>NC_063173.1:51154188-51761897 GCF_023159225.1 Perognathus longimembris pacificus | reverse complement strand
AAACTGAGCTGCACAGCCAGGGAGGGAAACACGCTTATCTTCTGAAAGACAGGTGACCAGTATTCTAGGGGAATAGACAGAGGTATACCAGAAATCCATAAAGGACAAATTTCCAATGAAAAAATACATAGGTGTATGCAGCCTGTTATCATTCCAGATTAAAAACACCAGAGTCATATTCCCAGCCATGGTTGACAAGTAGAGCAATAGAAATAGTACAAATAGAACCATCTGCCAACGAGGATCTGTGGAGAAGCCCAGCAAGATGAATTCTGTCAGGCTGGTGTAATTTCTCAGCTCCATGCCTATAGTGGAGAAAGCCTGATCAACACAAAGAGGGGAAAGGGTCACTGAGTGATATTTTCATTTTAAAAAGTCAGTACATTTGGGAAGAGTAGCTCAAGTAGTAGGGTACCAGCTTGGTTACACACGAGGCCCTGAGTTCAAATCATAGTTTTGTCAAAGAAACAACAAAGCAAAAAAAATAATAGCGTAATTAAGTAAACAAGTTACTAGGGCATGGAATTTCTTAATATTTGTACATGTAAGATTTCATTTGTGGTGTTGAAAACAACTTAAGAAGAAGAATGTTATTTTGCATTAAATTTTCTCATTTATTACTCATTATTTTCAGTTATTACAAAGGCTAATTCCTTATCAAATTAAACAGAAAAACATGCTTCAAGGGATTATTATTGTATTACATTCTGATCATATTGTCTAATTAAGGAAAGATACACACAAAAATACTCAAGCTAATGTTTTGTATACAACCCGCACCTTCCCCAATCTAGATTCTATAAATTAATGACTTCTCTTTTAAGCATGCGATATGTGTAGAAATACCAAATTTTTTTATTCAGTAAATTCTTTTTTTATTGTCAAACTGATGTACAGAGAGGTTACAGTTTCATACTTTAGGCATTGGATACATTTCTTGTACTGTTTGTTACCTCCTCCCTCATTCCCCCCTCACTCCTGCTTCTTTCCCTCTCCCCCCATGAGTTGTTCAGTTCATTTACACCAAACAGTTTTGCAAGTATTGCTTTTGTAGTCGTTTGTCTTTTTATCCTGTGTCTCTCGATTTTGGTATTCCCTTTCACTTTCCTAGTTCTAATACTAGTATACAAAGTTTCCAATGTACTCAGATAAGATACAGTGATAGTGGAGGTACAACCACAGGAAGGGGATACAAGAGGACCATCAACAATAGAAGCTACGGTTTTACATGGCATGTTGAAAGTAATTACAACAGTGATATAACAGTCGTGTCCATAACATGGAGTTCATTTCACTTAGAGTCATCTTATGTGTCCATAAGGGCATAGCTATTGGGCTCTTGTGATTCTCTGCTGTGACTTGCCTAAACCTGTGCTAATTATTCCCTATGAGGGAGACCATAGAGTCCACGTTTCTTTGGGTCTGGCTCACTTCACTTAGTATAATTTTTTTCAAGCCCACAAAGGCCTCATATCTAACTTTTTACCTTGTTTGCTCTACCTATGCTAACAGTATTGTCGCCATTGAAAGGTGAACAATTTTCCTAGCATTAAAAAAAAGCCATTTGAGTTGTTTACCAAAAAAAAAAATATGCAGAACTAAAAAAATTACATTCCTCCAAAACAAAACCACAAACAACCAATAGACCCCTCAAAAAGTGGGCTAAAGACTTAAAAAGAGACTTCTCTGATGAGGAAATGAGAATGGCCAGGAGACATATGAAAAAGTGCTCTACATCACTGGCCATAAAAGAAATGCAAATCAAAACAACATTGAGATTCCATCTCACCCCAGTAAGAATATCCTATATCAAGAAAAGTAGCAATAACAAATGTTGGAGGGGATGTGGCCAAAAGGGAACCCTACTTCATTGTTGGTGGGAATGTAAACTGGTTCAGCCACTCTGGAAAGCTGTATGGAGATTCCTCAGAATGCTAAACATAGAGCTCCCCTATGACCCAGCAGCCCCACTTTTGGGCATCTACCCAAAAGACCACAAACAAGAACACACTAAAGCCACCAGCACAACAATGTTCATGGCAGCACAATTTCTCATAGCTAAAATATGGAACTAACCCAGATGCCCCTCAGTAGACGAATGGATCAGGAAAATGTGGTACATATACACAATGGAATTTTATGCCTCTATCAGAAAGAATGACATTGCCCTATTTATAAGGAAATGGAAGAACTTAGAAATACCAATTTGTTTTATTCTTACTATGCTAATATTTGTACGAATTGAAGACAAATTCCATTATTTCTACATGACAGTCAGTACTCTAAGAGTAACAATATTCTCATTGCATTGGAAAAGTTGAATCACCGATTTTGAGCAGAAGGTCAAAGAACAGAGCTAATAAACAGCCTGGCTCTGAGCTGACCCAAATTCTGCTAAGTGAACATATATTCTCTCAATTTAAGCCATTTAAATTAAATTTAAGCCATCGAACTGAATAATTATTTCTCTCATTAAAAAAAATAGATTAAATAATGAGAGAATTGTCCAATTGCCTGAATACATTTTTACCAATTAAAGAATTTTAAATATATTATTTTATGTTTTCTCTTTTCTAATTTCTTCTAAGTTAGTGGGTTAAATATATGAGGTCCCAGCAGCCACACTTTTGGGCATCTACCCAAAAGACTACAAACAAGAACACACTGAAGCCACCAGCACAACAATGCTCATTGAAGCACAATTTGTCATAGTTAAAATAAGAAATCAACCCAGATGCCCATCAGTAGATGAATGGATCAGGAAAATGTGGTACATATACACAATGGAATTTTATGCCTCTATCAGAAAGAATGACATTGCCCCATACGTAAGGAAATGGAAGAACTTGGAAAAAATTATACTAAGTGAAGTGAGCCAGAACCAAAGAAACAAGGACTCTATGGTTTCCCTCATAGGGAATAATTAGCACAGGTTAGGCTAGTCACAGCAGAGGATCACAAGAGCCCAATAGGTATGCCCTTATGAAAACATAAGATGATGCTAAGTGAAATGAACTCTATGTTATGGAAACGAGTGTTATATCACTGCTGTAATTATTTTAACATGCCATGTGAAACCATAGCTTCTTTTGTTGATGATCCTCTTGTATGCCCTGCCTGTGGTTGCCCCCGCGCTATCACTGTATCTCATCTGAGTACCCTGGATACTGTATATACTGGTATTAGAACTAGGGAAATGAAAGGTAATATCAAAATTGAGAGACACAGGATAAAAAGACAAATGAATACAAAAGCAATACTTGCAAAACCATTTTGTGTGAACCAACTGAACAACTCATGGGGGGAGATGGAAATGGGGAGGGGGGGAATGAGGGAGGAGGCAACAAATAGTACAAGAAATGTACCCACTGCCTTATGTATGAAACTGTAACCCCTCTGTACATCACTTTGACAATAAATAAGTAATTATTAGTAAAAAATATGATGCCCATGAATAAAGAATTGTGTGTGTGTGTGTGTGTGTGTGTGTGTGTGTGTGTGTGTGTGTGTGTGCACGCATGCATACAACAGGGATGGAGCAGTCTTTTGGATTTTTTTTTTTTTTTTTTTTTTTTTGGCCAGTGCTGGGCCTTGGACTCAGGGCCTGAGCACTGTCCCTGGCTTCTTCCCGCTCAAGGCTAGCACTCCGCCACCTGAGCCACAGCGCCGCTTCTGGCCGTTTTCTGTATATGTGGTGCTGGGGAATCGAACCTAGGGCCTCGTGTATCCGAGGCAGGCACTCTTGCCACTAGGCTATATCCCCAGCCCCTGGATTTATTTTTTTAAGCAGGATAAATTTGATCTATGCCTTCAACACTTTGTATGTATATATGTATATATATATTTAATTAACTTACTTATTTGAGGATCTGGTTAACTATGACTTTAATCTTGTCTAATTTGAGGCACACATGGCTGATTAAAGCATTTCTTGATACTATACATACTGAGCATGAAAATTATCTCAATATTCATTTAAGATACTGAGATATGATAAGGTCTTCAAAATTCATATCCTGAAATGCAAAAACATTCAAGAAATGTTAAAAGAAGACATTTGAGTCAATGTACTACTATACTACAAAAATGTATAAATTTCCTATAATAAACTTTTTTATTAATCTTTTTTCTTTATTGTCAAAGTGTGGAACAGAGGAATTAAAGATCATATGTTAGGCAGTGAGTACATTTCTTGTTCAACTTGTTACCTCCTCCCTCATTTCCCCCCTCACCCTTTCCTTTTCCTTCTCCCCACAAGAGTTGTGCAGTTGATTTACACCAAATGGTTTTGTAAGTATTGCTTTTGGAATGGTTTGTTTTTTAGTCCTTTGTCTCTCAATTTTGATATTCCCTTTCCCTTCCCCAGTTCTAATACCCGTATAAACAGTATCCAGGTTATTCGAATGAGATATAGTGGTAGCGGTGGTATAATAAATACCTTTGAATAGATCGGGATGATATTCTCGCTGGCTAGTAAAGAAGAGTAGGGATTTCAACAAGGTAGGGTTATTACTAATTTCAAGGTTTTACTCATGTAACTCGGCTATAAACCCAAGAGCTCTACCCCTTGGTATAGTGTCCTGGTTTGATGGCCAGTGAAAATTAGTCATCAGCTCTCAGATAGAGCTTATTATATTTGGAGAAGGGATGACATAACAGAGAAGAAATAATATAATGGAGTATATAATAATAAAAACAACTTGGAGTCCTTAATATTCTTCGGTCAATCATTACTATATAATATACTGCTTACTAAAAAAAATATGTTCTTAGTCTTTCATCTGTGGCTTTCATTATCTTTATAAGTCTCTCTTTTATTTCACTTTGTCGATTCAGGATGATCAGTTTCATTAGGTTAGTCACAAAACTGATCCCCCCCTCCCCAAATTCTACTTATCTCAGAAATTGAATAAGTTCATATCATAGATTTCTGTCAAGCCTTTCTCTAGTACTACCTTTTATTCTGAGTTTACTCAAGCTTGGATAAAATTATCAAGGCAGTAATTTCAGATTTCTAATCATTAATCATTCTAATCATTTCTAATCATTCTATATAGAATGCTATGTTAGAACTATGCTCTCAATAGTAAGAATTTTATTATACCATATTAGTGAAGAATTCTGATCTGGAGTTCAAGCTTCTAGTCTAGCTGGAGAAATAAGTTTCTGCATTTTTAGATAGAATCTTATCTGACCTTTGTCTAGGTTCTCCTTGGACATCTGAATACAGAGCATTTGACGTTTATTTTTATCCAACACAGTGGGTTAGGTATCTTCTCCAAGCTCTTAATATCAAAGAGTCATTTTTCCAGAAATATGAAAAAATCTCAAATTTATTTAAAGCCACAGTATTCTGTACATTGCTGTCAGAAAAATAGATGTACATGCTCCAAATATTGCAAGTCAGAAAGGAATCTATTGCACCCCACCCTGACATGACATGTAAGAATAACAATAGGAAAAGTCTTCTCAATTTACTAAGTTAAGACAAAAGAATGAAATCAACCTGATATTCAGCCAAGAATGAAAGACAAAGGCAGGCTTGGGCAGGTGATGAGAGCCAATGAAAAGCATATGTGTTTGTATCTTCCATGTACCAAATGATTTTTACGAGTCTTCAAAAGCCCATGGGTCAGACATTTCCCATTCCTGGTATTAATGAAGATCAGGCATATCACTGGATGGAACAGAAGGGAATGTTTCTCTCTCTCTCTCTCTCTCTCTCTCTGTGTAACATGTGTATGTCTATATGAGTATCTGTGAGCACATGTCCTTGGGCTTGTGTATGCAAGAATATTCCATTTAACTCAAGGGGGGGAGAGGGGGAGGGAGAGGGGAAAATGAGGGAGGAGTTAACAAATTGTACAAGAAATGGACCCACTGCTTTACATATGAAACTGTAACCTCTCTGTACATCACTTTGACAGTAAATAAGTAATTATTCAGAAAAAAAAAGAATATTCCATTTAGAGCCAGGTCACACATTTACCCCCATGCAATTGCAGAGGAAGCCACAGGGAGACCAGTCTGCTGGGCTGATCAGGGATCTTACCTTTAGTCAGAAAGGCCAGCTCCTCGAAGTGACATCCTTTCCTTTGCTTGCTGACATAAGGCAAACCTTCATTGAATTCACTATATATCTCTCCTCAACAGCCCCTGGATATTTGTCCCATACACTAGGGAAGAAAGAGGTACCACATTTCCCAAAGGCATTAGAGACTTGGGAATTTGAAAATAGTGCATTAATTAGGATATGATGAAATTGTTGCTATTTATTGAAAGTTGACACAGTGGATTTAAGTTACAATATAATCATTCAGAATTTCAAATAAATAACTTAATGAGGCTTCTCAAGTTCTCAGAAAAACAAAAAAATTCAAATCTCAAATGAGTAGGTAAATAATAAATACCACTTAAGAACACAATGAAATAGAGGTAGAAACAACAGTACAATGAACTAATGCAAGAAAGAATTGGTTCTTTGAAAACATAAACAATATTAAAAATCATTAGTAAAGCTAAAGAAATATATGGAAGACACAAATTAATAAAATCAGAGTTGACTAGGGGACTAACATAATAGATACCACTGCTATTCAGAAAATTACTAGAAATATTAAAAAAAACTATACACCAACTTTTTTTTATTTTTATTGTCAAACTGATATACAGAGAGGTTATAGTTTCATACGTTAGGCATTGGATACATTTCTTGCACTGTTTGTTAGCTCCTCCCTCATTCCCCCCTCCTCCCCTCCCCCTTTCTATACTCCAACATTTTCAAATGATTTTCCTACAGTTAGGTAGATGACTATGTTTTTCTACCAGCCTTTTAATGTAATGTGACACATTTTTTGAATTGTATATTTGAATATTATTTACCTTTCAGGAATAAATTTCTCATGAAGTTAATGAATAATCCAGCTGTTTCCAATGGTATTTTTAAAATACTTTGTTGAATATTTTTATATCTATGTTCATCTTTATTATATTTCTTAAAAAATATTTATTTTTATTGTAAAGGTGATATACAGAAGGGTTAAGTTATATAGGGCAGGTAATGAGTACATTTCTTTTTGGACAGTGTCACCTCTTCTCTCATCTTCTCCCAGGTTTTTCCCTCCCCCACAAGTTGTAGAATTCATTTTTAATATATGTCTATTGAGTATCATTGCTGCATTTGTTCACCCTGTGTCCCATCATTTCTGTGCTCCCTATACCCTTCCAAAGCAGATAAACTTGCATATAAGACAAAAGGTACAGGGGCTGGGGATACGGCCTAGTGGCAAGAGTGCTTGCCTCTTATACATGAAGCCCTGGGTTCGATTCCCCAGCACCACATATATAGAACTATAGAATGATTTCCCTGATGAACATAGATGCAAAAATTCTCAACAAAATTCAGGCCAATTGACTTCAACAGGCCATCAAAAAAATCATTTACCACGATCAAACTGGATTCATCCCATGGATGCAAAGTTGGTTCAATATACACAAGTCAATTAATGTAATCCACCACATCAACCGAAGCAAGGTAAAGAACCACATGGTTATATCTCTGGATGCGGAATAGGCATTCGATATAATTCAGCACCCATTTATTCTAAAAGCCCTGGAAAAACTGGGATTCCAAGGAACACTCCTGAATATAAAAAAGGCAGTCTAAGACAAACCAATAGCAAGCATAATTGTAAATGGTGAAAAACTAAAGCCATTCCCTTTAAAATCAGGATCAAGACAGGGATGTCCACTCTCTCCCCTGCTCTTCAACATAGTACTAGAATTCCTAGCCAGAGCAATTAGGCAAGAAGAAAGTATAAAGAGGATTCAAATAGGAAAAGATGAAGTTAAACTTTCTCTCTTCGCAGAAGACATGATCCTATACCTAAAGAACCCCATAGACTCTACTCCCAAGCTACTAGAGCTGATCCAAAACTTTGGAAAAGTTGCAGGATATAAAACAAACCCTCAAAAATCAATGGCATTTCTATATGCTAATGACCTGAACGCCGAGGCTGAAATCAGGAAAGCAACTCCTTTTGCAATAGCCTCAAAAAACATAAAATAACTAGGAATAACATTAACCAAAGAAGTGAAAGACCTCTACGATGAGAACTTTAAAAACATGAAAAATGAAATTCAGGCAGAACTAAGGAAATGGAAAAACCTCCCATGCTCCTGGATTGGGAGGATTAAAATAATCAAACTGGCAATATTGCCAAAGGCTATCTACAAATTCAATGCAATACCGATTAATATCCCAACACCATTTTTTAATGAAATAGATGAAACAATCCAGAAATTCATGTGGAACAATAAAGACCCAGAATAGCCAAAACAATCCTAAGCAGAAAGAACAGTGCTGGAGGAATTACAACCCAAATTCAAGCTGTATTATAAAGCTATAGTAATAAAAACATCTTGGTATTGACACCGGAACAGGCCTGAAGACCAATGGAACAGAATTGAAGATCCAAAAATAAACCCACAGAACTATGCCTACTTAAACTTTGATAAAGGAGCTAAAAAAATAGGATGGAAGAAAGATAGCCTCTTTAACAAATGGTGCTGGCAAAACTGGTTCAACACATGCAACAAACTAAAACTAGATCCTTACATATCACCCTGCTCCAAAATCAATTCCAAATGGATCAAACACCTTGAAATTAAAACAGATACCCTGAAAACACTAAAGGAAGGACTAGGAGAAACACTTGGGCTCCTTGGCACAGGACAGAACTTCCTTAACAAAGACGCAGAAATGCGAGAAATCAAAGAAAGGTTGGACAAATGGGACTGCATCAAACTGTAGAGCTTCTGCAGGGCAAAGGACATATCTCGCAAGAAAAACTGAAAGCCCACAGATTGGGAAAAGATCTTTACCGGCCATACAATGGACAAAGGCTTTATATCTAAAATATATACAGAACTAAAAGAATTACATTCCTCCACAACAAAACCACAAAGAACCAATAGCCCTCTCAACAAGTGGGCTAAAGACTTAAAAAGAGACTTCTCTGATAAAGAAATGAGAATGGCCAAGAGACATGAAAAAGTGCTCTACATTACTGGCCATAAAATAAATGCAAATCAAAACAACACTGAGATTCCATCTCACCCCAGTAAGAATGTCCTTTATCAAGAAGACTAACAATAACAAATGTTGGAGGGGATGTGGCCAAAAGGGAACCCTACTTCATTGTTGGTGGGAATGTAAACTGGTTCAGCCACTCTGGCAAGCGGTATGGAGATTCCTCAGAAGGCTAAACATAGAACTCCCCTATGACCCAGCAGCTCCACTTTTGGGTATCTACCCAAAAGACCACAAATAAGAACACACTAAAATCACCAGCACAACACTGTTCATCGCAGCACAATTTCTCATAGCTATAGAACCAACCTAGATGCCCCTCAGTAGACGAATGGATCAGGAAAATGTGGTACATATACACAATGGAATTTTATGCCTCTCTCAGAAAGAATGACATTGCCCCTTTTGTAAGGAAATGGAAGGACTTGGAAAAAATTGTACTTAGTGAAGTGAGCCAGACTCAAAGAAACATAGACTCTATGGTCTCCCTCATAGGGAATAATTAGCACAGGTGGTACATATACACAATGGAATTTTATGCCTCTCTCAGAAAGAATGACATTGCCCCTTTTGTAAGGAAATGGAAGGACTTGGAAAAAATTGTACTTAGTGAAGTGAGCCAGACTCAAAGAAACATGGACTCTATGGTCTCCCTCATAGGGAATAATTAGCACAGGTTTAGGCTAGTCACAGCAGAGGATCACAACAGCCCAATAGCCCTTATCAACACATAAGATTATGCTGAGTGAAATGAACTCCATGTTATGGATACGAGTGTTATATCACTGTTGTAATTACTTTCAACATGCGATGTGAAAGTGTAGCTTCTATTATTGATGATCCTCTTGTATCCCCTTCCTGTGGTTGTACCTGCAGTATCTCTGTATCTTACTTGAATACACTGGAAATCGTGTATACTGATATTAGAACTAGGAAATAGAAAGGAAATACCAAAATCAAGAGACACAGGGTAAAAAAGATAAATGACTACAAAACAATATCTGTAAAAGTGTTTGGTGTAAATGAACTGCACAACTCATGGGGGGGGGAAGGGAAAGGGCTTGGGGGGGCAAGGGAATGAGGGAGGAGGTAACAAACAGTAGAAGAAATGTATCCAATGCTTAAAGTATGAAATTGTAACCTCTCTGCTGTACATCAGTTTGACAATAAAAATTTAATTAAAAAAAAAAAAGAAAGATGGTCAGAAGAAGCACTGTGGCTCAAGTGGCTGAGTGCTAGCCTTGAGCAAAGAGAAGCCAGGGACAGTGCTCAGGCCCTGAGTCCAAGGCCCAGGACTGGCAAAAAAAAAGACAAAAGGTAGAGAAATAAAAAAGTGACAAAGGAGGAAAAAAAGAATAAAACCATAAAGCAAAAAAAAAAAAAAAAAAAGACTTCTTACTCATTTCCATTTCTTGTGTTTCATTTCCGTAAACATCATTTTGTATGACCAGATGCACATAGCTATTGAGCCTTTGTGATCCTTTCCTAAGAATACTCTCTTTTGCTCTCACTGTGTGAATGTTTAGGCAAAACCAAAGAAACATAGGTTGCATGTTTTCCCTCATTTGTTGTAATTAGAATGTTCCCATCAAGCTGCAAGTAAATACAATGGATGGTAAAAGAAAAAAAAAATTACACTTGCACCTGTGATAAATTAAGAATAAATTAGGATGTGTAATTTTTTTTCAAATTTTTATTATCAAACTGATGTACAGAGAGGTTACTGTTTCATACGTTAGGCATTGGATTCATTTCTTGTACTGTTTGTAACCTTGTCCCTCATACCCCCTCCCCCCTCCCACTTACCCTTTCCCCCCCTGAGGTGTTCAGTTCACTTACACCAAACAGTTTTGCAAGTATTGCTTTTGTAGTTGTTTGTCTTTTTTTTACACTGTGTCTCTCAATTTTAGTATTCCCTTTAAATTTCCTAGTTCCAATACCAGTATACACGGTTTCCAATATACTCAGATAAGCTTACAGAGATAGTGTAGGTACAAACACACGAAGGTGATACAAGAACATCATCAATTATAGAAGCTACAGATACACATGGGACGTTGAAAGTAGTCACAACTGTGATATAACAATTGTCTCCATAACATGGAGTTCATTTCACTTAGCATCATCTTAGGTGTTCATAAGGGTATAGCTATTGGGCTTTGTGATGCTCTGCTATGACTTGCCTAAACCTGTACTAATTATTCCCAATAAGGGAGACCACAGAGTCCATGTTTCTTTGGGTCTGGCTCACTTCACTTAGTATAATTTTTTCCAAGTCCTTCCATTTCCTTACAAATGGGGCAATGCCATTCTTTCTGATAGAGGCATAAAATTCCATTGTGTATATGTACCACATTTTCCTGATCCATTCGTCTGCTGAGGGGCATCTGGGTTGGTTCCAGATTCTCGCTATGACAAATTGCGCTGCAATGAACATTGTTGTGCTGGTGGCATTACTGTGATTTTGTTTGTGGTCTTTTGGATAGATACCCAAAAGTGGGGCTGCTGGGTCATAGGGGAGTTCTATATTTAGCCTTCTGAGGAATCTCCATACTGCTTGCCAGAGTGGCTGAACCAGATTACATTTCTACCAACAATGAAGTAGGGTTCCCTTTTGGCCACACCCCTTCCAACAATTGCTACTGTTAGTTTTCTTGATATATGACATTCTTAATGGGGTGAGATGGAATCTCAATGTTGTTTTGATTTGCATTTCTTTTATGGCCAGTGATGTAGAGCATTTTTTCATATGTCTCCTGGCCAGTCTCATTTCCTCATCAGAGAAGTCTCTTTGTAAGTCTTTAGCCCACTTGATGAGGGGGCTATTGGTTCTTTGCGGTTTTGTTTTGGAAGAGGGTATTTTTTTGAGTTCTGCATCTATTTTAGATATGAGGCCTTTGTCCATTGAATGGCCGGTAAAGATCTTCTCCCAGTCTGTGGGCTTTCTGTTTATCTTGTGAGATATGTCCTTTGCCGTGCAGAAGCTCTGCAGTTTGATGCAGTCCCATTTGTCCAACCTTTCTTTGATTTGTAGCCTTTCTGGGTCTTTGTTAAGGAAGTTCTGTCCTGTGCCAAGGAGCCCCAGTGTTTCTCCTATACCTTGCTTTAGTGTTTTCAGGGTGTCTGTTTTGATTTCGAGGTCTTTAATCCATTTGGAATTGATTTTGGTGCAGGGTGATATATAAGGATCTAGTTTTAGTTTGTTGCATGTGTTGAGCCAGTTTTTCCAGCACCATTTGTTAAAGAGGCTATCTTTCTTCCATACTATTGTTTTAGCTCCTTTATCAAAGATTAAGTAGGCGTAGTTCTGTGGGTTCATTTCTGGGTCTTCAATTCTGTTCCATTGGTCTTCAGGCCTGTTCCTGTGCCAATAAGAAGCTGTTTTTATTACTATAACTTTATAATACAGCTTGAAGTTGGGTATTGTAATTCCTCCCACACTGTTCTTTCTGATTAGGATTGTTTTTGCTATTCTAGGTCTTTTATTGTTCCATATGAATTTCTGGATTGCTTCCTCTATTTCATTAACAAATGGTGTTGGGATATTAATGGGTATTGCATTGAATTTGTAGATAGCCTTAGGCAATATTGCCATTTTGATTATATTAATCCTCCCAATCCAGGAGCGTGGGAGGGTTTTCCATTTTCTTAGTTCTGATTTAATTTCGTTTTTCAATCTTTTAAAGTTCTCATTGTAGAGGTCTTTCACTTCTTTGGTAATTGTTATTCCTAGGTATTTTATATTTTGTAGGCTATTGGAAAAGGAGTTGCTTTCCTGATTTCAGCCTCAGTCTTCGGGTCGTTAGCATAGAGAAAGGCCGTTGATTTTTGAATGTTTATTTTATGTCCTGCAACTTTGCCAAAGTTTTGGATCAGCTCTAGTAGCTTGGGAGTAGAGTCTATGGGATTCTTTAGGTATAGGATTATGTCATCTGCGAAGAGAGAAAGTTTAAATTCATCTTTTCCTATTTGGATCCCCTTTATATTTTCTTCTTGCCTAATTGCTCTGGCTAGGAATTCTAGTACTATGTTGAAGAGCAGGGGAGAGAGTGGACATCCCTGTCTTGTTCCTGATTTTAAAGGGACTGGCTTTAGTTTTTCCCCATTTAGAGTTATGCTTGCTGTTGGTTTGTCATAAACTGCCTTGATTATATGCAGGAATGTTCCCTGGATTCCCAGTTTTTCCAGGGCTTTAAGCATAAATGGGTGCTGGATTTTTTGAACGCTTTTTCCGCATCCAGAGATAAAACCATGTGATTCTTTACCTTGCTCCGGTTGATGTGGTGGATTACATTAATTGACTTGCGTATATTAAACCAACTTTGCATCCCTGGAATGAATCCAGTTTGATCGTGGTGTATGATTTTTTTGATAACCTGTTGAAGTGGATTGGCCAGAATTTTGTTGAGAATTTTTGCATCTATGTTCATCAGGGAAATTGGTCTGTAGTCCTCTTTCTGTGATGAGTCCCTGCCTGGTTTTGGGATGAGGGTTATACTGGCTTTATAAAATGAGTCTGGTAGTGAACGTTCTCTTTCAATTTCATTGAAGAATTTGCGAAATATTGGTGTGAGTTCTGTCTTGAAGACCTTGTAGAATTCTGCAGTGAATCCGTCTGGACCTGGGCTTTTCTTGGATGGGAGATCATTTATTGCCGTTTCTATTTCAAAACTGGATATGGGTCTGTTTAGAAGGTTTAAATCTTCATGTTTGAGTTTGGGGATATGATTTTTTTCTAGGAAATCATCCATTTCTTCCAAGTTCTCGAATTTGTTGGCATAAATGTTTGCAAAATAGTCCCTTATTATTTTCTGAATTTCGGTTACTTCTGTGGTGATGTTACCTGTTTCATCTCTTATATTGTTTATTTGAGTCTACTGCCTTCGTTTCTTGGTCAGGTTTGCCAGGGGTCTGTCTGTCTTGTTGATTTTTTAAAAGAACCAACTCTTTGTTTTGTTGATTCTTTCGATGGTTTTTTTTTTTTGTCTCTAATTGATTTAATTCTGATTTGATTTTAATTATTTACTTCCGTCTATTGACGTGGGGTTTGGCTTGTTGTACTCTCTCAAGGAAATTAAGGTGCTTCTTTAAATTATTGAGTTGCTGTTTCTCCAGTTTGTTGAGGTATGCACGCAGAGATATAAATGTTCCTCTGAGTACTGCCTTTGCTGTGTACCAAAGGAGCTGGTACTTTGTGTCCTCAACTTGGTTGAATTCCAAAAACATTTGAATTTCCGTTTTAATTTCTTCAATGACCCCCTGATGGTTCAGCAGTGTGTTGTTTAGTCTCCATGAATTGTAGTATTTTCTGTGGTGGCTGATTGAGTTGCACTCTAATTTTATTCCATTGTGATCTGAGAGAATGCAGGGAATGGTTTTGATACTTCTGAATTTGTACAGATTTTCTTTGTGCCCTAAGATGTGATGTATTTTGGAGAATGTTCCATGTGCTGCCGAAAAGAATGTGTATTCTGTCCTTGCTGGGTGGAATATTCTGTAGATGTCGGTTAAGTCTAGTTGGTTTATGCAATTATTTAGTTCTGTGGTTTCTTTGTTCAGTTTTTGGAGAGTTGATCGATCCAGAAGTGATAGTGGGGTGTTAAAGTCCCCAACTATCAATGTGTTTGGGTTTATGAGTGTTTTTAGAGTCAGTAGTGTTTGTTTGATGAAGTTGGGTGCTCCTGCATTTGGTGTGTAGATATTTAGAATGGTTATATCTTCCTGTAGGAAAGATCCCTTTACTAGCATGTAGTAACCTTCTTTGCCTTTTCTTACCTTTTTAAATTTGAAGTCAATTTTTTCTGATACTAGGATTGCAACTCCAGCCTGCTTATGGGGGCCATTGGCTTGATAGATTTCATTCCAGCCTTTCACTTTTAGAAGATGTTTACTTTTGCTGGATAGATGTGACTCTTGGAGGCAGCAGAAAGATGGATCTTGATTTTTGATCCAACTTATGAGTCTATGTCATTTGATTGGAGAATTAAGTCCATTAATGTTGATAGTTAGGATTGAGAGATGATCGTTTGTTCTTTTCATTATCACTATCTTGCTTAAAGCTGTGTCTTCCCATTTGTTGATCTCATGTTTACTATGTAGGGTTCATTTCTCTGTCTGTATTGGGATCTTGATTATTTTCCCTGTATAGTACATATTTGAGGATTTTCTGTAAAGCTGTTTTGGTGGAGATATACTGTTTCATTTTTTCCTTACTGTGGAAGACTCTTATTTGACCTTCGGCTATGAATGAGAGTTTGGCTGGGTACAGAATTCTTGGTTGGTAATTCTTTTTATTTAGTGTTTGGTATACTTCATTCCAGGCTCTCTTTGCTTTCATGGTCTCTGCTGAGAAGTCTGGAGTAATTCAAATTGCTTTTCCTTTATATGTGATTGTTTTCTTCTCCCTAACAGCTTTGAGAATTTTTTCCTTGCACTCTACAGAACCTGTTTTGATCACTATATGTCGGTGGGATGTCCTATTCTGGTCTGGTCGGTTTGGGGTTCTAAATGCTTCTTGTATCTGTATAGGCCTTTCCTTCTGGATATTTGGGAAGTTCTCAGCTAATATTTTGTTAAATAGGTTGCCTATCCCATTAACCTCTTTCTCCAAGTTTTCCTCAATACCTATTATCCTTTAATTGTGCTTCCTGATCGTGTCTTGAATCTCCTGTAACGATCTGTTTTGTTGATTGGACTGGATTTGTATTGATTTTTGATCTTTCTCCATAGAATCTAAGGAATCTTCAGCTCCTGAAATTCGCTCCTCTGCTTCAGATAGTCAGGGACTGTAAGCTTGCTACTTGATTTCAAATCTCTTTTCCTTCTGACTGGTCTTTCCAGATGATTTCCATGTCATTTCTTAAGTCTTGTATTGACTTCTTTACTTCATTATCTTCATTACTTTGGTTTTGAGTCTTGTCTCTTAAATCTTTAAGCTGTTTAGCTATCTTTTCATTTGACTCTTGAAGTCCATTTATCTTTCTATTTGTGGATGCCATGAAATTCTCCATTAACTTTTGCTTTGCCTCCTCACGCTCTAGAATAATTGACTGAAGCGATTCAAACTTTTCATTTATCATGTTTATCAGTAGACTTTGTAGAGCCTTTTGGGGGTTCTCTTCTATGTCTTTGATTGACTGCTCTGCTTCCTGCTTGTTTTGAGTGGGGAATAAGACTTCATTGTTTGCCATCTTTCTTGTGTTCCTTCTGCCCATTTGAATTGGGAATGGCAGTCTACCTGCACCTGTGAGCACCGTTTAAGACCCAAAGCAGCCCTTACCAAGCACTGTTGTGTAAATCTTACAAGTTCACAATTATATACAGATACCCTGTATACCTGTCTATAAAATTAGATTTGGTGTTCCTAAAGAATACAATTACAATATAACAACCAATCCTGGGCCCTGTATTCAGTAGTTACTTATTTACTGTTACAACCCTATAAGCAATTCTTGTTTTTATATTAAGTTCTTTTAGGACTGGCTTTCTCTATAAACCCCTTTGATTCACTCAGATTAAGCTGGGATGCCCTCTATCCAATAACCGGGAGTCAATGGAAACTGGAGGTCCAGGCAGTAAGTCAGGAGGGTAAGTTGGAGGTAGTAAAGAGAATAGAGTAAAATGTATTGGGGAGGGGAGGTGGTGATTTTGGTTTAGTTTCAGTGACGTGGAAATGTGGAGAAGAGTAGAATCAGTAGAAAGAACAAGGTTGAAATGATAGATAATGTAGAGTTAGCACAAAAGAGTGGAGGTGTTATTGATAGGAAAGTAATTTTTAAAGAAAGGGAACTCAAAGAGAGAAATAAAGTAAAAATAGTGGAAGACAGATGCACAAAACAGAGAAAAATTATTTCAAAAAGAAAAGAAATATAAAAAGGAAAAAAAAATCTGAAAAGGAACAACCCAAACAAACAGAAAAGAAAAAAACTTGATAAAATAAACAGGTAAAAATAGAAACCATGAGAAAAAAAAAAAAAAAACGACGACATTTACATAGTGAAAAAAAAATTTTTTTTTAAAGTTTAAAAAATGTTGAAAAGAGAAGAAAAAAAAATGGAATCCTCCTTGTTTGGGTGGTCTCTCTTCAGTCTCTGTTTTCCTTGTGATGGTCTGCAGTCTATATTCCTGTTTGGCTGGCTTTGGCTTGATTTCTGTTTCTTCCACTGTCTGCTGCAGGGCCGTGGCCTTTAACAGCAGGGCGGGGCGCCTCTGGCCCGTTTTATCCGGCTGAGAATTGCTTGCATGGGTGAGGCTCCTCCCTCCTGGTCAGGGCGGACTCCTTGGCGGAGGTGGGTATGGAAAGCAGCTCCGTTTGGGGCTGGTAATTGGGCTTCCTCTGTGATGGGACCGTTTAACTGTCTCAGGAACTATTCGTTCCTCACTGGCGTTTCCGTGCCGCCGGGAGCTGCTCGCTGCTTTGACTTTAAATTTAGAAGTTCTGGCGGGCAGGGCGGGGCACCTCTGGCTAAGTCATGGCCCGGGACACGCCTCCCGCCTGGGCAGGGGGCGTTCTCCTGGGCGGAGCTGGCTCTCACTGTTTGGTCCCTCTTGCCCTTTTCAAAGATGGCTACTTTGACCTCGCTTTCCCCAGGCCCGCTTTAGTTCCAATCTGGTCTGACCCTATGCTAGTGGCAAAGATAGCGCTTTGCTCTGGCGGGGGGGGGGGGCGGGGGGAAGGGGGGAGAAGGGCTGCCTTCCAGAAGCTTCTTTGTGGGCGTGAGTGAGAATATCTTTCGTGGGGTACTCACGCTTTCTCTGCGATTTCAGGTCGTCCCTGCTCAGCCTCCATCTGGAGTATTTCTCCCTGGTCTCCGCTGTGTGCTTTAGCTGGGTGGAGTGCGGGTTGCTGTGCCGGGCGATGTGCCGGCACTGGCGTGGCGGTGGGACGCTGCCCAGAGCTCGAATCTGTGTTTTCAGATGAGCAAAGTCGATTTTTCCTTCCTGGCCAGAATCCCTGTACTGTTACAACTTACTCTGGCTGGCTTTCTAGTAGTAAAAGTTTCTATGGGGTGAGAAAAACGCGATGTCAGAGGGAGTTCAGCTAGTGCACTGCAGCTCCTCTGCTGTCTTCCTGGAAGTCCAGGATGTGTAATTTTTAAAAATTGTTCCCTCATATTAGTTGCCTATCAGTGTAATGTTGACCACGTATCAAGCAATTTTGAACTACAGTCTCTTCTATTATTTTTAAGAAAGGATTGAGATGGATTTATATTCAATTTTCTTTAACTGTTCATTCATTTTTCGTATTTTTATGCTTCTTGATTCTGTCTTTATAGATCATTTGTGTATAACATTTACCATCTACATTTCCTAAGGGTCACTAACTATTCTCACTTTTGGCTCTATTTTGGTGAAATATCATTTGATCCTCTGACAGTGTTAGTCTATGAAGTGTGTACTTAATAGAATCCATTGCATCTGTGGTTCTTTTTTTCTTGGAGAATTTAATACAGTTATGTACAATTTGGTTGTTAATATGTAATTTATAATTACTAACAAGTAATTATGTAATATCTGAAAATGAAAATATTAGAAATATACATATAATAACCGAATAGTTAACTATTAAATATAGTAAGCCCATAGTATGAGCATACTAGTGTTCACTGCAGAATGATTCACTATGGCCAAGATATGGAATCAGACCAAGTTTCCTGGATGAACAGAGAAAGAAATTGTGGCATATGTGTGTAAAGAAAAAATATTTCCCTTTAAGAGAGAAAGAAGCTGTCATTGTTTTCAACATATATGGAATTTCTGAACCTTAAGTTAACTGAAATAGACAGCTGCAAATCAAACACAACTTTTGAACCTTACCTACATGTGCAATCTGTGACTGATGGAGGGGCAGAAGTGGATGGTGAAATGAATGGTGGCCACAGAAAGCTCAGAAGAGGGATGGATGAGAGATAGTGAAGAAAGTATATAAAATCTCAGTGGACAGAGGAATAAAAGCTTTGTAATTATGAGCTTTACAACTTGGTGACTACATATGGCAGCAGTGTTCTGTGCGATTCAGGATTGTAAAATCTCCAATATTTTCATCAGAAAAATAAGTATTTGAGGTAGAGCATGCTCATTTTTTTTTGAAATAATGACCCCACTGACTTCATAAATCATATTACTTTTTATCCCATGCATTTTTCCATCTGTAGACCATTAACTTACAATAAAATTTAGTAAAACTAAAAACAAAAAGGAAGCATTGTCAACACTAAGTGAAGAATGTACTTCTAACTTTATTTCTTAAGCGATCTAAAACATGTTGTAAAATATTAGCACCATGTGTTTTATGACATTTCTCATTTTTTTCTCTTCTAATGTTCATAAGTAACTGCATTTTCCATTTTCTAGGGTGTTGGTAATGGGTTTTAAACAGACATGCAGAGATAGAATTAGTGTTCCATGCAGAAAGTAAAATTAACATTCACCAACCTAGTCATACAGTTCATGAGTATATATTGAAACTTATTTGAAGGAAAGAACTTGTTTCTCCTAAAAAAAAGTACATTTCTTACCTAACTTGTTTCCTCCTCCCTCATTTTTTCCCTGTCTCCCCACTCCCCATTTCCCTTCCTCCCCATGAGTTGTACAGTTGGTTAATACCGTAAGGTTTTGTAAGTATCACCGTTGCATTGGTTTTTTTTTTTTAATCCATTGTCTCTCAAATTTGGTGTGCCCTTTCCCTTTCCTAATTCCAATACACGTATGTACAATATCCAGGGTATTAAAATCAGTTACAGGGGGTAAAACCATGTGAAGGGAATACTGAAGAAAAATAAAAAAAGAAGGGCAAAATTTTTCCTTTACTATAAATATTTCCCTCTGTAGTGATGCATTTTTTAGTCCCAGTAAACTAACATGAAAGAAATTATTTTCTTTTAAGTTGATGTGCATCAGTGCACACAGATTTATAATATATACATGCATACAGATACCTTCATAATACACCCATCAGGCACAGTAAAAATATTGTAACATGCAATGTTAGAGATTTTTTTATTAGTAGGAGCTAGATATTGCAACAAAATGGTACATTGACATAACTAACTTCCATTTATTAGAGTATCATTTAAATCCAAATCTTGGAATCACAGATAATTGGTCCTTATTTCCAGTAGGTCACTGTATGTTACTACTAGGAAAGATTGTATTGTGTGTCTTCCCCCACTCCTTCTACCAGTCTGGACCAGTCTGGACAAGTCTTCCATGCTCTGTGTGGAGTTTTTGTATTTTCTATTTGAATAACTCACAGGTTCTTGCATATTCATTCTCTACTGATGGCATTGATAAAAACAAACCCATATTGATATTTATAAACATACCTTCCATCAATGGTTTTACCATGACATATAAGAATATTTTACCATTGCATTTATTCTCCATTTGAATGCTCCAAATGAAATCCATTGTTTTTGCTCTGGGCACACATGAAATTTCATCTCCTAAGTTGTTATATTTGGCTGTGCTTTTTATCCATGCTCAGTATGTCAAAACTTGGATGTAGAAGCCCTTGCCAATTCCCCCTTAAAATAAATAATAATATTTTGAGACATCAGAATAAAAGACACAAACCTTGTTTCTGTGGGATTTCAGCATTTTTTGGTTTTGTTTAAACCAAAGGTATGATATACACAAATTTAACAATAGACTCAATTGGAAAAGTTAAGATCTTTTCACCAGCTCATGGACGGGTTAATGGGCATTTATAAAATATTTCAGCTAAAACTGTTTTTGAAAATTAAGCATTGAAGTAATGAGAAATTTATGAAAGAATGAATTACAAATTTCAAATATGACCTTTATAAAATTTACACTGAAGAATTTACCAAAGATAGAGAAAATAAGTTATATATTCCTTTTTAAAATAAAGGTGGTATTTAGGTACAATTATTTATTGTAACTTGTATACCTATATAGTTTGTAGTGTTATTTACTATTTCCTTTATTGGTCAAGACAGAGTAATTGTTGTCTCTTCAATTGTTCATAGTTTACTGCATTTTTTAAAGTAGAGAAACATAGGCAGGACATAAAGATAGGTGAAGATTTGGTGTATTAATGCTAACATATTAGTGTTGTACACATAAATGTTTGCAAAAATTATTACAGAAATAGAAAGTCAGTTTGTTATTTAATATTGGGAGAATATCAAAACTTTTAATTCAGCATGTTTAGCAGCAGTCTTGAGTGAAAAAGCCAACCAGGAGAAAAATATATGTAGTGAGGCCTTTTGTTACTCTGGGAAGGATCAAAAGAAGATACCTGAAGTAATTTGTGTATTTGTTTCAAATTTAGAATAATATGCAATTTAATTAAATGGATAAAACTCACGGTCAAATTTTCTCTTCAAAATTATCTTAAGTATTTAGGTAATACCTAAGTGATCTTAGGCATTTTAAACACACAAGAGTATGTTGGAAATGTTTAAAGACTATGAATTCCATTATTATGGTACAACTCAGTTGCATCTCTGCCTGCAATGCTTAATAATAAATGGTGTCCCACTTTAGAAAGAAATAATTGCGATTTACTTTAAGAGTTTATTCAGAGCCTCTTTCACATCTTTATTCCTTAGACTGTAGATCGCTGGATTCAACATGGGAAATACCACGGTGTAAAATATAGACACAATTTTATCCCTATCCAAAGAATACCTAGACCGAGGACGAGCATAGATGTAGAGGATGGAGCCATAGTACAAGGTCACAGAGGTCAGGTGGGAGGAGCAGGTGGAGAAGGCCTTGAGGCGGCCCTGCTTAGAGCGCATCCTCGCGATGGTGGCGATGATGAACAGGTAGGAGGCCAGGATGAACACGATGGGGCTAATGACGTTGGACAGCAGGAGGAAGAACAAGACAGCTTGGTAGCTGTCTTTCTTGCCACAAGCCAGCTTCACCAAGGGTGGGATGTCACAGAAAAAGTCATCAATTACATTATCACTACAGAAATGCAAGGAGAATGTGTCTTTGGTGATGATGACAGAGTTAACAAACCCACCAAGGTAGGAGGCTGCTACAAAGAACACACATAGCTTGAGAGGCATGGCCTGAGAATACAGCAGGGGCTTTGAGATGGCCACATAGCGGTCATAAGCCATGGCAGCCAGCAGGTAACACTCCATGTAGCCCAGGGCAGCGGAGAAGAAGAACTGAGCCACACAGCCAGCAAAGGAGATGCTCTTGTCTTCAGAGATGCAGGTGATGAGGATCTCTGGTGTATAGACGGAAGACAGCCCAAGATCCAGAAAGGAGAGATTCCCAATGAAGAAATACATGGGTGTGTGGAGCCTGGGGTCATTGCAGATCAGCACAATGAGGGTGAAATTTCCTGCCATGGTTAATGCATACACGACAAGGAACAGCCCAAACAGGACCCTCTGCTTCACAGGGTCTGTTGTGAAGCCCAACATGATGAACTCTGTCACTGTGGCATTGTACAGCTCCATGATTGTGGTGAATCTCACCTGAGAGGAGCGACATGAGAGTTCATGTAAGGTCACTGTGCTCAATCAATCAGAACAGGTCCAATGAATACATCTTACAAAATGTACTTGTGTGCAGTGTTTGTTTTCTTCTTTTGAAAAATGTAGCTCAATTAAAAAAGAGATTGATTAAAAGTATTTATGATTCTTTTATATTTAATCTGATTATATATTATGTATGCAATTTTATAAATGTATACTTTTTATCACTGTAACTGATTTTGATAGCCAGGTATTGTATCTACTTTTATTGGAACTAGGGAAGGGAAGGGGAACATCAAATGTAGTGACAAAGGGTAAAAAGCAAACCAATGCAACAGCAATACTAATGAGACAATATGTGTAAACCAACTGTACAACTGGACATGGGGGTGTGGTGGGAATTGGGAGGAGGAAAGGTGGAAGAAAATGAGGGAGGAGGTAACCTGTTGGATAAGAAATGTACTCACTGGTTTACATATGAAACGAATTCCTCTGTACATGACTTTGACAATAAAAAGAGAATGTCTATTCAATTCTCCAAGTTTATAGGATTTCTCAGTTTCTGTTTTATAGTGATCTGAAATGATTTATTTCTTTGGCTGACAAAACTTTGTAAGTAAATCCTTGTAAGTGATGAACTGAAGGTAATCCGAGTATATAATTCATGACTTTTCATATACTAAAGTCATTTCAGAGAAGCATGATCTATGAGTATCTATCTATATCACTGTAGAGGTGGACTTAGCTTATTCTTAAGATCATACAGACAAATTTTAAAGCAAGCAGACCCAATATCAAACTTTTCATTTTAGAAGGGAATTTATTACAGTAATAAATTTGAAATTTGTCTTTTGAGACAATTTAACAAAGATACTATATACTTTGAAAAGTATTTCTTTAACTTTCTCCATTACTGATGATAATAAATTTATTGAGAAACTTGTATGTGCCATTCCATGTACTTTGAAAGTATCAGCTTATTGAAATTTAAAAATAAATGAATGTCATAGATATGTGTATTTCCATTTTTACATATGAACTCACTGAGAGATTGAGATAGTTTTGTGTATCTTGTTGGAAGCCACACAATCTGGGAGAGAGCCAGGAAGGAGTGACATGGTCCAGAAAGAAATGTACTGTCTACCTAACTTATGTGAGTATAACCCCTCTGTGCATCACCTTTATAATAATACTACAAACATTTTTTTAAAAAAGCCACCATTAAACTTGAGACAGATATGTTTCAAGCCAAACTCTCACAGCTCAACTGTCCCCCAAGCTACATATCTGTCTAGAACTATTGTTTTCTAGACAATCTGTATGGAAATAAGGAAAAAGAGATAGAACTAAGTTCCTAGGATGACATAGAAAAGTATCTTTTAGTTAGAGAATCAAATATTTGCAAACAAATGGTACTCTTCCTAATCCATTTTTCTCACATAGACCTCATGAAGGTGTGTAGCTCTTTTGTACTTCATTTTGTACACCGAACTGGTTGTTTCTCCATGTGGTAATGTGGTCCTCTACACAAATACACACTTAAGCAATGGTCAGCACATAGGTTTAAGTATTTCTGTAGGTTACTGGGTATCTTCTATTTCCTCTACCTCGCGACATTGATTTCCACACTGTTCTCTCCTCCAAGAGATCAATCTGTCAAACCTGTACAAAGTAATTTGCCAGTATGGACAGGAACTGGAAAGCATAGGAGGTTTAGGTCAGAGTTCTAATCCCCAATCTCTTCTCAAAAGGGCATTGGAGACTATATTCTTCTCTGCACAAAGAAGATAATTCTTTTCAGTCACACCACCCTCACAAATACCAAGTGACAAATCAATTTCTATTTCTGTCTCTTTGTTTCTATCTCTGTCTCTCTCTCCTTCCTTTCTTCTCTCCCTCTCCACCTCACATTTCCCCCTTTCTTTCTCTCAGAATCCAAGTTTGGATCCCAGGTTAGGAGCCCTCATTAGATCCTAATCATGCTGGCATATGGATCCTGACCATCCAGTCTTGAGAACTGCTAGAAAATAACTTTATGTTGCTGAAGACTCGATGACATGTCACTCTACCATAATTATTTACACTTTAAAATATGGAAAACAGAAGTGCAAAGTTTGCAAGCTGACTAGAAGTTGAATGAGGTTTAGAGTCAGACAGATTTGGGTAGAATTCTAACGCTTTTTATTTGGTCACCTTTACAAAGTGACTTGATCCCTTGATAATTTTCTTATCTGGAATATAATGTGCGTTATTGTTTCTTAGATTTAGGATCATTTGTAAAGATTCTAAAGGAGTCTATTATTGGACATTTCACCTCGTGTTTGTGACTAGTGTCATATAATCATAAAGCATTTGGATGTTAGTTTTATGCAAAGGGTACAAAAACTGAAAAATAGACCCTTTGGTCTTTGCTATTTTCATCTGGTATTATTAGGCTTTAATGAATGACTTTAGATTACAGGTTCTTATTTTCATATAGATGTTTTCTGCTGGCCAGTATCAACAAGAGGCAATAGAAACTCACTAGTTATAGTAAGCCATTGTTTGATCTTGTTTTAAAATGTGCATTGTATACTTCTACCTTTACAAAAAACAACTTATAAGAATTTTAAAGGTTTTAGGATTAGTTTTGGTCATAGGCATAGAAATATTTAAATTTTTTTAGTCTCTAGAACTCTTGAAATGCAAGTTTTTTTAATCAATGCTTCTCAAGGGCTTTTCTTCCATTTGTAGAATCAATATGTATTTATTCTTCTCATTCTTTTCACATAAGCTATTATTTGCCACCATAAATAAAAGGGGAATTTATGACTCTTTTTGTTCTCCAGAGTTTTATAAACTAATGTAGAACTAAGGAGGAATTTATAGGAAAAGAAATATTTGTAGTGTCTTTCACATAACAATGCAAACATCTATTGAATCATCACAAGAACAGAACAAAATTTCTTTGGCGTGGAGAGGATTTGTATAATCCTACTTACCAAATTGCAGCAAACACCTCAATTCAGTATCCAAAGATCCAAAGGAGATACTTCTAGCAGCTTTTTTTATAACAATTATTTAATCACCAAGAGTACATTCTCACAGTTGTGAAGCTTAGGGAATTCTAAGCAAGGCAATTAAACCCAACCGGTACATTGATAAGTTGGCTGTATTTCATTTGCTAAAATACAGAACAATTTAATTCAAGGAGTGTTATTCCAATGATTCATTTATCACACTTTCTTTATATTATCTACTGATAATTTTATTATCTACTGATATTTTACTGATTTCAAATAAATATATACATGGATTGGGCATATATTTATTTATTTCCATCTCTCATCTCTGCATCATTTATCTATGTATCCATCTATCTATAATAAGCATCATCTATACCTTCCATTATCTATTGCCATCTGAATTGTGGTAAGTATGTAGCTTTAAACATTTCCATAGTCAAGGAGCTGAATATCTTTAGCTTCCTCCAATTCTTCTACATCAGTTGGCATCATTTCCAAACTGATTCCTAAAACAAAATATCAATTTGTAAGAATTCCATGAAGTTATTTTGCCAGGATGGATAGACATTGAAAAAAAGAAAAGGCTTAGGTCAGAGTTAAAATTCCCCAAGCTCTTTTCCAACAGGGGCATAGTAGGCCACATTCATCATGGATGAACAGGATGGTTAATTCCAGTCACATCACCCCCATGAATCCACATGAAATCTCTTTTCCTTTCCTTCCCTCCTTCCCACCCTTTAGGCCTGGGTTCTTATGAATCAATGAAGAGAGCCAAGTTTGAGTCTTCCTACCACAAACACTTAAGTCTGTCTTCTTTCCCTTCATCAGGCACGCCAAACCCCTAGGTCATCGACACATTTGTTCTTGCCTGTGCTTGGAAGAGAGTTTTATTTTTCTGGAAATCTTTTGAAAAACACAGCATTTAATTTATTATTAATTCCTTATATAAAAATATTGATATGGGGCTGGGAATGTGGCTTAGCAGTAGAGTGCTTGCCTAGCATGCATAAAGAAAGCCCTGGGTTTGATTCCTCAGCACTACCTAAACAGAAAAAGATGGAAGTGGCACTGTGGCTCAAGTGGTAGAGTGCTAACCTTGAGCCAGAGTCAAAGCTCAGGCCCTGGGTTCAAGCCCCAGGACTGGCAACAAAATATACATGTATATTTACTTATTTGAATTTATGTGTTGTTATGTCATATATACAGATCAACAGGTAAACATTTAAAATGCTAGTAAAAACCTTTGTATGATTTTATGACCATTTCCTTCACATAATTCTAAAATGAAGTAGATGCCTTGGTAAGAGTTAATTTAATTTATTGCAATTATAAATGAGAATTAATTATTCCCTTTAAAAATACACTGAACTGCTACATCAACACCTTCCTTATGTGGGTATCCATACACTCATGTTTGTACAAGTCTCCACATCTCTAGAGCTATCAAGTTTCAGACCTGTTACACAACTTTCTTACTCTAGAACTCAGAATCATTTATCCCTTCAGAATTCCTTCTTCCTTTTGGTGAGCATTAGTAGATGGGATTAAACTTATATAAAGAGAAAGCAAATGCTAGAAGTAATTTTGTGCTGTCTTCTTGTCCAGGAAATAAGTGACAGTCTTGTTGGTCTATTCCATGAGTACAAATAACAAGACAAGTGAAACCCACCCACATTCTCTTCCTGAGTTTGAAAACCACTAGATAAACTCATTAAACAGACAGAGAAAATGGGCCAGGAGATATCGTTAAACATAGGTGAGTGTGCAGGAACAAAGAGGCTAAATAAAGGCAGGATGGATTTAGAAGGTCAGATGATTGCCAAAATATGAGAGAAAAACAGGAAATCCAAGTGCCTCTACAATGACAACAAAATATATTAAAAAAACACAAAAGAAATGACAGAACATTTGGAGCATTTATTTTACTTATATAAAATTCATACTTACACTATAGTTACATAAACTATATGTAACTGTTCAATAACTTTATAACGATATGTTAACAGATATAGATAGATAAGCACATTTATATAGATATACTTATATATTTAGTATATATGTAATATTTATTGATACATCTGTATATCTATCAATCTGTTTATCACCTATCTACACAACTCAGAATACAATGAATTTGAAAATTGTGATTGCTTTTTCTCACCATGGATATATAGTCTCCAAAAATGTTTCTTCATCTTGTTCAATAATACCTAACTTGTTAGCACACAACTGTTTAATTGTTCTGTTCCTCTTCAAACTATGAAATCTCCAGAGGGTTTTAGCAACCTAAAGCCCTGGGAATCCAGCAGCTTCTATCAAAGATTCTGGGATAGGCATATTTGAATTCCAGGGATATCCTGCTGTTTCAGAAAATTTGTTAGGTAAGTTACTTTATTTTCTCTTACCAGAAAATTTTATTTATTTCTTGCAATCAGTCTAGCAACTCTTTACATTTACCAAATCAAGGCTGTCCATTTAATCACTCCTTCAGTAAATAATTGTCCTGCATTTGTTTTGGAGCATGACAGATCTAGGATTTGGGGACAAAGTCATACAGGAAATTGGACAAAAATCCCACTTCTTTCTGAGGTAACATCATAGCAAAATTTTATATGTTAGACCCTAGTGGTTCAGTGGTAGAAGTAAATAGAGATTTATATAATTAAAAATCACTGGACCTCTAAATGTTTCTCTAAATGGACTTGCTATTTCTGTACAAGAATCCTAGAGGAATCTAGGAAGTAAAGTAAAATTTAAAGCAGTGGACTAGTTTTGTAGCATAGAGTTCCTATCTTTTACCCTGTGGCTGAATTTTTCATTGCCCAAATGTTGGGGGTCCCACTGGCTATAGTAGAACCAAAATGAAAATATCTTGTGTTTGAGGGACCATCTTATACAAAAGGAAAAGAAAAGTATTCTCCACCCCTACGTCTAGAGTCTTTATGGACCTTTATGCCTTGAAAAAGATCTGTATATTTATTTGTGTATGAAATCCACTGCACTGTACAAAGAAAACCTACATTTTGCAATATTTTCAGATGCCTCAACTTAAATATGAATTTAAAGTTGAAGAAGGATTGTTGTTTGTTCTGTTGGAAAGTGTGTCCATTATCTTTCACCTTGGCTATAGAACCTTAGCACCAGTATAAATGCCAGCCTTCTTATTTAAGTCTCTATTGCCCACATTGAAAATTCTATAAGAATTATCTACTTCACTACATGTATTTCACTAAGCAAACCAACTTTTACCTATTGCCATGCACATTTCTTTTTAACAACTAATCCTGCATTTGCAATGATCATGTGATAATTTCATCAAGAGGCACTTAGTCAGTTTTACATTTGACTTATGAATGTTTGCAATTATCTGCATATCTGTTTGCTGTTGAATTAACTATAAATTCCATCATGAGACTATAAAGGAAAGACTAATATAGTAGTTTTAAAATGAAGATTTTTTTTTTGGTAGTACCTGGGTTTGAACTGAGGGCCTCTCACTCACTCACCTTGTTTTCTTGAATGTTACTGTACATTTTGAGATATGCCTCCCATCTTAACTTTTTGATGATCATTGTGTAAATGAAGCCTCATGGGCTTTTCTGGCTAGGCTAGCCTTCAGCCATGAGCCTCTGTATTTAAGCCTCCTTTGTAGCTAGAAATGTAAGTGTAAGCCCAAAGATGACTTGCTCAAAAGTGAAAAACATTTCACATTTTAATAAAAATTTACAACATTTTAATAAAATCCAGAGCTCTTGTCAAACACCATGGCTATTTGAAATATTCTTTTTAGGGATTTGAATTGTGGCTTATTATAGAGATTTGGAAACATTTTTAGTTCCATTCTTTTTTTTTTTGGCCAGTCCTAGGCCGTGAACTCAGGGCCTGAGCATTGTCCCTGGCTTCTTTTTTGCTCAAGGCTAGCACTCTGCCACTTGAGCCACAGCACCACTTCTGGCCATTTTCTGTATATGTGGTGCTGAGGAATCGAACCCAGGGCCTCATGTATAAGAGGCAAGCACTCTTGCCACTAGGCCATATCCCCAGCCCTTTAGTTCCATTCTTTTAGAACCCAAGGATGGTAGCGACATCACTTTCTTTTATGCATCACTAAAAATAGGTTAATGTCTTGATCTCAATTCAGATTTCACCCTGATTTACATAAGACATATATACCAAGTACCAAAGAAGATGGTACCTTCTATAATTGGGGAATAAGAGGGGGCTATCGACTCCTAAACTACAGAGACAATCTGAGTTCTCAAAATCCTTACAAATGTTCTGGCTGGGAAATGGGAAAAGGAACTTCGTTTGTTTGCTTTGTTTTATTTCTACATCTAAAGTAAGAGAACTTTTGGTTTATTGTTATCCTGTTACCCAGTTTTCTTTCCTTGATAGTTTGGAACATTAAGAAACTATAGGCATGTGTCTTTATTGTTTTGTTTTCATTAGGTTCTTCTTTGTAAAATTCAGGCTCCATTCAATGGGAGGCAACCCTATCAAATTCATCCCTGCATCTCAGTGTCTAAAGAATGTCTGGGAGCTTTGCTTGGTGGCTCAGGCTTTGTATAAGGGCTCACACCTGCAATCCCATCTACTTGGCAGGCAGAGATCACAAGGTTTGAAGCCTGAGTAAAGAGATAGAAAGAACACAGCTTAACTAAATTTGGCACCTATAATTCTTGCTAAGCAGAAGATGTATGTAAAAGATGTAGGCATTCCAAGGATGACCCTGGGAAAAAGCACATGTGACCTTATTCGAAGTAATAATAATGATAATAATAGTAATAGAAATGTACTCACTGCCTTACATATAAAACTGGAACCCCTCTGTACTTCACTTTGATAATAAAGGAAAAATATGAAAAATAATAATAGTAATAATAACAAGAACAACATATACTAAACCAGAAAACAATTTGGAGTGTAGTTCAAGTGGTAAAGCAGGCACACAGCAAATTCAAACAATTCAAACCACAATACCCTAAAATATAAATACATACCAATAAAAGAGCACCTGGAGATTAAAAATTAATTGTATAGTTATATATACATACATATTAAAAAGAGCAGCCACTCCAATGACTTTTTTTCCAACTTATTATGCTAAATATTCTGAACTCAGAAAACTCTCACCACCTGCTCAAGGTAAACAAGATTTCTGATTAATGTTGTTCAAATCTCTGAAGCTTAACATATAGAATAATTTCATGACGGAGAAAATAAAATGCTTCTCCATTTGCAGATCTGACATCTGTAAGCCATGGAGAGAGGCAACCACACAGAGACCGAGTTCATCCTTCTGGGCTTCACAACCGACCTGCCATGTAGCTAGTCCTCTTCGTCCTCTTCCTCGGAGCGTACTCCGCAACCTTGCTGGGAAACACCACCCTCATCGTGCTGATCTGCAATGACTCCCGGCTGCACACACCCATGTATTTCTTCATTGGAAACCTGTCTTTTCTAGACCTCTGCTTATCTACAGTCTACAGTCCAGATATCCTCTTAACCTGCAGAAGACAAGAGCATCTCCTTTGCTGGCTGCACGTTTCAGTTCTATTTCTCTGCAGGCCTGGGCTACACTGAGTTTCCTGTTGGCTGTCATGGCTTATGACCGCTATGTGGCCATTTCCAATCCCTTGCTCTATGCTCAGGTCATGTCAAGGAGACTGTGCATCTGTTTGGGTCTATATTCCACAGGCGGGTTAATCAATGGGATAATCTTAACCAGCAACACATTCACATTGGATTTTTGTGCTGGCAATCTGATCCATGACTTTCTCTGTGATGTCCCACCTCTGGTCAAGCTGGCATGCAGTGTGAAGGACAGTTATCAGTCTGTTCTCTACTTTCTCCTGGCCTCCAATGTCATTACCCCTGCTCTGCTCATCCTAGCCTCCTACCTCTTCATCATCGCCGCCATCTTGAGGATCCGCTCCACCCAGGGCCGCCTCAAGGCCTTTTCCACCTGCTTCTCCCACCTCGTCTCTGTCACCTGTACTATGGTTCCATTCTCTACATCTACTCTCGGCCAAGTTCCAGCTACTCCCTCGAGAGGGACAAGAAATTTTCTATCTTTTCCATTGTGTTGTTCTCCATGTTGAACCCCATGATCTACAGTCTGAGGAACAAAGATGTGAAAGAAGCCCTGAGAAAACTCTTCAGGCTCTCACAGCCCGAAGTCTAGATCCATTACAGACGGCTACTCAAGGGAAGTTTGGAAATGTGGATTAAAAAGCACATTAAACAAACAAAAAATAATCGACATGCAGAAAAGTCACAGCAGGGAACAAGAAACCTGAGAAAACAAGAGCAAATACAAGTGGTTAGTGTCTATAAGGATTCGACTTCTTTCTGAGTATCATGAATTTTGTAAATGTGCTCATTTCAACAATGACAATCATATGTCCCTGAGCTATCAGGTCTTCATGTGTAAACTTTACTAATACTCCTTTACTTGCACTTTTGTAAATGGTATTGAATAAAAGAATAAACCTACTGGGTACTGAAAATGAATTCTAAGGATTTCTTTTTAGTAATTAAAATATTTTTCGGTTGGAACAATACTAGCAATGGGTCTAGAAATGTTCCATTCTTATGAATGTGTACTTAAGGATTTCCCCAAAACATTGCATAGAAGTTCCCTTCAAACACTAAAACCAAACTCTCCACAGATAGGTAATATTGGGATCCCCAGGAAGAATAAATAGCAGGTTTGTCAGTAACCAACATTTGTCAGAGGAATTAAAACACAGAGCATCTGTAGTGAATTGGCAGCAAGATAAAAGATGCGTTACCTAGTTGTGTCCACCAATGAGGGAGTGAGTTTCTGAGTAAGAGTGACATGAAGGCTTAAAGTATTTGATTAGAGACCAGGACTAGGCTCATTAGGTTTTGCAACTTACCTTCACACCAACAATCTAATGTATTTCCTACAAAACTAAGAGGAGTGAGGGTAGGAGTGAATAGAGGAGGGATGGGAGAGAGAGGATGTTGAAAGGGTTAATATTGATCAAGATATATTCATAGGCTGTTAAATGGCAACCTTTCATACAACTACTTAAAGATAATTTTAAAAAGAAAAAAAAACAAGTGTGTTCCAGTATTCTTTCTAAAAATAATCTCATTTCAGTACTGTTTGTCTTTTATGTAAGTTTATCTGATTTGGGGAAGGGAAGGGGGATCACAGAGATGGTGGGACAAATCCAACTGTGTGTGAACCAATCCAACTGTGATAACTCACTAGACACTATGTTGGAAATGAACTTTATAACTTGGGGGAGGAGAGACGGAGGGAAGGAAAGTAGGAGAAAAGAAGAGACAGGATAACACTGATCAAAAAGAATATGCTCATTACCATACTTATGTAACTATAACTCTTCTGTACATCACCTTTACAATAAAATTAAATTAAAAAATAAAAATAATCACACACACACACACACACACACACACACACACAACAACCAGAGTGAAAAAGATATAACAACTCAATGTTTATGGGCAAATGACTCTTTTTGGTAGTTGTGGGGGTACCTGTTCTATGGCTTCAACGCAGGCCTTGGGCACTGTCCTTGAGCTTTTTCCCCTCAGAGTTGACACTCTGTTACTTGAAGCACAGATCCACATTTATGCTGGTTAATTAGAGATAAGCGTCTCAGAGATTTTACTTCCCCGGGCTGGCTTCAAACAGTAATTCTCAGTTTTCAGCTTTCTGAGTCACTAGGATTATAGCCAAGAGCCACTGGTACATAGCTTGAAAACAGTATTAATTAGAATATGGTAAAAAAAAAGAGTAACTATTTTACCAATTCCTAATTTACGTATTATCCCCAAATCCAAGATGAATTATGTCTAATGAGTCTTTGGAGAGTGAGGCACATGTTCCTGCACTGTGTGGTCTGGGTGGAATCTCACGAGACTATTAAGGAAATGCATATATCAAGTTCAACCAGAGCATGACAGAGGGGAACCAGAGATTAGGGAACTGGCCTTTCTCACCAAAGGTAAGCACTCAGATTGAGATTCAGTGAGTCAATTTGGCTTCTCTGTAATTGTATCCTACAAATTAAAAAAGCAGCTAGAGGCTGTTCCGGCCCTTCTCGGATAATCACTGTGTTCAATATGCACAGCTGCTTTGGTGCCCTCACCCCTGTACATGTCCTTCCTCCATCATAAATCGGATTGCATTTGATTATCTGTCTGTCTGTTGTTCATCTATGATTTGAAATTCAATCTGAGAATTATGGTAGACCCTACATATTGTTGCTTAAGTAGCACCAGTGAAATTTGAAAGAGAGAATACGTGATCTAATTTTTACTGTAGTTGCTCAACCTTATGCTTTTTAAGCCTTTTAAGATCTGAAGACTTTACTGCTTGGTACCCATACAAAAATCTCTAGTTTAGATCTCAGATTCCTGATATTCTGAATCCACAGACTAAAGTCCCACAGTCAATATTATAGTCTTCTATTTAAACAAATAATACATAAATCTCTCAATAATTGTTGATTTTATGGATTTATTCTTTACTTTAACAATGCAAACATTATTAACTTGTGTTTCCCCATGATGCTCTGAATCAGACTTTCTGTGGACATGGAGGTGGAAAATCGCACCATCCTGACAGAGTTCATCCTCCTGGGCTTCTCCACAGATCCTCACTGGCAGTGGATTCTGTTTGGAATATTTCTAATTATCTACTTGTTAACCCTGTCCGGGAACATGACCCTGGTTATCCTAATCCGGATTGATTCCCGGCTGCATACCCCCATGTACTTTTTTATCGGAGGTCTCTCCTTCTTGGATTTCTGGTATACATCTGTGTATACTCCTAAAATATTGGTCAATTGTGTCTCAGAAGACAAGCGCATCTCCTTGGCTGGGTGTGGGGCTCAGTTCTTCTTCTCCTGTGTGGCAGCCTACACGGAGTGCTATCTGCTGTCCTCCATGTCATATGATCGCTATGTGGCCATTTGCAATCCATTGCTTTATTCAGCTACCATGTCTGCTTCTGTTTGTATGAGACTTATTTCTGGCTCTTACCTAGGAGGTGTTTTGAATGCCATCGCCCACACTGCCAACACCTTCCGGTTGAGTTTCTGTGGTGAGAATGTCATTGATTACTTTTTCTGTGATGTGCTGCCCCTGATAAAAAAATCTTGTACAGACACTAGAGTCTATGGGAAAATCCTTTCCAGTATGGTGGGCTTCACTGTCCTCTCCTGTCTTCTTGCCATCCTCATTTCTTATTTCAACATCCTGCTGGCTATCCTGAGGATCCGCTCAGCCTCAGGAAGGCGCAAGGCTTTTTCCACTTGTGCTTCCCACTTAGTCTCAGTCACACTCTTCTTTGGATCTTTGCTCTTCATGTATTCCAGGCCTAGTTCTAACTACTCCCTGGAGAGAGACAAAGTGGCTGCCCTCTTCTACACCATCATCAACCCATTGCTCAACCCTCTCATCTACAGCCTGAGAAACAAGGACGTCAAAGAGGCCTTGAGGAAAGCAACAAGAACGGTACAACCACAATCATGAAGGTTACCATGTAGGCTTTGATTATGGTTTGCAAATTGTGTGCATTCATGTGTTTGAAGTAATTTGACAAGGTAAGATGAAGAAAATGCTAGCAAACCTCCATTTCATTGTGGTTCTTATGCTATTGTGACCTAAGCCTTTTACAGCTAGATTATTGCATCTACAATGTGGTACTTTGATTCTTGGTAATAGAGTTTTAAAATTTATCTTTGGGAGATATTAGAAAGAGAACAAATAATTGAGCAGGTTTTCCACAGCTAGTTAGACTCGAGTTTTGTGATGTTTATTACATAAGACCTATGAAATAGGAAGATTGATGGAAATTTGCTAAAAATTTTATATACATGTATGTTTTCAAATTTCTTCATGTGCTATAATTGAACTTATAAAATATCATTTTGTAAATCATGTACCTTTATTATTAGCTTGATAATAGGAAATGTGCTTTAAGAGTTGTTCAAATTAAGAAACAAAGGAACAAAATCATTCTAAATTCATAATAAATGATTTGTTTGTAGGGATTTATAGGGATGAAGTGAAGAGCATGGAAAGTGAATACTCAACTATAATACCTGAGTTTTCACAATATAAATCAAATGGACAAATATATGTTCCAGCATCAAATGGATCACAATGAAATGAATGAACCAGTGGGTAAATATCCCAGTAATTAAGTGTTTTCACCTATCAGAACTGTTTGCCTCTACCAATTTAATAATTGTAAGTTATATATTTTAAAAGTAAAGACGTTGCTGCTCAGAACTTAGAGCTATTGTTTTTAATGAATATAGATATTATGAAGATGAACTCAATTTCATTAGGCACTTACATGTTAAAAATGAGGACAAATGGGCATAACCACTTTAGCCTTTGTATTTGTTCCAAAATTTCTGATATTTCCTTTGACCTGTGTTTATGTCCCCTCTTTGAATTAAAAGATTCCTTATTTCTTTGTTCTCATACAGAACTCTATTAGTGCTTGATAAGGAGTTCTGACTCTAACTCATGTAATATTATATCCCCTCCTAATCACATTTATATATATATAAAACAGAACAAAATATGGGAACAATCTTAATGGAGGGAGCCAACTAAAACATAATTGGGATTCCACAAGTATATCTGCTCCTATAAAAATGAATCCTGATTCTGCTTTTTAAAAATCTTCATGCTATTATCCAGGAGAACTAGTATTCTATACTTTAGATTACATTTCTATCATTAAAGCAAACTAATATAAATGTACAAAAATCCTTCTTGGCTAATTTATTTCCATATCAAAAATATCAAAATGGTGAGACGAAGGATAAAGGGTGAATTAGTACAACAGCAATATTAACAGGACAATATGTTGGAAATTAACTGTACAACTCGGGGTGAGGGGGTGGGGGAAGGAAGGTGGGATAAAAATGAGGGACCTGGTAACATGTCTGACAAGAAATGTATTCACTACCTTATGTATGCCACTATAATCCCTCTGTATGTATATCACCTTGACAATAAAATTAAATTATAAAAACACCCATATACCTATAATCATAATGTTGTGTGGTTTTATTCTAATTTTTTTTGGAAAGCATTTCTTGGGTCCAGTGCTGTTCTGGGCCCTGAGAAATTTTTGTTCTTTTTTTTTTTTGGCCAGTCCTGGGCCGTGAACTCAGGGCCTGAGCACTGTCCCTGGCTTCTTTTTTGCTCAAGGCTAGCACCCTGCCACTTGAGCCACAGCACCCCTTCTGGACATTTTCTGTATATGTGGTGCTGAGGAATCGAACCCAGGGCCTCATGTATACGAGGCAAGCACTTTTGCCACTAGGCCATATTCCCAGCCCATTTTTGTACATTTGTATTAGTTTGCTTTAATGATAGAACTGTTTTTCAGTAAACATCTCATTATACCTTAACTAGGGGATATTGTGTTAAATGAAATCAGATCACATAAGACAAGTCCTCTGTTTTCTCTTACATGTAAATGAAAATGCAGTGTAAAATGTAGAAATATGATTCCTTGTAGCTGAGGGAGGTGAGAGAGAAGATAGTGGAAGGTTGGGCCTTGGGTGTCAGGGCATTGCTAAACAGAAGTAATGAGCTACAATGTCCTGCAACACAAATGGGTGATGACAGTTCATGATATCATATTAAATGCCTTGGGAATTTCTAAAAGAGAGACCGTGAATGTAAGGAGAGAAGAATGTTAACCAGTCTGATTTTATTGATGTGTTTTCTATATGTGTATTAAGATAACACATTGTTTCTCATAAATCAACATAAATATTAACTGTTGGTCACCGTCTTCAATATGTTTAAAGAGATAGGCATGAAAACTACTTCATTTTGATCCATGCATCTTTCTTCTGTAACTGTGCCCAAAAAATATGTGTGATAACATAATAATTGGCTCAAATAGCTGAACACCTGAAAAACGCATTAGAAAGATCCATAAAAGACAGACATCCTTGACAAAGCACATAGATCTGTGGGGTCAAATGAGGAAACTCCAGGTTCCTTGCTAAGGTTAATGAGTGGAGCATGGGAAATTCCACATAGAATTAGTTCCCTTTGGGAGTATGCTGAGAAGTTCATCAAGATTCATTCAGGCAAGATGCTGGGATTTCTCACATGAGATGCACAGTAACTGTTTATGAAAGCAGTGGAAAGACACTCAATGAAAGCAGGTGAATGAAATTGAGGTGACCATATGACCTCCATATGAAATCATCCATGCAGTCTCTTCCCTTCCTGGCAGAACAAGGTAGCCATGTCCTGACACAGCATTGAAAGAGGAGAGGGACCTGGGCTCATTCAGTGCACTGTGAAAGGCAGAGCTTCCCAAGGCTGTGTGTTATAATGAACTCCAGGTTATCCGAAGTGGAGAATTATCATCACTAACGGAATAGACAAACATGCATATATTAAAACTCTGACAATCAGACCAGCACTTCGATTGTTAAAAATCAATAAATAAGCAATGACATGGCCTCTTTAGCTTATAGAAAGCAAATTAGTGGTTGAGCAATGTAATTCCAAGGAAGATATACTAACCAAATACAATCTTGTTGATAAAGGTATCTTAAAATAATCCTCAGAAAAGCATTATCTTCTGTAGCTTCCAGGTAATTTCTTCTATGAGTATGAAATTCCTCCAATTAATTAATGTTTATTTTATTTACATGACTGGACACAGTAATCATAGACATTGAAATGTTGTATGTGAATAAAAAGTGGATGGGAACTGTAACCTCTCTGTACGTCAGTTTGACAATAAAAATAAAAAAAAGTGGATGGATAAAGGGCTTTTTATCATTGCCTTCAATATGTTCATTCCTATTTTGCTTTGCTTTTATTAACAATTGTATAATTATTTACTACTGAAAGCAAAAAATGTTTTTATGATTTATAGCTCAAGAAGATAGTACAGTCTTCATTTAGCAGGGAAATTTTCTCCAGTTGGAAAATTTCACCATCATGGCATAGAAACAATGAGCTATTTCTAGTCACCATGCAAATTTGGAATTGCCAGAATCCACCATCAATATCCATATGTGTATGTCTGCATCTATATTAATGCATATAACTATTTGTATGATGTTTTTCTTTTTCAGAATCATAGAGATCAACACAAACACTAAACTTCATTTTTAGCAGAACGCTTAAAACAAGAGTTGTATTGCAGAAGTAAATCTTAAAATCATATTGGGTTTTGCCTATTTTTTTAAACTCAATTTTATTGTCAAGGTGATGTGCAGAGGTGTTACAGTTACATATATAAGGTAGTATGTACATTTCTTGTCATTCTTGTTACTGCCTCCTCATTTTTTTTTTTTTTTTGGCCAGTCCTGGGCCTTGGACTCAGGGCCTGAGCACTGTCCCTGGCTTCTTCCCACTCAAGGCTACCACTCTGCCACTTGAGCCACAGCGCCGCTTCTGGCCATTTTCTGTATATGTGGTGCTGGGGAATCGAACCTAGGGCCTCGTGTATCTGAGGCAGGCCCTCTTGCCACTAGGCTATATCCCCAGCCCTGCTTCCCTCATTTTTATCTCACCTTTTCTCCCCTTATTCACCTCCACCGATTTGTACAATTAATTTCCAACATATTGTCTTGTGACTCTCACTGTTGCATTGGTTTGACCTTTGTCCTTTCTTTCACTATTTTGATGTTCCCCTTCCCTTCCCTGATTCAGATAAATATATATGCAATACCCAGTGCAGCCTGGGTATTGCCTCTCTTTTTTAGTATTGAGATTTGAAATCATAAACTCATTCTTGCTCAGCTGGCATTTGACCACTTGAGACATTTCTGTAGTCTGGAATTTTGCAGATTCTTTGAGGACAAGTATTTTATGTCTGATCTGGCTTCAAACTGATATTCAGGTCTTGACCTCCTGAGTAAGACAAGCATGAACAACTGAAGCCATAAAAACGTATTTTAATATACCTGCTAACAGTATATTCTGTATATGTGTAAATTCAATGGTCATCATATACCCAATAAATTATAGAAAGACCAGGTCTCAATAAAATTGATTTAAAAATATCAGTTCACCAAAATTATATGTTTAAAGAGATATTTGGAAACCATATTGTCCAAAAACCTTAAACCTTATCATGTAAGGAAGCAAATTTCCTTAAGAGTTTGTGGTACCATTTTGAATTAATATGGAAGATTCTTCTGAATGATTCATCATATATTTCAGGTGGAAAATTACCTATTTTACATAAAAGAGCTTAATTATTATGCACTTAACATATTCTGAAAAGTATTCTAAAGAATCAGTGTCATATGTTTAAGTATATTTTATTTTTAACATTTTCCTAAGTTCATTATCAGCTATAGTTAATTTTTTAACTAGCAACATGGTGATACTATTTATAGGTGATGGTAGAGTCAAGCTCAATAGTTATGTACATATGCTCACATAAGATGACACATAATGAACTCGAAGGTATGGAAAAAAGTGGTTATCATTGCTCTTGTTATTTTTAACATACTATGTGAAATCATTTCTTTTTTCTTTGATTTACCTTCCCTATGGTTTAGCCCCTGTTGTCACTGTATTTGATTTTGCTTTTGATTTGATTGTAATACATACATATATATATATATATATATATATATATTTGTCTAAATTAGGAAAGGGAAGGGAAACATTACAATTGTGAAACAAAGGGTAAAAGGCGAACCAATGCAACAGCAATACATAAAAGGCAATACACTGTAAACTAACTGTACAACTGGGGGAGGGAGGTTGGGGAGGAGGGAAGATAGGAGAAAAATGAGGGAGGAGGTAACAAGTTTCACAGGAAATATAGTCACTACCTTATGTATGTAAATGTACCCTACTGCACATCACATTGACAATATTTTTTTTTTAAAAATGAAACTAGTTTACATTAAGGTTATCCACTTTTAGCTGTCAGCATGTTGATTTTGTTTCATTTTTTCAATTTTCATTCTTGACTAAAAACACCATTAAAAGTAAACCATATTTATGCATTGCTAACAAATAAAGGTAGAATTTGGTTTGATATTGAAAATTTCATCAAAATTAAATACACCATATGACACCTTTTACTTTCTAAATATATATTCTGTCTCTAAAATATTCTCTGCAGCTTACATGTTATTTTTATATTCCTTTGCTATAATATTACTTTGATGTAATAATGATTTTCATTATAATTGTGCATATTTTGTAAGCAAACCACAATTTGGACACAGAAGTAGCAGAATTTTTATTGACCATTATTTAAGTAATCAATAATATCATATCTACAAAATTCTTACCACTTCTCATTAAGGAAAAACTTACCTAAATACCATATAGATTAAAAAGATTGTGCCAGTTGGGAACAATTGGTGCCAAGAAAATTTTGGTTGCCTTTAAAGATCACAGTGAAAATGTCTTAGAATGAAAAAATTGCATTTAAAATGATTAAGATAACACTAAAGGAAAATGATAATTATCATAGCTTTTAATCAATAAATTATTAAAATGAACTCAACATGTTTATTAGTAATGGAAGTAACTATCCAGTTTTCATTGTACACATAGCAACAAAACTTTTGCTAATGATAGTGAAAACTTCTTAAAGTCAAAGGGGACTTGTCTAAGAGCTTTGCTTTCAATCTAGACAAACATGAATTTCAAAAATCAAATCCTTATATTGTATATTCAGTAATAGTACCTTAAGTATTTGAATATTTTCTTAAGGTTTATTGAACTATCATATATTGAAGGTAAACACTGAAACAGATATTATATTTTGACAAAACCAAATAGCACTTCTGCTTCAAATTTAGTAACCTGATAAATGATCATGTATCTCTCCAATGGAGATCGACTTATTTGAAGAGCTTATTCAAAGCCTCTTTCACATCCTTATTCCTCAGGCTGTAGATCATGGGATTCAACATGGGGAACACCACAGTGTAAAATGTGGAAACGATTTTGTCTGTATCCAAGGAATAGCTAGACTGAGGGCGCAGGTAGATGTAGAGAATGGAGCCATAGTACAAGGTGACAGAGATGAGGTGGGAGGAGCAGGTGGAGAAGGCCTTGAGGCGGCCCTGCGTGGAGCGGATCCTCAAGATGGTGGCGATGATGAACAGGTAGGAGGCCAGGATGAGCACAATGGGGGTCATGACATTGGAGGTTAGGAGGAAATACATCAGAGCCTGGTAGCCCTCCATCCCACCACAAGCCAGCTTTACCAGGGGAATCAAGTCACAGAAAAAATCGTCAATGACGTTGTCACTGCAGAAGTCAAAGGTGAAGGTTTTCTTGGTGATGACGGAAGAGTTAATGAAGCCACCCAGATAGGAGGCTGCTACCAAGAATGCACACAGTTTAATGGACATGGCCTGGGCATAAAGCAGTGGCTTTGAGATGGCCATATAGCGGTCATAAGCCATGGCAGCCAGCAGGTAACACTCAGTGTAGCCCAGGGCAGCAGAAAAGAAGAACTGAGCCACACAGCCTGCAAAGGAGATGCTCTTGTCTTCAGAGATGCAGGTGACCAGGATCTTTGGGGTGTAGACTGTGGACAGCCAGAGATCCAGAAAAGACAGATTCCCAATGAAGAAATACATGGGTGTGTGGAGCCTGGAGTCATTGCAGATCAGGAAGATGAGGGTGCAATTTCCTACCACAGACAAGGCGTAGACAACTAGGAAGAGCCCAAACAGTACCTTTTGCATCACGGGATCTCTTGTGAATCCCAAAAGGATAAATTCTGTTACTGTGTGATTTCTCTTCTCCATTGCTATAGGGACTCTCCCTTTGGAAGAGAGAGAAGGAGAATTCTGCGTGAATCATTGTGGTGATAAAAACAATAAACGTGCTATCATATTAAAATACATTCCACTTAATTACAGATCTGTAGGATGCAAGATTGAACTTATTTGAATTTTTATACTATAGCCACAATATTTTGAGTAAAGCACTGGTCATTTTCTAATGTATCATTTATGTCACTTAAAATTTTTTTGAATTTTTAAAAATTTCATGTATGGAGCCATATGGAACAACCTGAAATTCAAATCAAATACTTTATTATTATTATACCAGTGACACCCAGAAGGATTACCATACCATTAGTATCTGTCATTATAAAGGTGATGTATAGAGGGGTTACCATTACATATATCATGTAAAGAGTACATTTGTTTCTGGACAATGTCTCCCTTTCTTTTACTTTCTTCCAGATTTCCCCTTGGATTGCTGTCCACAGAGTTTATAGTGCGTTTTCAACATAGTGTCTATTGAGTACCACTGCTGCATTTGTCCTGTCATTTGCCCTGCCACTTACTTTAAATTTTTGCTCTTCTCTAGAAATTCTGTATCTATTCTTCAATTGCTGACAAGTGTAGCACAGTTTCATACATATATGTTGGATTGTGCTATTGTGAGAGATTTATGCTGATTCCTTACTTCACATTAAACACTAATACAAAACAAGAACATGTTTTTAGCACAGTCCATAAACATTTGAAGAGTAGACTGTGGGAAAAGTTGAGAACTCCTGGATTCATTCTGAATATTAATACATTATATGTCTAGTATGCTATTCTTGTCACGACATCATGAGAGTAATTTTAGATTCTGAAAAACTCACTTCGAGTCAAGCATGGTACTGACTATTCCACATGGAACATTTCATTTAATCTTTTCACATCTATATCCTCTAAGTTGATTAGTGGCAATGATTGTGTGGACGACCAATCTGAAGTGGAACACATAGTAAACAATCATACAGCTATGCCGTAGTAAGGTCTCTCTCTGGATAGATGAAACTACCGTTTCATAAACAGAAAAAAGAAATTCCAAGCTGTGCCCAAATCAGTTACTGGCAGATCCCATCTGCAGCCAAGCCTACTGAGTCTACAAACTCTGCAGTGTTCTTACCCAGGCCCACAGTGTTCATTTGCAACACTTACCAGCACAAGCAAAGGAGAACCTCATCCATGGCAAGGAGACAAGCGATTTATTCCTGCTCAGGCTCCCTAGTGAATGTGAAGTCTCGAGCACCTCAGGGGTTCCTAGATGTGAAAGTTCTAAAGAAAGCAATTAACCAAGAGAAAAAGGTGAAAATTATTCATCTGTTATTTGCAAAAGGGGGAAACTGAATGATAGGTAAATGCGCATTGTGAAAATAGTCTTTCAACACCTCTTCTTTGCTGGGTTTGAATACAGAGTGAAATGTAATTACTAAAATTTCAGAAAATAAATAATTAAATTAAAACTTCGAAATGCATGTTGCAGGTTAAATTGCAATCAAGCCCAAAACATCTGTGAGAAGTAATCAGTCCCAACAGAAGATAGAAATAGTCAAATTAAGATCTGTGCTGAAATCAACTTCAACTTTGAATTAATTTTCCCACACTTTCTTTTACTGGTCAGTAGTTGACATTTCCATACTACAAGTTATAGTGACAGAAACCACATAGCATTAGCATAAAAAATGATGCACATGGGCTGGGGATATGGCCTAGTGGCAAAGAGTGCCTGCCTCATATACATGAGGCCCTGGGTTCGATTCCCCAGCACCACATATACAGAAAATGGCCAGAAGTGGCGCTGTGGCTCAAGTGGCAGAGTGCTAGCCTTGAGCAAAAAGAAGCCAGGGACAGTGCTCAGGCCCAGAGTCCAAGCCCCAGGACTGGCCAAAAAAAAAAAAAAAAAAAAAATGATGCACACAATAGAGGAGCAGGAAAGGCAGAAGTAAAGCCACCCACTTACAGTTAACAGATTTGGGGCAAATGTATTGTAATCATACATCAGGAAAATAATGATATTTCACCAAATGGTCTTGGAATACTAGATACACAGAAATGAAATTCGATGAAATCTCTCTCCATACAAAATAAACGTTAGCCAAATTAAAAATTAAAGGGAGAAAAGTATGCAACTACTAGAAGAAAACTTATTGGGCATGCATTACAATAGTGGTCTTACAAATGCTAGACTATGAAAGAAAGGCAGCAGCATTACAAATAGGAAAATGAGATTATTCAAAATATGAAGAACAAAGCTGGCTGCTGTTGGCTCATGCCTATAATCCTAACTACTCATGAGGCCGAGAGCTGAGGACGGTGGTTTGAAATCAGCCAGGGCAGGAAAGTCTGTGCCACTCTTATCTCCAACAAACTACTCAGATAAAAAAGTGAAATGGCACGTGGCATGAGTGGTAGAGTGCTAGCCTTGAGCAAAAAGAAGGTCAGGGACAATGCCTATATCCTGAGTTCAATCCACATGACTTGTGAGTGCGCGTGTGCTCGCGAGCACACACACACACACACACACACATACACACACAAAACCTAAGAACAAATTGGAAGTAACCTGTTTGAATGAAATCCATCTGATTAAGTATTCAAATAAAAACTTTGTGTGGAACTCAGAAACCTCAATAACAAGAAGACAAGTACCTATTTAATGGACACTAAGGATCTGGATAGACTTTTCTCAGTAAAAGATATGCAGATAATTCAAAGGTATAGAAAAAATAATGCTAAATGGGACTAATTACTAGGATAATGCAAGTCAAAATTAAAATTAATCCAATTAGAATATGACTAAAGTATTTTCATTCCTATACATGAGTGAAAATATAATAAAGAGACACACTAAAATTATTTTATAAGGAGGATTAAGGTTGTAATAAAGAGCAAAGAAAGATTGAGTATGTACAAAGTACATTAAATATGGATAAGTGAATGTCATAGTGAAAACTCCTTTTAGCCAACACTATATGGTAGTAAAAAGAATGACCATAGTTAAAAGTTGAGTTGTTTATAAATTCTTGTTATCATTCTCCTGTCACATGAATTGCTTTTAATTGTTTCTATTATTCTTTGGGTTATCTTTCTCATTTTATTAACTTTTTTCATTTCTTAATTGTTTGCCTTTTTGCTGTGAAAAATTTTTATATTGATGGATTCACTTCTGTCCAATTTAAATCTTAATCTAATCAATTGGCATCCTATTCAGAAAGTAACTATCTATATTTTATATTGAAGTATATTCTTTCATTTTTCATAATTTCAGGTTTTAGGTCTTATATTAAGATCTTTGACCAATTTGGGGTTAGGTTTTTTTTTTTGTAGGTTGTGGGGCTTAAATCCAAGGCTTAGGTGCTATTCCTGAGCTCTTTTGTGCAAAGGTAGCTCTACCATTTTGAGCCACAGTGCCATTTCTGGTTTACTGATGGTTAATTGGTGATAAGAGTCTCACGGGCTTCCCTGTGAAGGCTGGTTTTAAACCATGATCCTCAGATTTCAGCCACTTGATTAGCTGGATTACAGACAGGCATGAGCCACTGGCACTTGGCTTGTGCTAGGTTTTATTTAAATTATTATTAATAGGAAGATAAACAGGAATGTAGTTTCAATCTTTTGTATGTAGATATAGTTTGCCAAGCAACAAGTTGTTAAAGAAACTGAGATATTTTTCATTTTATAAAACCTAGCATATATTTAGTTTACTGAGTAATGTTTTTCAGGTAGCATTTCCAAACATACTTGTAATACATTTAATATATTTTATTCTATAACCAAAGAACACTAGAAGAAATCATTTTTAATTTGCTATCCATAAATTAAAGGTGAATGTTTGAAGAAGTAGATTTACTTAAACAAATTTAAGCATAAAAATGTTTAAAGTTATAAATGAATAAGTGTTTGGGGGGCTGTATGCAAATGTACACCAATTTATTAACCAAAATATGGAAAAAAGAAAGAAATGCAGTATTTGCAATTCAAATAGTGTCATTTCTTAGAAAGCAACAATGGAGCTTGAACACAGTGTTTCATACTCTCACTTTACTATTTCATTCGTGGTGGGTACTTTATCATTTCATTCACATCTCTAGTTCTGGCTCTTTGTTGGTGAATTGGAAATAAGAGTTTCAAAATTTTGGGGCTGGGGATATGGCCTAATGGCAAGAGTGCCTGCCTCGTATACATGAGGCCCTGGGTTCGATTCCCCAGCACCACATATACAGAAAAAAACGGCCACAAGTGGCGCTGTGGCTCAAGTGGCAGGGTGCTAGCCTTGAGCAAAAGGAAGCCAGGGACAGTGCTCAGGCCCTGAGTCCAAGCCCCAGGACTGGCAAAAAAAAAAAAAAAAAAAAAATTTGTCTGCCTAGGCTGACCTCAAACTGTGATCCTTATCTCTCATCCTCCCAAATAGCTAGGATTATAGGTGTGAGCCATCAGCAACCAGCTATTGATGCCATGTGTTTAATTTTCCTACATTTATTTGTGAAGTGTTGTGAATATATAAATGTTTTCCTACATTTATTATCAGCTGCTTGTTTGGGTGACATTAAATAACATCAGGGTAACATTATTTAAACATGAATCTGGAGTCAAGATAAGTATTTTATTCAAAAAATGCATTTATTCTTATTCTTAAGTTAGCCAAGTTTATATATCTGTGGAAATGATGATTATTATTTTGGAAAAGCCAACTGGGTTGTTTTTCCTAAGAGGATTGGAATTAGTCCCTGGACACTAATTGGAACATGTGTTCTCTGGATAACATGTCAGTGCTGCAAATATGGATCTGTTTTTAAAAAGTACATTCTTTAGCTAGGTGCTCAGGGTTCATGTATATAATCCTAGTTACTCAAAAGTCTGGGATCCTAGGGATCGGAAAAATCCATGAGGCTCTAGCTCCAAAATCACCAACAGAAAACAGGGCTGGAAGGAGCAGCCAGCGGGCCAGCTGGGCAAGCAGGCTGAGTAACTAGTGACCACAACGTCTAAAAAAAGATTTCTCCTCCCACCAAAGGGATATAGTTATCATACTAGTTGTAATTTCTTGCACTTTGGAATTATTTATTATTCTTTATTATCTGTGAGTAGTTGTGCAAAGGAGTTGCCACTCAACAAAGCATTTTATGAATGAATACAATGTGTCAATGTCACCCATTTGAACATTCATACCCCTACCACCCAGCCATCCCCATTACTTTTCTTAATTTTGTAGTATATGAATTGAAATTTTGACTGTGTTTCCCCCTTTCTTCTCTTCATGTGTTTATTCCCTTCCCTTTTAGCCTACTCCCCCCTTTAAAATCCTGGTGCTTATTATGTTGACCTTTGATTTAGCCTTTCTAAGGAATTACACTCAGTTCTCTCCTGAATCTGCCTTATTTCAGTTAATATATTTGTGTACACTGGCATACCTCCTAAGTATTTACTCATGTATTTATAAACGAATTCTAACTTCCACATATGAAAGAAGATATGTAACCTCTGTCACTGTGGCCTGACTTACTTCATTTAACATAATTTTTTTCCAGGTCCCTCCATTACATTGCAAATGATGCAATGTCGTTCTTTCTAATGGATGAGTAAAACCTCAAGTTTTCTTGATCCATTTGTCTGTAGAGGGACATCGTTTCAGGTTTTGAAGCTAGTCTTGCCTTCAAGAGTGATGTTATTTTTTGCTCCACTTAATTGGCATGAAGGAACTGATGTTCTTCTCTGTTGCATGCCAACTGGTACTGTTAACATTGCTTTTTAAAAAAAGCAGTTTATATTAATTATATTATTATCAGCTAGAAGCAGAAAGTATCATTAAAACAGAGACTGAGTTGGCATAACTTTCTAAGCACAACATCTTCAAATTATGCTAGTGATTCCTATTTCCAAAGGGCTACTATTTGCCTCCTCAAATACAGATTATATTCTTTGAACTCTGTGCTAGATCAGCGGGTGTAAATACTAGTACATAATGAGATCTCCCAGCATCGAGCAAACCTCTTATGTTTTAACATTATCTTACATAATGTAAAAAAATTCATATTATTTTTGCTTAACCCATAGTGTTCTCTTTTCATACTTTCTCTCTTGCTATTCAACTGAATCAAGGGTAAGTGGAACATATGGCACTGACTCTTTATTTTATCACTATGCATTGTCTGTATGAAATCTTCTCTGCTGGCTAAGATGTGCACCTATGCTTATGTTTTCAAGTTATTTTACTGTTCTGTTATTGTTTTTAAATAATGGTAGTGCTTGCTGGTTAGCAAAACATCAATCGGATACAGAGGCACAGGGATGTTGATCTCTGTAAAAAGTAAATGGAGCTTAGGTAGTCGTACACTGAATCAGAAACATCATTTCTCTGGATTCTCAACTGAATTTTTACTTTCTTTTAAAATGTATCTTTAAGTAGTTGTACAAGAGTGGCCAGCAAAGCAGCTTATGAATACAATGCATCTTGATTAATGTCACCCTTTCATCATTCTCCCCAATCCCTCCCAAGCACACACTTTCCCTCAGTGTTCTTAAAATTTTTTTAATATGTAGAGGAGAGCATGAACACAGTCCCTCACTACTACAAATTATGCAGTGGAATTTCCCGCATTTGGGTAAATCGCAGTGGCCAGCAAATCTGTCGTGCAATGCATTAGCCTTGCTCTGGGTAAACCACCTTCATGAGCATGCTATCTCCCCTCCCAGGTAATGTAGAATATACATTGTATTTTATGACAGCATTTTATCTCCCTTCCTGTCTTAATTCGTCTACTCTCCTCCTCTTGAAACCCACCACTTTTAGAATTCACATTTGCTGGTGTTTATTTTGTTAAACCGTGAGTTAAACTTCCTAAGGAATTCGCCATTTGTGTTCTTCCCTGGACCTACCATATTTTAATTTTAATATACATACATACACTTGAATAACACACCAAAGTCTTTCCTGATATATTTATAAGTTAATTCTAGGTTCCATAAATGGGAGAAAAATATACATCCTTTATCTCTCTGGGCCTTATTTACTTCATTTAAAGTGATTCCCCCCCAGTCCCTGATCTTTTCATTTCTTTGCAAACCAAATGCTTTTCTTTAATAGGGAACTGGTATTAGCACCTATAATTTAAAAGAAGCATACCTCTTGGGAACAATTTGTGTCCATGTTACTTTGGGGTGCTTCTAACTCTTAGTGCTAATATTTTGGAGTGAAAAATCCAATATAAATGCTTAAAATACTGTGTTAAGGAAAAGTGATGACTAAGACAGAGTAACATATCATTGTAAACTATTAAAATTCATGCAACATGTTTAATAGTACGAGGGGTAAATGACTGCTAGATACTATTTTGAATGTTTCTATCAGTCCATCAAAGCTTTTGCTAAAAAATGCATTCTTCCCTTATTAAAGTTAGAGGAGAGTTCTTTGGCTCAAGTGTTTTTAATTTAATCTAGACTAACATGAAATTTGAAATAGTGAATTCTTATATCTTCAATCAATTGCCTTGTTTTTTTGTAATCCTAGATATCCGGAACTATCATGTATGAAAGAGCAAACATTTAAACTTACATTATATTTTGATAAAGCCCAATAATATGTCTGCTTTAAATAAGGGTAAACTGAAAAATTGCCCACTCTTTCCCTGAAAAGGAGATCCACTTATTTGAAGAGCTTATTCAAAGCCTCTTTCACATCCTTATTCCTCAGGCTGTAGATCATGGGATTCAACATGGGGAACACCACAGTGTAAAATGTGGAAACGATTTTGTCCGTATCCAAGGAATAGCTAGACTGAGGGCGCAGGTAGATGTAGAGAATGGAGCCATAGTACAAGGTGACAGAGATGAGGTGGGAGGAGCAGGTGGAGAAGGCCTTGAGGCGGCCCTGCGTGGAGCGGATCCTCAAGATGGTGGCGATGATGAACAGGTAGGAGGCCAGGATGAACACAATGGGGGTCATGACATTGGAGGTCAGGAGGAAATACATCAGAGCCTGGTAGCCCTCCATCCCACCACAAGCCAGCTTTACCAGGGGAATCAAGTCACAGAAAAAATCGTCAATGACGTTGTCACTGCAGAAATCAAAGGTGAAGGTTTTCTTGGTGATGACGGAAGAGTTAATGAAGCCACCCAGATAGGAGGCTGCTACCAAGAATGCACACAGTTTAATGGACACGGCCTGGGCATAAAGCAGTGGCTTTGAGATGGCCATATAGCGGTCATAAGCCATGGCAGCCAGCAGGTAACACTCACTGTAGTCCAGTCCAGCAGAGAAGAAGAACTGAGCCACACAGCCTGCAAAGGAGATGCTCTTGTCTTCAGAGATGCAGGTGACCAGGATCTTTGGGGTGTAGACCGTGGACAGCCAGAGATCCAGAAAAGACAGATTCCCAATGAAGAAATACATGGGTGTGTGGAGCCTGGAGTCATTGCAGATCAGGAAGATGAGGGTGCAATTTCCTACCACAGTCAGTGTGTACATGCCAAGGAAGAGCCCAAACAGTACCTTTTGCATCACAGGGTCTCTTGTGAATCCCAAAAGGATAAATTCTGTTACTGTGTGATTCCTCTTCTCCATTGATGTAGGGACTCTCATTTTAAAGGACATAAGATGAAAACTCAGACTCAATTATTGTACTGAAAAGAAAACAAAGATACTAACTATATAATAATAAACCCTAGTAATATTAAGTCTGTAGGATGTAAGACTCTCCTCAATGGTTTAGAAAGAATTTTCATTTTGTAAGCAGAAGTGGATTAATGAATATGATTTCGGTCTGTATAGCCATTTCCACAGACCATTCTCCAATCAACGCAATACAGCCTACTGTCCTGACATTATTCTTATCCTTTATGATGTTATCACTCCATTCACTCATTCCCAATTCTCTAGTATTACAGACACCTCAGAAACCTAAACTGCTCCTTTTTCAGCAAAATGTGCCTCTCCATCTTTTTAGGGTGGCTGTGCAAAGAGATTTTGCTTGCTCTTCTAAACCTCTCGGATAAAATCACATGGTAGTTTAATGTGCACTTTAAGTTTTTTTAATCAATTTATAATGAGGAAATATTTCCATTTTATATGTCACAAAACAGAGTATTTCAGAATCCAAGAGAAGTCAATTCTTTGAGCAAACATTTGGATTCCATCTGAATGTCCATATCTTATCATTCCAACATGATTTGCTACTCATTATGTAATACCAGAATTTGAAATATATAAAAATAACCCTTGATAATCTCATACAATTTTCTCTGAACCAAGCACTGTGCTTAGCCTTTCAGATGTAACATTTCATTTAATCCTCTCCACAGGTTCATCCTGTAGTTGAAATATGAGTGGCAATAAGCACACAGATAAGCAAACCGAGTTTCAAGAAGCAATAAGCACAGAGATAACCAAACCTAGTTTCAAGAAGTAGTTTTTAAAAAATGACACTATTCAGCAGTATCTGCACACTTGATATTTAACCAGGAAGCCAGCTGCTTTTATTTTGAGATCAGTTTGCTGCTTCGAAGTGGACTCCAAAGGCCCCTCATACTTAAAATTGGATGTCTTAAAACCAATGGGATAAACAATGAGAGAATCAGATGTCATGAGTGAGTATAACACATACCTGGGTCAGTAAGAGCTTCTAAGCACTGCCTACAGCCTTTTATGGCTGGTCTTGTGTTCCTTTCACTTGAAGCCAAGCCTGACTAGGAGTCCAGGAACACTCCAATGTCCCCACCCAAGACAGGAGCACTTAACATTCAACTGTTGCCCTTACACACAATGGAGACCACACTGTGGTGCCAGGTGACTTATTCCTGTGCCAACTCCCCTGTGTATTAGATTCCTCAAGCACCTCTGAGCTTCATAGTTTTGAAAGTTTTGAAAAGCCAATTAACCGAGACAACACTTTTGACATTCATTTACTTGTAACTTGTGAGAGGAGAAAATGATGTAAAGATGATGAGGGCAATGAATATGTGTTGTGAGTCTACTCTTCAAAAAAATCTGTAAGACGGGACAATTTTAAATAATAAAAATTTCAGAGACTAAATATTAAAACAACCTTATTACAGTATATTCTACAACTCACATTATAACCAAGAAAATATATAGAGAGCAACTAATTGTTGTACATAAATTAAATTTTGAGATGGCTTTTGCATTCAAAATGATTTGGGTTTTAAATTCATTATTATTTGGTATTCCCTGTAGTAACGACATATCAAGTGAAGAGGATTCATTCGCCCATGACTGTGCTGCTTGTAAAGGCAGACTTTCCCTTTTCTGAGTTTCCATATGGAGAGATTTTGCAAAAGACATTTCTATTGTCACTTCTCAGCTCACTGTTTGATTTTGAAGCCAGCAGGAAGCTGAATTATGAACTACTGTGACAGTTTTGGCCACTGTAACCATTTTAATCAGTGGAACATCCTAGTTAAAATTAAGCGGCCAACTTTCTCCATTATGAATCAGAATAAATGATGAACTGACCATGCATTTTGTCTATACGATCATTTTCTAAGTTCCTGCCATTTTGATAAGTATTTTAAAAGTGTCTTTTCAGTGAATCCAAATGAATACCTTTAAATAAGAACAGTTATTATTTCTAATTTATGTATCAGTTGTCCAAAGATATATGCATATTTTAGCTCACAGAGGTGAAAGCTATAGAAACATGATATAAAATCAGTTCCTCATTGTTCGGCATCTGTCCTTCACCTGCATATATGCCTGAGGATAAGACTTAAGATGAAATCAAGATTCATGCTTTTAAGAAGGGTGTGGTTTCTTGGGAGAAGCCAAGAAAACTACAAACTATTGGTTGATTGCCATTGATTTTGTTTAAATGATCACACTCGTGGTCTAAGGCAGAACAGCACAAAGACCATGCTGACAGCCATGTGACTAGTGTAGTCTATATAGTAAAAATTTTGATACTGGACTAGTAAACCTGCATCTATCCTTGATGTAAAAATAGTCACCATGTGGAACAAATACATTTATTAGGGAGCAGAATCAGGACATGACTTGAACAGAGGTTGGAAGTGTTAAGAAGTTGGCATATCTTCCCAGACGGCAGATTGCATTTGTGAGAACCCTGGGCATGAGTGTGCATACAATCACACAGGAAGATCAATGCCATAATTGCAGCATTGCGAGCATTTGCATTAATTATGTTATTAAAAAATTCATGCTTTAGTATTATTTGACACCCTTGGGGATCTGCTAATCCTAAAGTTTGTCTCTCCATGGACTAGCACATTCTTAGATGTAAACCTCAATATTCTTGTCAACAGAGAAGATCTTTAATTTTTAAATCACCTGTCACTCTGCTTGGTCTAACTTTCACACTATGCCATTGTTTTCTTCTGAACAGAGACCAAGCACACAGCCAACAGTATTTGGAAAGCATTCAAACTATTTCATCAAAACTGCTCCTATTTATGTAATCTTCTCAGTTCAATCCTTTACACAAAAGCTTCCTATCCCTATCAGAGGTATTTTTCCAAACCTGATGTTTACCTATGTGCTATTATATGGCATATCCTTCTCTGGGGATCTGTAGCTAACGAAGTCTTTAAAAAAAACAACAAACAACCAACCTTTTTTTTTTTTTGCCCATCACCAACATATACCTTATTATACAATGAACGCCATATACATTTAAATCAGGAATAAGTTTTATTGTTGAGCAATATTGAAAGCTTTCATACTTCCAGCAGTCTGCTAAATTATGAGTGAGGTGAGGAAGACATTTTATTCTTCCTGAGGCAGAGCATCAAAGGCAGCCTCTAGTATAAATTCATAAGCACTACCTCCATGTACTGGAAGGTCATCTGCCTTTTTAAACCTCACAGCTCTCAAAAGAACCCTGGACTTTAGATCCTGGGGGCATTAACATGCTTATTGAACTCACTATTCCATATGTTTTATCAAGTCACCCAATTGGGACTTAAAACGAAAAAGGATGCACTGTTTAGAAGATTTCTAATGCTGATATATAATATGGATATGTTATGGTCATATATGTACATATACATACTTATATAATATATCGTATGTATTTTTTTCATAAGAAAAAGTTTCAGTCTTCTATCTGTGGATACAATTCTTTCAACAACACTTGTTGAAGAGGATACTATGTCTTTTGTGCTTTCTTTTTTTTTTTTAAAGCATATATCATGTAAAAGAAAAGGATTTCCTGTTTACAACGTCCTTGTTCCCACTCTCTTTTATTACATTTTGACTCTCCTCCATTTCTCTTCCCATTCTATACCTTAAGGTCTCCTTTTATTTCCATCTTTTTTGTCCTATTTTTCATGTGTTCCACCTATGGAAAAAATAACACATGATGACTATCACTGTGAGAATGGCTTAATTCCCATTACATTTCCATTACTATGGTGATATCCAGTTCCATTCATCACTCCTTGGCTTGTCTCAGAAAACTCAAGCATGGCCATATTCTACGTTGTTCTTTATCCATTCATCTAATCATTAGCATCTAACCATTAAGCAATGATCAATTTTGCCACAATATTGTGGGTGTGCCAGTATCTGTATAGTGAACTGACTGACTTTGATTCTCATAGTTACCTACCCAAGAGAGTTTCATGACTGGATCCTTCAGAAATTCCATTTATCTATTCTTGCTCAAAGCCTGAGCTATTAGACATCTTTTTAGAAGTTCATTGCCTATGCCTATAAAGATGGATTATTATCACTAAATCATCCTTTAGTGTATTTAAATTTTCTTGTTTGGCAGTAGGATCAATGATGATTTTGAATTTCTTTTTCTGTAGACAGTGAGAGATATCTAGTTTCTGTCTTCTACTTAGGGATTTCAGTTTACCCACGCAAGCCTTTAAAGACATTGCATTTTCCCAATATATGTGTATTTTGAGTATTGTTGTCAAAATAGCTCTTTTTGCTTATTACTGGATATTATATTCTTTTCTCTTTGGCTATGTCATGCTTTCGTTCAAATGCCATGCTGCTTTTGAAACTATAGCTCTGTGTTAAGAGTTTGAAGTGAGATATTGTTATACCTAGAGCGTTATTTGCTTTCGGTTTTCTTTTTTTGCTAAAGATTTTCTTTGCTACTTACAGTCTTTTATGTTTGCATATGTATTTTAGGATGCCTTCCCTATTTTTGTGAGGAATGTTTGAAATTTTGACAGATATTTCATTGAATTTGAAAATAGCTTTTATTTGTCATCTGCGTTTTTGTTGTAAAGGTGATGTACAGAGGGGTTACAGTTACATAAGTAAGGTAATGAGTACATTTCTGGTCCAACAGTGTTGCTCCCTCCCTCCTTTTTATCCACTTTCCTTCCTCCTCATCTCCCCTCCCACCCAAGTTGTAAGGTTCATTTCCAACATAGTGTCTTATGAGTATTGCTGTTGCATTGGTTCTTCCTTCGTACTTTGTCTCACCATTTTGTGATTCCTCTTCTCTTCCACAAATCAGATAAATGTATATACAAGAGACAAAAGACGGAGTGCCAAAATTAAAAACAGTAGCAACAGGGACAAACCAAAGGGGAAAAATGGAAGAAATAACTTCATATATTACAGGCTGAAGTTATGTTTGGGATATTTTTTGCAATGAGGTTTGGATATGTTTGACTCATGGGTTCAAGCCATTCTCCTGCCTCAGTCTACTTAGTAGCTAAGACTCTAACTGCTCACCATAGTGCAGGTTAACTTTCTGATGGGTACTTTTAAACTTCTAGTATGTGAAGTGCATGGCCGCTGTCTAGTCTAGGCTTCCCTTGACTTCCAGGGATGTCTTTGAAGAAGTCACCATGCAGCACTCCTGTGGAGCCCTTCTGGCTTACCACTACAAACAACTTTCCCACATCCTTCCTGCTTGCCCTGACCAATAGATCTCTTCTATTTCTGGGGGTCCCCACTAGTTTTAGGGGACTCTAAGTCATTGCTGGTGGCGGCTAAACTAAACCCTCCTCAGTGAAGACAACAAAGCTCTGAGGACTTTAGCCTTTAGTGAGTGGCCAACAGGATTAAAAATGGAACTACACAGCAGCCCTTCATGGTAAGGAGTACCAGTGCAGCTGGATAAACGTAACAGAAAAACCTGGAAGCCTCAAAAAAACTTTGGAAACCAGATTAGAAAGTCTATAAAATATCAGAATACAACCAAATTTATGCATGTGAAATGAAATGATCTAGCATTTCATGGACTAGAAAACTAAAGACTAGAGTCATGTACAATGTAACACAAGTTACAAGTCAAAGACAAAGTCATGGTCCTTGTTGACCAATTCAAGACTCCAATTCCTTAAATGTTATTACCTAATGATTTTAGACTCCATTGTTCTTCTCCCCTTTCTTTTATTTCTGTTTTTTTTTTTTTTTTTGGCATACAACTGAACTCAGAGCTTCCTGCTTGAAAGCATTCTACCAATCAAGTTCTGAATGCCAGTATTAGTTTTTCTCTTCTTTTGTTTTCTTTCTGTTTTTGTTTTTTTGTCTCTAGTGGGATTTGAATTCAATGTCTGGTGCTTGCAAGTCAGGTCCTCTACTATGAAGCCAAGGTCTCTAGCTTCTAGATCAATTGTTCTACACAAGTAGTTGTCCAATTAGAAAGACATAAGGCCCAGGCATTTTCTTTTCTTTTTTTTTTTTTTCTTTTGCCAATCCTGGGACTTGAACTGAAGGCCTGTCCTGGCTTCTTTTTGCTCAAGGCTAGCACTCTACCTTTTGAGCCACAGCGCCACTTCCGGCATTTTCTGTTTATATGGTGCCCAGGGCTTCATGCATGCTAGACAAGCACTCTATCACTAAGCCACATTCACAGCCCCCAGGCATTAGTTTTTCTGAGGAGCCCTACAGGATTCCCATGTCAAGTTTGAGACTCAATGCTTTAAGAGAAAAAAACATTTTTTAGTTCCATTCGCTATGTATTTTATTTTTAAAGTCTTTCATAAAGGCAAAATCAAATCTGATATAAAGAGATATTTAAATTACTTATTTTCATCATGTAATTATAACAAGGATTTTTCTTTTTTTGGCAATGTCCCTATTAGTATCAATAGTAACGTTGCCTATACTTTCATCATCTTGGTACTGTATGTATGCATATGCCCCTGTGTGAATTTACATAGAAAATGCCATTTGAGGTGTAAAATCTGTTTATGAGCAAAAGAACTTGTGCCGTTTGTATAGCTGGGCCGGGATTACTCCCCTACCCTTACCCTGCAGATGATGTAATTTCATTCTTCCAGATGAATGAATAAATTAATTTTACATACATATTTATATCTATGTATCATATACATTTTTGTAATCCATTGAAGGGATCTGGTCTGTTTCCATAGCTTGGTGCTTCATTGAATATGACAGTGCAGGTAGAAAGAATACATATTCTAGACTTGCTGTGCCAAGAGCTGAAAGTATACCAGTGTCATAGTTCACTCTAAATACTTGTGGACAATGCTTATGGTCACTGTGGCCTATATTTGAAATACTGCAGGTTTGATTATGTGTTTCCTCATTTTCATATGTGTGAAGCAGCATAGAAGAAAAGCATATAAATTATGGTGAAAATACTCAAAACTTTTAGGAAAGGTGGCAGAAATCAATAAACACATAAACCAAGAATTCCTCTGAACAAATGATTAAATTATAATTACTGGTTTGGGACACTGTCCCTCAGGAATTAAAATTTCATCCTAAGGCTCTGATATGAAAAAAATAAAACTCAGATGACTAAAAAAGATGTCATGGTATAAGTATTCACCTTATCTTCAATATATGAAGGGACAAATTGGATAATAGAAATATCTCATGTGTAGTTTTCATGGCAAGCAATTTATATCTGTGGAACTGAGTTTATTTGTATTTGGTATCCTTTGTTTTACCTTTTATTTGATTTGGTCTACATGTGCATGCGGAGAGGACAGGTATGAAATAGCTAATTTCCATGCACTGTGTATAAATTTCAGGTATGTCTTATCTACATACTTATTTTTTCATCAAAATCAATCATTATTATCAGCAGCATTGATTAAACTGGATGTAATGGATTACTCAGATTTATGGTCAAAGTAAGACTATTAATTACTCTGACTTTGAGAGGTATGTATACCCTCTCTTATTGTCCAAGTATTCATGGTTATATGTGAAATTGTATATGTTCCTGTGAAGGTGAAATTACTTTCTGAAAAATACATTGAAGTAGAGTACCATGGAGTTAGCAATTTATATCAGGTTTTTGGTGGTTTTTTCCCCTCATTTGGGTAACACTTTATTGGAGGAAAATGTAGTTTGTTTCTCCCCTTGAACATCAGAGGCTGTTATTGTTAAATATCTTATCATGATGTTTAGCTGATTTCTAGTTTAGTTCTCTTAGGCATGGCCTTCCAGGATCCCTGAATCTCTTATTCTCCTCTTCTTCCTACACACTATCAAAAGCAAATGCCAACTTTTTTATTCCAGATCATCTGTGAAAGTAATTCATGCTGAGTGGTAAATTGTCATGTACAGTGTAACTTTTTAAGCACTGTGATGTTTTACTGTTAACAAGATATAATTTATATCTTGTGGTATAAGTCAAGATATAAATATAGAAAGTTATAAATTTTACCAAGTGGTCATTTCTTTTCAAGCATGCTTTATATAAATCAGTGATAGACTGATTTTACATAAATCAGTGATAGACTGAGTATTGGACTGTACAGTAAACTTAAATAATATTCTTAATTGCAATAATATTGTTTAATGAAACTGTTATTTTTCTGGTATTTTGATGCTTAATAGTTTCAAATTTTATTTTAACAGCAGGTTTTATTTTTAATAAAAATAAATGGCATAAGTGACATAACTGTGGGGCAATAGGTTTAATCAAGGTTAGCACTGTCTAAATAAATGCCTTTAAAATGTCAGGAATTGCTACATAAAATGAGCTTATCTAGCAGTTCTTCCACTGTTAGAGCACAAATAACTTCATAGCAAATTGAATAAAGAGAAGTTTATTTAATACTGTTAACTATTGTTTATAAAGTACTTCTTATGTGTCAGATAATATGCTAAAATTATAAGCTAAATGTATCTTCAGATATAGTCTCCAAGAAAATACATGAACTAAACACTAATCCAGCTTGCATTTAACATAGGACAAACATAATCTTAGAGAGTTTACAAATTTGCTCAAGTGTTCTAGTACGAAAATGATAAAGTCAGTTCATACTCCTGCTTTTCTTGTCGAGAATTTACAATTTTAGCCTCTGGGCTAAAGTGCTTTGCAACATTATCCTCAGAAAATAAATCATTGCTAGCTCCCCCTCCCCCATATTACAGCTATTCAGCAAGTCAACTGTCAAACATAAATGATAAGCCATGTAATTATATATTTGTTAAAATAATACATTCAGGTAAAGTGGATTAGATCAAAAAGTTTAAAAAGTTATGATTTCTTGAAGCTTTGAAAGAACATCTGATTTTTCTATTTTAATATAAGCACTTAGGCTTCTTCCTATGATACTCAGAATGGAAAAATCAGTCAATTATGCATGTGGTAGCTAGCATGTGCATAATACCAATGAACCTTATTAAAAGATTAAAGTAGTAATGCATTATGCTTTCTTAGCATGAAGCCACATGAATTACTTTTTTTTTCTTTTTAAACAAAGTCAGATGACTTTTGAGCATTAGCAGTCTTGTTAAAAAAAAGACTACGAGAGTAAGTTAATTTGCATATTTATATACTTTACTCTAAAATAAGGGATACCATGAGAATAAATTTACTTATGTTAACTCAAGACAAATGTAGGAAATAGGAAGGGTTCATTTTAGTTTTAATAGCCTTTCATAGTGATTCTTTTATGCTATGGGTTGGAAAACATAATCAAGGATGACACAATTCCAAATAGAGCCTAGAGTATGTACAAAGGGTGGAAAGTGAGTAGAGAAGACTGATTACTTTTTTATTGGTGAATGAAATGAAGGTGTATTTTAAGAGAATGTTTATGTAAAAGAACCATATGAAATTACATAAAATTTATTTTAAAGAATTTATATAAAAGAATTATGTCCCAGGCAGATACATTGGAACAATGTGTTTAGCAACAGTAGTCTTTGCCTTGCTGAGATCAATGGAGAGTATACATTAAACCAGTAATTGATTCTGCACAGGTGCAAAACATCTAGCTCTATTAAACTCCATGATTAATTTTGTTTCCCATATTGAAGGTGTTGAATTTGTTTCTTAAAGTGTCATGACAAACTCTCCCTTATGAAAGAGATGAAACTCTGTGTGTTCTCATGGGGACATAATAGACTTGTCTCCTGAACAGCTTTAAAGTTGAACATTGATCTAGATAGCATTTGGTGGTTTCTTCAATAAAGTCATTAAAGATGCCCTTTGGAACAGCTTGGATTTAGAGGGATTGAGGGGCCATTTTATTCCTTGATGTTTGAAAATGCCATCTTTCAAAGTTGACCTAAAACTTTTAGATTTGCCCAATTTTCCCTAAAAATACCTGCCTGTACCATCAGGACCAATATTTTGATGAGTTCTTTCTTATTACCATATCTATAAGGTGATACAAATATAGATATACTACTATGTACACCTGCGTGGTAAGTACTTGCACAACAATGCAGCAATCACTCAAGCTCAAATTATTTAGTATATTAAGGAAAATTGATTTGTCATTATTTTGAGGGAATTGCCAATCATTTCTGTGACTTAACAGGAATTGTCAAAGAAACATGGACTCTATGGTTTCCCACATAGGGAATAATCAGCATAGGTTTAGGCTAGTCACAGCAGAGGATCGCAAGAGCCCAATAGCTATGCCCTTATGAATGCATAAGATGATGCTAAGTGAAATGAGCTCCATGTTATGGAAACAAGAGTTATATCACTGTTGTAATTACTTTCAACATGCCATGTGAAACCATAGCTTCTTTTGTTAATGATCCTCTTGTATCCCCTTCCTGTGGTTGTTCCCGCACTACCACTATATCTCATCTGAGTACCCTGGATACTGTATATACTGGTATTAGAACTAGGGAAGTGAAAGGGAATATCAAAATTGAGAGACAAAGGATAAAAGACAAACAACTCCAAAAGCAATACTTATAAAACCATTTGGTGTAAACCAGCTGAACAACTCTTTGGGGGGAGATGGAAAGGGGGAAGGAGGGGGGGATGAAGGAGGAGGTAACAAATAGTACAAGAAAAGTACCCACGGTCTTACTTATGAAACTGTAATCCCTCTTTGCATCACTTTGACAATAAATAAGTAATTATTTAAAACAAAAGAATTTTCTAATCAAGACTAGTTGGTGTCAAGACTATATAATGGTGATAGATATCATTGATTGCCTGCTTAGGATCTATGCCTACTTCTGTGGTAGTTACTTTGAATGCACTATCTCATTCAGTGCATATGTTTAATTGACTCTGAGGTAGAGGCTACTTATTTTATTTTCTAGAATTGTCTTTGAGTAGTTATATAGGGTCAATCATTCCTTAGCAATCATTCCTGCATCCTCTCCTGCCCATTCCCATAGCCTGTTTGCTTTGGGTGAAGACACAATGATGACTTAAGTTCTTTCTCTTTCTTTTAGGTCCACCCTTCTTTTATCTGTGGACTTCACATGTTTGATTACTTAGTTCACCTCTTTTTGTAATTATTTGATCTGAAACTCTAATTAAATAAAACAATTAAAAAGCTTTCTGAATTTAATAAATTCAAGTGATATCTAACATGATGTGATCTTTGCCTGACCTGCAAAAACTTGTTTCTTGAGGGTCAATTTGAACAAGGTGTCTCATATCCTTCATTGTAACTTTCTACAAACTAAACTGCAAGCTTTATAAAATTGTCAAGAATTTTTTCATGTTTATTTGTATATAACCAGTGTCTGACATATGCTAAAATATAAAAAAATCACTTAGAAGAAAAGGAGGAGTAGCTAAGAAAAAGAAAAAAAAAAAGAATGACCGAATGAATGGATGAATGACTGACAGCTACTTAAAATATTGGGACAGTGTTTACCTCTAGGTTTCTTCTTCACTGCATACTTTCTAGGTTATACAGCTCTTCTCAGTGTTGGAAAGAAGTTAACCAAACCTTCTAACATTAGGAGTGGCTAAACGTATATAGGTATAGGAGGAGACAATGGAATGTATTATAAATAGACCTAGTATGTGTGTATTATCAGTAAATAGATCTAGTAACGTGTACCTAATATGCTTTTTCTTAATGTTACATTTTTAAAAATAATCATCACTGGAGAAGTGAATTTCAGATAAATATAGGATCACTGTGTATGATTAGCACCACTGATAACTGAAAATATTTCTTCACTATTTAGACAGACCCTGTGTAATATTCTTTTTTTTTTTTTTTTTTTTTTTTTGCCAGTCCTGGGGCTTGGACTCAGGGCCTGAGCACTGTCCCTGGCTTCTTCTTGCTCAAGGCTAGCACTCTGCTACTTGAGCCACAGCGCCACTTCTGGCCATTTTCTGTATATGTGGTGCTGGGGAATCGAACCCAGGGCCTCATGTATACAAGGCAAGCACTCTTGCCACTAGGCCATATCCCCAGCCCCCTGTGCAATATTCTTTGTATACACTCTTTCATTTAATTCTTTAAACCCTCAGCAAATTGGTTCTGAGCTCTTCTCATTTTATCTCTTCTTTATTTCCTTTTTTTGTGTGGTACTAGGGATTGAGCTCAGTGCCTTGTACTTAATAGGTAAGTGCTTTATATTTTGAGCCAAGATCTAGTCCTTTTCTCATGTTACAAATAATGGAAACATTCCAAACATTATGGGAGTGGGGACACTGAATGAATCGTAAGTGTGACTCCGGCCTACTTTTTTGGTGTTGAGTCTGTGTTCTGTGTTTCTAAGCCATGGGAGTGCATCAGCGTGATAAAGAAACAGGGGGGCTGGTGTCCCAGCTTTCCTGATCATTTATAGTAGAGCAGTACACGAAACAATGGCCTTCTTATTGTTCCTTGAGTGATATATGTTAGGTGCAAAACAACAACAAAAATGATCTGCTATTTCTTAAGTACTTCTGGTTCAATCAAGACATTGGAGAATGATCAGAGTTTGGAATAGTTAGAAGCAGACAAAACAAAGTTCTCTCTCTTTCTTTTTTAGAAAGGCCAAGAAAATCTACTGTATTCTACTGATAGTTATGTTTGATGATCTCATCCCATTAGAATATGCCCTCCAAAAGAAAATACTTCCCATTTACACGAAAGGTCAGCTAAAGGAGACAATCTCAGCATTTGGTTTTCCAACCTACTACTTTTATACATCTTGAGTTTCCTCAACAGAAACATACAGGGCATTTAATGTTTTTGTCTTCAGGTCATGTGTGGAAACATGGACAAAATAAAAACAAATTTCACGGTGACTGAATTTATATTCCTGGGGCTTTCCTCTGACCCAAAGACACGGATGATTCTTTTTGTCATATTCTTATTCTTCTATGTGTTATCAGTGGTCGGGAATATCATCATCATCACTATTATCCAGTTAGAGCCTCGTCTCCAAACACCTATGTACTTCTTCCTCACAAATTTGTCCTTTCTGGATGTTTGCTACACATCTACCAATGTCCCCCAGATGCTGTCCAATATGGTGGGGAAAAAGCAGACCATCCCGTTCTCCAGCTGTGCCACCCAGATGTACTTCTCGCTTTCCTTTGGGATGATTGAATGTGTGCTCCTGGGTGTCATGGCATATGACAGATATGTAGCCATTTGCCATCCTCTTCATTACACTGTCATTATGGACCAAAACACCTGCATCCAGCTGGCAGCCATTTCTTGGTCCAGCAGCTTCCTGAGTTCCATGGTGATCAATGTCCTCACCCTGAGTTTGCCTTACTGTGGGCCCAATGTCCTGAATCACTTTTTCTGTGAGGTGCCTTCTGTCCTGAGGCTGGCTTGCACGGACACCTCCCTCACAGAGCTGGTTGTTTTTATCTTCAGTATCATCATTGTCTTTATCCCTTTCCTTCTCATTGTCATTTCCTATGTTCGGATCCTTCAGTCTGTTCTCAGGATGCAGTCAGCCTCTGGGAGGTACAAGGCACTATCTACCTGTGCCTCCCATTTGACGGTAGTGGCCTTGTTCTATGGGACCGCCATCTTCATGTACATGAGACCCCAGTCGAAGTCTTCTAGGGCAGGGGGCAAGGTCATCGCGGTGTTCTACACGGTGGTCACACCCATGCTCAATCCCTTAATCTACAGCCTGAGGAACCAGGACGTGAAAGGAGCTTTGAAGAGAGTTCTTGCAAAACAGAGGACATAGAAACTACCACTGGGACATAAAGCTCAATGGCTCTTACCCTCTGGTATAAAGAGAGTAAAGAAATCTTGCAGCGAAAATGGTGCTGTGGCTCCAAGTGGTAGAACAGTAACCTTGAGTGGAAAAAAATGCTCAGGGACAGGACACAGGCCCTGAGTTCAAACCCCACAACAGAGAGGAACAAAAAAGAAAGCTTTGACAGACAGCATCAGTTCTGCCCTTCATGAAAGACACAAAATCAACAGAAAAAAAAGTTTCCTCCAGAATATAACAAGTCTGAATGTGTCTAAATAATTGTTATAGCTGGATGAATACTACTTGGTTTCTCACCATAAAAAATTGTTTCTGTAAAATCTTTAAAATTGATTATTTATGATATAAGTAAAATGTTATGGTACTTCTTTCTTAACTCGATCTAGGAATATATGCCATTTTAATGCAGAGGAATCTCAACATAAAATGCCAGTATAAAACTTCAGAGTAAACCATTTTGCATTTAACATATGGGGTTAGTTTTGTACTTTCCAAGGAAACAGTATTTGGTATGTTCATTTCATGGAGATCTCTTTCCTTCTAACTGTGCTTTGTGTAGTCTATTGAAATACCACTTCATTTAAATTGTGCTGAACTTGATCCTTTCTCCAAATCCTAGAACAGCTCTATTTCTTCATGGTTGCTGAGTGACTCTATGGTTCCTCTGGTGTGTGTTCTTTTTTACCACTGATGAAGAAATACTGTGTTTTTAATTACTAGTTTGTCTGTTACTGGTGATCTTAGACTGAGTGTGTAGACTGAAGAATAGCAAATTTTGGAGAAGATCTTGTCAAATGTTAGATTGAACTCGACTATTCATTGATAACCTTCTACCAAGACCCTAACATTCCAGTAAACAAAATAGAAATGCTTCCTGACCTCATAGATACATATTATACGCTCATATGCATTCATAAATATTTAGAATGGGAAAATTCTGCTTCTAGGCAGAAATGAACTGACTGAAAAGTAGCAAGGATTTATTTTTCATGATATCATTAAGTATTCTTAAGAGTAACAAAGCACAAGTTATATTTTAACATTGTTTACTCATATATGAAGGTCAATATAAACATATATATGTTTATGTATGCAGTATATATCTGACATACACGAACCTAACAAGTTTGTGAAAAGGAGTGTTTCAGGCATTTTGAAGCTTTTTGGCAAGTAGTATTTTCAAAGGCTGTTATGCTTTGGATTAAAAGACTAGCCAAATGTAACTTAATGTTGTTGTAATTAAGTTTAATAGGGCCTATGATCGACATATTACTAAATTATTGAATTATTTTTTGAATTTAATTTTATTGTCTTCTGATGTACAGAATGTTTTCAGTTACATACATAAGATAGTGAGTACATTTCTTGTCATACTTGTTACCCCCTCCCTCATTTTCTACCACCTTCCATCTCCCCAACCCATCCCCCCAAGTTGCACAGTTAAGTTCCAACATATTGTCTTATGAGTATTGCTATTACATTGGTTTGCCCTTTATCTTTTGTGTCACCATTTTGATGTTCCCCTTCTCTTCCCTAATTCAGAGAAATGTAGATACAATACCCAGGGTACTGAAATAAAATACAGTAACAACAGGGGGTAAACCATAGGAAAGAAAAAAGAAAAAAGTTTCACATAGTAAATTTAAAATGACAACAACAATAAAACAGCTCTTGTTTCCATATCTGGGAGTTCATTTCACTTAGCATCACCTTATATGACCATATATATGACCATATATGACCATATGACATAGCTATTGAACTACTGTGATCATTTGCTAGAACTATCCTAGACATTTACTAATTATTACCAATGTGGGAAACCATGGAATTTATGTTTCTTTGGGACTGGCTCACTTCACTTAATATGATTTCCAAGTCTTCTCTCCTTACAAATGGGGCAATGTCATTCTTTCTGATGGAAGCATAGAATTCCATTGTGTATCTATAACTCAGAATTAAGCACAAGAGGAAAGAATGTGTGTTTCAGAGACACAAAAAACCTAAAATGAAATCTTTTGTTCCATTTAAGTATAAAGATAATATAAAATCAGTAATTTAAGACAGGCACTTCAGCCTAAATTGTTCCCTTAGGAGAAGTCTGTATGTGCCAGTAGATTAAGAAAAAAATTAAAGCAAGACAAGTTCCTTTAAGAGAGATAAATGATCTGTGCCATTAAACCTAATTAGTCTACTTGGTTCTACCAGCTTAATGGCTGAATGGACCTCGCAAAAGTTGGTATGCCATTGGCTACATGCCAGAGTTTGAGGGAGTAGAGAAGGATGTTTTCTAGAATCCACAAGCAACCTACTTTCTGCTCTTCTGAGGCAAAGTTTCTCATCACCCATTGGTACCATGTCACTGAGCTACCCTCCAGCTTTTACAGCAAATCCTCCAGCTGGGCATCCAGCACACATGCCCTGTGGATGTGTCATGCTGTTTTTAACCACTTTGCATTTACTGACTGGGTTTGTTCCTTCAAATATACATTTTCTGTCTTTTTATGTTTTGTGCTCCACGTATCTACAGTAGCTCAGGCACTCTCCCCTTCTTCACCTTTTCTTCATCTCCCAAAAGGACATGCTGTTTTTCTTTTTTATGTGAGCCACTTCAGAACTTTTGTGATTCCCTTTTAACACTTATGGTTATTTTTCATCAGTACAAGATATTTGAACTCAGTGTATCTTGCCATAAATGTAAACTCTAAGAAGTCAGGTATACAGCTCATATTGTCTATTTTTAAATTTTAAACACAGGATTTGTTAAATTCTCACCCGAAGTCATATAGTGCAAGAATAAAGGAAGTAGAACTGAATTTTAGCTTTATTTCACTATGAAATCTCTGCCACTTGTTCTTTGTTCCAGTCTTGGAGCTTGAACTCAGGGCCTCAGTACTATCTTTGAGCATTTCTTCTCATAGCCAGTGCTCTACTAGCTGATCCACAGCTCCACTTTTTGAGACCACTACTTTTATCTACTTCTGCTTCCATTGTTTTTCATTCACATCACGAGTTCAGTGAAATCAAGTCTTTTCTAACTTAAGAAATATGAGTATTATGATTTACAGACTACTACAGAGTATATGATTGACATGTTCATCTTAGTTATGTTGTCATTATTTTTAAACGTTTTATGGATGAAAGAGGCAGTCCTTTTCAAACATAAATCTTTATTGACCCCTTTGTTTGAAAATCAGGAGGATAGTTAATATACGAATAATCAATAGTTCCCATTTCATTAAGGAAGAAACTAAAGTATGGAAACACAAAGAGAATTATTTGAAACAGGTATGACAGTATAATTAGAAATAAAACTGGCCATTGAACTTTGTGTCAGCTCTTCTATGGTCATTATACAGTATGATTAGATATGGAAAATATTTACTTACATAGAAGATAGAAGTACACAGAAAACAAAATGGTTAGCAAAACAATGGTATAATTTTTAGGTATCCATAAGTACAAATTTGTATCCATAAGTACAAATTTATTTGTATCCATTCATAAATGCAAGAAAAAAATAACAAAAAATCATGATTATGATGGATTTTTTTATCTGACTATACCTTATAGAAACTGTGACATCCCCTTTAAAATGATGAAAGTTCAAGATCATTAGTCCTATTCAATAGATGAAGAAATTGAGTGGGTCTGAGAGAGATCAAGTAACTCATCTATGATTACCAAGCTAGGAAATAGGAGACTCTTTATGACGGGCTTGTTATAAATAATCCAAAATTTGAATGCTTACCTTTCAGTATATAGGAAGTGCTGCTCTTGGATCCATAGTTTGTGCTAGCATTTATCTTTGATAAATAGTTTGACCCATCTTATGTCATCTAATGGGCATAATGTCTACCTCTCATGATTTTTTGACTTGATGATCTATCAAGTGCTTTGTTGAATGACTATCACAACCAATTTACAAAAGGCAGTGTGTGTTTTTTTTTAACAAGAATGTTGTTACAATTTCTGAAATAAGATGGAAAGATTGTTCTGATTCTGAGGCAAGTTGCTCTTTCAGTGATAATATATAATTAATGGGACAAGATCATATTTATTATTTTACTTATTTTATATTCATTACAATTATTTAATTATATGTAATAGTATATAGTTATATATTACATATAATAATATATAATTATGTAATACATACAGTTATATATCCATATGCACTGTATACTTGATTATAAAATGAAATCGAAAATAAGTCCCTGAACAGTTTCTGGACTACAAACTACATTTGTCCATTACCCAAAGGTCATTACTTATTACTTGCCATAGTGTAGCACCAAAGAAATGATGTGGAAATTCATATGATTGAGCAGTCTGAAAGCAACCAACTGCTACTCATTTATAGTGACACTGGTGTCACCAGTAGCATGAGACTCGGGTGGAAAAAGAATCACAGGGAAATTATAGAGTTTTTTTTTTTTTGTCCTAGAATATTCTTTTTTTTTTTTTTGCCAGTCCTGGGGCTTGAACTCAGAGCCTGAGCCAAAGTGCCACGTCTTGCCTTTTCTATATATGTGCTGCTGAGGAATCGAACCCAGGGCTTCATGTATACGAGGCAAGCATTCTACCACTAGGCCACATTACCAGCCCTCCTCAAATATTCTTTAATTCATTTCAGGATAAATATGGCTTCTCTACAGGTCATAGTAATGATTTTGCTTCCCTGATTATTAACTATCACCATAAGAGGAAGGGTTGAGATAGAAAGATTATTGATTTCAATTAAGGATATGATAAGTGTCAAATTTATTGTTAAAAATGGTAGGTTTCTCCAGATCACAAGTTTTCTCCTCTACCTACTGCTTTCTTTTTTCCAGTCCTGGAACTTGAAATCAGGTCCTAGGCACTGTTTCTGAGTTTTTTTACCCAAGGCTAGGACTCTACCACGTGAGCCATAGCTCTATTTCTGGGTTTTGGGGGCTAATTGGAGCTAAGTTTCTCATGGACTTTCTTGCTCAAGATGGCAATGAACCACAATCTTCAGATCTCAGCCTTCAAAATAACATGGGCCAAAGGTACTTGACCTTTTGACATCTTGCTTTTAATTGAAGGTTTGTTTTTATCTTGAGAGACTACTTGAAAGATCAGCCATTGACCCATTAGGGCTAATGAGAATATAATGGATAAGGTCTGGGTTTCTGGTGAAAACAAATGGTGAGCTATGAGAACAGCTAGGTCTTCATAATGTTGGAGAAGGAAAAATATTCTAGATGCTCATAGGCAAACTAACCTTGCAGATATTTGATTTGTAGAGATTGTTTGCTGCATAGTTTTTTTTTTTTATGGTCCTTGGGTTTGTCAGAGTGATGAGGAAGATCAGTGTGTAAAATTGCTCACTTCTTGATAATAGCAGAGAAAAGTTTAAAGGTATCTTGTAAAACCAAATACTTAAGGGAAAATTGAAGGAAGGAAAGAAAAAAAAGTCCTCTAACTCATGTAACTAGTTACCAGCATAGTTTAGGAGTGTAACTTTTATTCTCAGACTTTGAACACTTTTTGATTTTGTTATTAATTGCAGTAGATGCAAGACATATCTTTTGTATATTTTTTGTAGAACTGGGTACAAAATCAGCACATGTAAGGTTTTTTTTGGTAATGTTTTAACATGAATAGGTAGATATGAGACTGAGTTAATTCACTCTTCACAGCAACCCCATTTCCCATAATTGCAACTATAGATATTCTTTCTTTTCAGAATATAAACATTTCCACATTTGTACCACGTATTTGTCATGACTCTGAGGGAAAAAAATAACCAAATGATTTAAGGTGCTTAGCCCTAAATTTCTTCCTTCATAATATTCTACCTCAATTTCAAATGACTGTGTGACTCAAATTTTAATTTAAAAACTAATACTTCTTGCTCAACATGTCTGATACAGTATTAAATTAACTATATTTCTTTCAAGTTGTAGATATGATAAATTATACAGGTCTCTAGGCATTCACACAGTGAGTCTAAAGGAGGATATTCTTAAGCGAGGAACACAAAGCCCTAATACCTATATGCATCTGATCATATGAAAAAATATTTCTTGACATGAACTCAAGGAAATGGGAAGAAGAAATTTTTTGTTGTTCTTGCTATTTTTGTTTTCCTTTTGCCTTTGTTCATTTATCTGTCTTTGGAAGGGTATAAGGCGTACAAAAACAGAAGGGCAAATGTTGAACAAAAATGCAGCAGTGGTACTCACTACAAACCATGTTGAAAATGAAGTATATAGCTTGTGGGTGGGTATGAGAAGGAAAAACTGGGAAGGAGTGCAAGAAGTGCTGACATGGTTAAAAAAGTAATGCACTTTCTTCATTTGATCTATGTAACTGTTATCCCTCTGTGAATCACCTTGATAATAAAAATAGAAAATGCAGGAAAAAAGTTGCCAAGAAAATCTTGAGAATTTCAGATTGACTCAACGAGGAGAGGAAAAGTTAGGTAGTGTTTATTGAAAAGCTGTTTGAGTTTTCCATCTCTCTGCTATTATTATTTACCTCTGGTAAAACAGCAACAACAGAATCTCCTGTTTTGTTTTTAGTGAGATTTTCTAATGAGTTTTTTGAAAGCAGCTTTCACATCTTTGTTCCGCAAACTGTAGATCAAGGGGTTCAGCATGGGGATGATGACAGTGTAGAACACAGAGGCCCACTTGTCTTGGTCCAGAGAGTAGCTGGATGTTGGCCTCAGGTACATGAACATGACAGTGCCATAGAAGAGAGTGACACCTGTCAGGTGAGACCCGCAGGTGGAGAAAGCCTTAAGGCGACCTTCAGTGGAGCGCATCCTGATGATTGCCATGAGGATGAAGGTATAAGAGATGAGGATGATGAGGATGGTGCTGAATTCTATGAAGCCACAAAGACTGAACAGTAATATCTCACTGATGTAGGTATCTGAGCATGAGAGGGCCAAGAGTGGTGGAATTTCACAGAAGAAATGGTTGATGATATTGGAATTGCAGTAATCAAGGCTGAACGTGAGGGAAGTGTGGGCTACTAAACTCACCAGACCAGCCAGATAAGAGCCCAGCATGAGAACAAAGCAGACACGGTTGGACATGAGAGTGGTATAGTAAAGGGGTCGGCAGATGGCCACAAAGCGGTCATAGGCCATGGCAGCCAGGACATAACATTCAGCATCCACGAAACCCACAAAGAAAGCAAACTGAGTAGCACAGCTGGAGAAGAAGATGACTTTGTGTTTTGTTAGAAAATCAGCCAACATCCTGGGAGCAATGGCTGAGGAGTAACCCAGGTCCACAAAGGAGAGGTTGCAGAGGAAAATATACATAGGAGTGTGAAGGTGAGTGTCTGTTACAATCAGGATGATCATGCCAATGTTTCCTACCACATTGACCAGGTAGACGATGAGGAAGACCACAAAAAAGATGATTTGCAGGTGAGGGTCTTGAGTGATACCCATAAAGATAAACTCAGTCACTGTTGAGTGGTTCTCTTTATTCATGGCTCCAACTATATATCTGTTTATCTCAATTCCTTGTCACTGGTAACAGTGAAGCTAAAGATAAGCAATCATAAACCTGTGATGTTATATGTGCTTCAATAATTGAAGAAGATGGTTCAGGGGGATTTTCAGAACTCTTTAAATTAGTTAGATCTGATGATTAATCAGGTGACTCAGATGACTCTGTTGGAGTTAATGGATTGGTGTCTTCTGCAGGTGCCCACATGCAATGTTGCTTGTTTGGAATGGCAAGTTATGCTTCTCTAAGACCTATGGTTCGAGGTTATTTATAATGTGGCAACAGATGTTTGACTGGGTCTGGCAATTACTTGTCTCATTCATTAGTTTTTATGTCCATTGTGATGTCCATTCTGTCTTTCTAAAGCAAAGTGAATATGAAAAAAGATAATGCACAGACATTAATTCTCAGGGTAAGATGAATGTGAAGAATGTGAGAAGATGTGAGATTCTTATATTTAAAGAGTGAAGAGTTACTATGTGCTAGAGCTTATTGGAATATTTTATATATTACATAATTTTGTTTACATAGTAGAGCTTATTTCAGAGTTTTATATGTTATATAATTTTGTTTTTGCAAACTCTCTGAGGAATGCTTCACTGCTATTTTCATTTTGTCTCCAAAAAGAGCAAGAATAGCCATTAAATAACTATAACAACGCCACAGACCAGTAATTGGCTAAGCATGGTTTGACTCTACAGTCTGTTTTACTTGGTCACTGCCTGACACATGTGATTTGATGAAAGGTAAATCTGGGGTTGTGTCTACCTTTCTGTTCTATATTATGCTTGTCATGCATGGACACAGACTAATACGTTCTCTGGTCTGGAGAAATCTTTAAGATTAAAGAACGGTGCACTGTGTGGGTGAAGTCACATCTATCTTCACTGGAGATTTCTATTCACTAGCCAATAGGCTAGTGAGTTAGTGTTAAAAAGGCAAGAATCCTTTCTAAGAGAAAATAGAAAAAAAGTGTCCAATTGGGAGTTCACATGGGTCAACAGTCATGAATCTGTTAAACATAGGTTTCTTGCTGGTTAGATGTATATCTCCTTAGTAGCAGAACTAAAGTCAACTACACCGAACCAAAGCAAATGAAACGTAAGGTAACTAAAAATTAAGTAGTATCACATACATAAAGCTGAAGGGAGAAGACAGGCTGTATCTGCTATAATTGGTTAACAGAACTGAAGAGAAAATAAAGCACTACAATGTGTCATTTATGGAAGTAGGGACCTTCCTAATGGGTTATTATAAAGCTTAAGTTTAGAAAGGATGGAAGTTGTGACCTTAGCTTTCAATTTTGCTATGGAATATAATTAGTCACAAAAAGAACAGGGATCTAATCAAACCAAATATTGTCTCAAGTATTTGCAATTTACAAAGCACACATCTTTCCCTATTTTCCAGAACTTTGTTATGAATGCATACATAATTTATTTCACAAATTAAGGCAATCAAACACAAAGAACAAAAATGTCAACCTGGGAGAAATGATTTGAAAATTTTCTTTCTGCTAAAAGTTTTCTGTCTGTCCAGTAAGAATGGCTCAGTCATTTTTATAAGTACTTGCCAAATATGATATGCAAATATCTATTAAAGAAATGAAAAGAAATACTCAAGTGTTCATAATGGGAGAAAGTAAATTCACAGTGAAATGCACACATATTAGAGTGACTGTTATCGTAAATACTGACAAGTGCTGACAAGAAAATGGAGTTGTCACTTTTATCACTGTTTGCAGCATCATGAAATACTATATCACCCTGGAAAACACTGACACTTTCTTGTCCAGTCAAATCCATGTGCACGAATTTAATCACTTACCCACTAAGAGCTAGAAAATGCAAATCCCCATTTATAGGTGACAGGAGAAATATATTGCAATATTTCTGTGAAAATGGAATATTACTTAACAATTTTTATGGATGTATCATGCCAGTTATGACAGAAAAATCTCAAAATAACTAAAAGAAAACATGTTTGTTAAGAAATGTATGCACTGCCTTACATATGAAAATATAACTGCTTTCACAATAAATAAATTTAAAAAGCACAAAAAAGGAAAAGAAGACACGAAAAATGATAACTTAGAAAATGTAAGAAAATCAACAATGACAGAAAACACATCAATGATTGCTTTTGTAGAGTTTTTGATGAGGAACCTGGGGAATGTAGGAAAGACTGAGGGCCAAGAGGTTCAAGGAAAATTTTTGGTGTGAGGAGTTATTTTTCAGTTATATTTATTTATGATTGATTCCTGCACATGATATACCAAAACATGTCAAAACTCCTTAAATGTGTTCTATTCATTCTACATAATTTATACTTCCATATAATTATCTAAAATGAACACTCCTTGCTTCTTTTTGAGCTCAGTTCATCCTTGCTACATGACAATACTTAGTATTTAGAGGAGAAAGAGATAACCTTGTAAGAACACAGCAGAAAGAGTTAGGACTCTGATCAACAACTGTGCATTTGCCACTCAATTTATGTTACTCAATTGAAAAAAAAGTTCTAGAAAATCATTTTTTCTCTTCTTACAGATTCAAGGTGTTGTTCAATAAGCCAGTGGATGACTAGGTGCTAGCTTCTTCTTCAGTCCTAAAGTACCCTACCTGTTCATTTATTAATTTATTTTTATTTTGTTTGTAGCAGAGAGAGAAACCCAGGTTGGCCATTTATTACCACTGACTTTCTACATCCCATTTATCTCCTTGAAGTGTGGGTTTTTATTCATGGATTGAGGTTTAGAACAACTTCCTTAAGAAAACTCAGCAAAATTTAGTTAGGCTACACATGAAATTCTGAACTCAATGACTGCTATGTGATAAGTACTTACTGGATTTCATAACTCATAAAATATTAAATTCTTATTGTATAGGAGTGATGTACACAAATTGTCATAAATTTAAGGAGGAATGGTATTTCTCTGAAATGATATTACAAGTAGATTCGAGGCTATCCTATTCCAAAGTAGAGCTTGACTGAGCCAAAATATAAGGGAAATAATACTACTTTTCAATCTCCTGTAGTTTAGGTATGACCTGTCTGACACAAGAAAATGGTAGAATATTGAGAAAATAAGTTTATTCCACAAACTGAAGTATTTAGCAGAAGCACAGCAAAGATATTATCTCATGGAAATAAAGAAAGCACAAACGTATGTTAGGTTCCTGGGCATCACCTGAAATTGATGCTTACAGGAAGAATGTTGGAGCAGTATATTCATTTCAACACTTCCAAATACTGGAGAGTTTAGCTATTTTCTTCTCTGTGAACTGTTGATTTTGATGCATTTTCCTTAGCTATGAATTGGATGGGATGGAGAATAAAATTTCAAGAACCCCTCAACTCTAGAATTTTCTGAATTCAGATTTCTGATAACTAAAACCACAAAAAGGTTACATTTCTTTCCCCTTCTGTCCCCTAACTGACCTGGCCTCTTCTTGTTTTTTACCTGCTGGTGACAGGTTGAATGGATCTTCCTATATGAGTAGGACTGTGGAAATATTCTTCAATGGTCCAAGTGGTTGTTTCAGAGCTACTGCTCATGCCAGCCATGCTCCTGAATTCAGGAGTCATTTAAATGTCAGAGTCACAAATAATTTCCCAGAAGAAATATGATGAAATTAGTCTCAGCATTCACTGGAGAATCAAAGACTGTCATTCCCTAAGGGATTTCCCTTGCTCTTCCTTCAATCTTAATGATTAAGAAAGGAAAAACAGGAATTTAAGTTACTAATGATAACTCAGTCTGTCATAGACAACACCTGGCTTGTTTATTCGAGCTTAAAGATGTGTACATGCTATGATTTGGGGAGTGATTGAGAGGTCCTATTGATTGTATCTATAGGCATTTTGAAAAAGGCTAGAAGTTGATATTCCAATATAGATATATTGGGATATAAAAGCTATAATAATATGAGATATATAAAATTTAAAATTGATAACAATAAAAATTAAAACAAAGTGAAGTAATGATCAAAAGAGTAAAAAAAGTACAACCAAAGATAGTTATAGTTTAAGTATTTCTTATCTGAATTATAATTGCTGGTGATAATGCATCTTATAAGTCTGTGTTCTAGCACTTAATAAAAATGCATTATTTAAATGATGCTAAGAGATTAATTATAGTGTTATGTAAGTAGTAAGCCATCAGAAAACACTGATTATCTTTTGATCAAGGTGTTTCAGACCTGGTGTCCTCTGCATGGAAGGTATCTTTAAACAGCAGAGCATTATATCAGTATTAATCTGGACTACCTAAACTGATAAAACTTTCTTACTCTTGATGCTGATGAAGTGTCATATGGTGAACTTATCTCTTACTAACAGAGTATTTGTACTGGATGTGGCAGTATCCTTTCACCCATTATGCTCACTCAAGAGTCACCCGGTGAAATAGGCCTTAAGGAGAAGTTGTGGAATATCCACAGCCACATAATCACTGATGAGAAGAGCCAGGGTTTCAAGCCCTGAAGCTTCCATTGTCCTACCTTCCTCTATCTACTTCACTGACAGGTAGCCCAACCTCTTATACATGCACAGCAATTGTGTGTAGAATGTGTGGCCAGAGGCAGAGCTAGCTTGCTATTGTGTGGGGAATCTCTTAACATTTTTCCCAAATAGAAGTAATCCCAGTTCTCAGGGGAAGCAGGAGAAAGATGATTCATGGTCCTAAGTAATTTGGGACTCAAACTTCATCCAACACTGTCTCAGCTATCCCAAGAGTAAAGCAAAAATAAAAATTAAAAAAATAAAACAAAACACCAAACAAACACGCATGAGACTGGTGATTTTCTTAATGTGAGAAGGGAAACCAAGTGGATTATAATAATGAGACTTGAAGGATAGTCCCCTGAGACCAAAGAACAAGAAGTATGTCTTACTTAAGGTAGGTCAGGATGCTCACTCTAGTCTGTTCTGAAGATTGACATAGGCAATAACAACCACAGTGCAGCTGCACTGACAGACCCTTTATTTTGAAAGGTATTTCATTTTCCTATGATGCATCTGGGTACTTATCCTTAGGAAAAGTGAAATGAAGTCAGACTTCTTTCTGTTGAATGTAGAGCGAGGCTTCAGTTTTCCTGATTCCATAATTCTGCCCCCTTCACCTAAAAGAGAACATGTCTTCTTTAACAGGAAGGATCCGTGTGGTTTTCTTTTCTGACTATTTTTTGCTGTATTTTTGTAAATTTAGTCATAGAACAAGAGCAGTCAAAAACATCACATAGGAGTCTTGAAGTTATATAAGGTAAGAGAAAGGTATAAAGAATTATTTTTATATACTTACTAAATGGAAGAAAAATGTACAATTCTGTTAATTTCTTTATTTACTCATTGGCCTAAATTTACTCAAGTCCCTGAGGGCTTAAGAAAATATAATAAATAAATAATACATCTATTTGTATTACTATATTTGTAAGTCATTAGGAGAATTATAAGCAGCTGCAAATAAGACAGATTGTAAGGCCCTTTGATCATCAGCAATATCTCAGTGAATAGTATTATTTTCAGAAATATGTAGAAATTTATAGTCCAGAGCAATCAATATTCTGTTGGATTGGAGCTTGACTGCCAAATCTGAACAACATGAGGGAACTATTGTAGAAAAATAGAGGATATTTTTTCCACAATAGAGAAAATTGGAGAACAGGTAGACTACATACCAAGACCCTCAAAAAATCGAGGAGACAGCGTATATAATGGTTGTCATGTAATGCAGAGCAAATAATATTTTGCTCATAATACTTATTAATAAATTAGAATTCTAAGAAAGACAAATTTCAGAAACTGTAATCACAATTTCTCAGCAGAAGTATTGTTGTTAATATTCTGAGCAGTACACTCTTTGTGTTATGTGTTTCAGTGTTCAAATCTATTATTATTGGTAGGGACAGTCTAAATGATGGCAAATGTTAAAAGAATATGAACTTCATTGACTTGGTATACATTTAAACTACATTAGGATAGTTCTGTAATTCTTGGTTAATTATTTATAATGTATTGAAAACCTTGTAAAGTATTTATCCCTGTAGGATTTGACGTGCTGCTATAAACATGCTTCTACAAGTATCTGCAGTATATGTTGACTTGGGTTTCTCGTGTACAGGGATACACTAGATCATATGGTGAATCTATCTTTAGTTTTTAAGGAACTTATTAATTTACATAGTGGCAATATTCAGTTAATCCTACCAACAGTGTGTAAGGGACCCCTTTACCCACAACCTTGTTGTTTGTTCCCTTAATGATAATCACTCTGACTGGGATGAGATGGAATCTCGATGCTTAGTAACTTCTTTATTTCTTTATTGAATATTTCTTGTTATCTTTATTGGGTGTTTGTGCTTCTTCCTTTGAAAGCTTTCTGTTAAATTAATTTGCCCATATCTTAACTGGATATACAGTGGTTTGGGTACATTTATATTGTAAAATGCTTAAATCAGATTAAGCAAATCTATCTCTGCACACATTTATCTTTTATGGTGAAGATATTCACTATCTTTTTAGAAGGTTTTGGAATGGCACATACATTGTGGCTATTATAATCAAACTACTATGTAAGAGTTTATGTTATGATCCTGTGAATCTGATTGTTAATGGCCTTTTCAGTACCATGGCTAATTATTTAATTTTTAAAATCAGAGATATTTATTCATCTTTAAGTCTTGATAATCTAGTTGTTGAAGTTAATTGTGAAAAATTCTAAATATTTAACTGACATAATTTTTTATTCAAGATGGTGAGTTAGGGAAATTTAGCATAAGGTCCGGACTCTTTAGGTTGCATGAGTGCCTATTTTATTTTGTTCCTGCACCATAATATTTTAAAATGCCTCACATTTGAAATTTAACTATTTCTCTTGGTTGATTCTAGAGATTTTTTTTTCTGCTAGCTCTCAGTATTGTTCATTATCCCATTAATTGAGAAAAGGTATATTCAATGGTATAATTTAATTGTGTCAACTTTCCCCCAAAGTAAAGAGTAGGTTAATTTGTCAGTTAAAATACTTATAAGATGGGTGCCAGTGGCTCATGCCTGTAATCCTAGCTACTCAGCAGGCTGAGATCTGAAGATCGTGGTTTGAAGCCAGTCCAGGTAGAAAAGTTCCTGTGCAACTCTTATCTCGAATTAACCACCCCAAAACCTGAAGTAGAGCTGTGACTCAAAGTGGCAGCCCAAATCTCAAAGACAGTGCCAAGGTGCTGAGAACAAGCTCCATGGCCCCCAAACCCCACAACTCTCCCCTTCCCCCAAATTCCAAAACCTTATCATGAAAAATGAGCCCAGTTTATTGGACATCAAATTCAACCCAGTTTTCCACTATGCTATTTACTTGCTTATATGTGTTAGTAAAATATTTCTATAGATCTACCCTGCATTGAGCTCACCAAAAGCATCGATCTATGTTTTCTTTTGCTGCAGCTTAAATGATCAGATACATGCAAGAGGTCCAGGGTCGAAATCAAACAGAAGTGGTGGAATTTATACTATTAGGACTCTCAGACAATCCAGATCTTCAAGGTATCCTGTTTGCCTTGTTTCTGTCCATCTATCTGGCCACCATGGTGGGTAATTTGGGAATGATTGTCCTGATTAAGATTGATCGCTGCCTCCACACCCCCATGTACTTCTTTCTCAGCAGCCTTTCCTTTGTGGATGCCTCTTACTCCTCTTCTGTCACTCCTAAGATGCTGGTGAACCTCATGGCTGAGAGGAAGTCCATTTCATTCAATGGGTGTGCTGCCCAGTTCTTCTTCTTTGGCTCCTTCCTGGGAACTGAGTGCTTCCTGTTGGCCATGATGGCCTATGATCGCTATGCAGCTATTTGGAATCCCCTCCTTTATCCTGTTCTTATGTCTGGGAGAACCTGCTTCTTTTTAGTCGCCACTTCCTTCCTAGCAGGTTTTGGAAATGCCGCCCTCCACACAGGGATGACATTCCGGTTGTCATTCTGTGGCTCAAACATGATCAACCACTTCTACTGTGATACCCCACCCTTGCTCAAACTCTCTTGCTCTGACACGCATATCAATGGCATTGTGATCATGGTTTCCTCCAGCTTTAATGTCATCAGTTGTGTGATGATTGTTCTCATTTCCTACCTGTGCATCCTCATTGCCATCCTGAAGATGCCTTCTGTAGAAGGGAGACACAAAGCTTTCTCTACCTGTGCCTCCCACCTCTTAGCTGTCACCATCTTCTTCGGGACTATTCTTTTCATGTACTTGAGACCTACATCCAGCTATTCAATGGAGCAGGATAAAGTTGTCTCAGTATTTTATACAGTAGTGATCCCCATGCTGAATCCACTCATTTATAGTCTAAAAAATAAAGATGTGAAAGAGGCCCTGAGGAAGATCTTACAGAAACCTGATCTATAAGGACAGGTTACCCATCCTTTTGTTTTGTGGGAGAAAAATATATGTCCACGTAGTTGGATTGTCTGATGACTTGAGTTCCTTTTCAATGTTAAAAAATTATAAAGGAATGTATACTTCTTAATTTCACAGTGTCTTTTTTCTACTGATTCTTATTTGACCTGAAATAAACATTAAAACAATACTTAAGTTGGGAAAAATTATTTCACATAGTTACATATCAATAGAAACAAAATCTTTATACAACTCTCATTGAAGTGACTAAGTAGTTGCTGGCAGAGGGCATAATCAGTGTAGAAGAATCTAGATATCTAAAACTGTGGCTTTAGGACCTACACAAATGGTTCATAAAATTAAGCAGAACAAGAAAGATACAAGCTCCTAAGAAAGGATAGGTTTGAGTTTTATAACTCTCCACATTATGTCTCAAAGTGCTTGCCCTAGTGAAAGAATGTATTTCAGTTAAAAACTGTCAGAAGAATCAGTAAATCACAAATAGAAGATTTTCATCATGTGATGAAACAGTCAGGGACAAGCCCATTCCATGAAGTTACTCACTCACTGAGCAGAAAAATTCAATGTATTTCTAGTAACTGTTAAAGTGGTTAGGACATACCTTGGAATATAAAACAAAGACAACTAAATTGTATATGTAACTTTAGTATGTACCTGTTTGTGTAATCTAATAATAAGTAGGGGCATTGTATTTTCAACTCATTATGAACATCCATATCTTCCTGTCAGAGTGGAGTTTTTGGTAAAATAAAACAGAGAAATTTCAATTTTCATTGTTTTCTTAATACGTCTACCTCAACTCTCTTTCAAAGCAACTATATTATGTCCCTGTATATTTACATATATTAATTTTGTGTGTGGGTATCTCTACTGTGCACTGACTGTTAACTTGGACCCAGGCATGGAAGCCATATACCACAACCATCTCCATTTATGTCCGAGAGAGTGACAGATATACCAACCCCTTTCCATAGTGTATAATGCAGTCCCTACACAAAGAACTTGAGTCTAATACATGTAAACATGGTAGGATAAAAAGAATCTTAAAAGTTAATAGTTGACTCATATGTATACTCACACAAACATATATGTTCATATAGAGACATTTATAACTTACACAATATGAACAATATTTATTGCACATATGACATCAGTGTTCTGCATATATATGCATAAATAAGAGGCTTAAAGAATGGGTGGAAAATTTTTAAAAAAGGTTTTTAAATTAAATTTAAAATTAATTAATTTTTTAAATTTCCAGTTCTGGGTATTGTCCTTGAGCTTCTTTGCACTCAAAGCTAGTGCTCCACCACTTGAGCCACAGTAATACTTCCTTAATCTGATTTTAGAAATAGGAACATCATTTTAAATGGCTACTAAAGTCATTATTTGAATCATGTAACCATAACCACTCTGTACATTGCCTTTACAATAAAATAAAAAAAATCAAAACTGTTCACTTTCCAGTTCAATGAAGTTCAAGGAGTGAGGAACAAATGTCTCCGTTCTGATTTCTTATGTTTCTCCCATGTCTCCCGTTTCATACTGCAGATGAGGCATAGGGTCTGAGCTGAGGTGGATATGGGATGGATTCACTTTGCCTCCTCTTTCTACACAGTCAGTGTAAGAATACAGCTGTGGTCAGTACCTGCAGGCCTCCATTCTGATTTTCAATAGTTTACTCCTTCTTACCCACTACAAATTCTGATCCATTAGTCACAAGCAACCTCACGTTTGTGTTTATAGAAAAAGGAAAACCAAGATTTCACACGAAAATTATTCCATCTTGACTACACAAAGTTTATCTACACAATGAAATTCTATGCTTCCACCAGAAAGAATGACATTGCCCCATTCATAAGAAAACGGAAAAAAAACAACTCTGAAAAAAATTACATTAAGCGAAGTAAGCCAGACTCAAAGAAACATAGGTTGCATACTTTCCCTCATTTGTTATCATTAGAATGTGGCTCTAAATCTACAAGTAAAACCAATGGATAATAAAAGACAAAAAAGGGGCTGGTAATATGGCCTAGTGGCAAGAGTGCTTGCCTCCTACACATGAGGCTCTAGGTTCGATTCCCCAGCACCACATATATGGAAAACGGCCAGAAGGGGCGCTGTGGCTCAGGTGGCAGAGTGCTAGCCTTGAGCGGGAAGAAGCCAGGGACAGTGCTCAGGCCCTGAGTCCAAGGCCCAGGACTGACCAAAAAAATAAATTAAAAAAATAATAATAAAAGACAAAAAAAATTACATTTGGGACATGTTAAATTAAATGGGACTCTACATATTCACGCAGGGAGACCAAAGGAGGAGGGAGCACAAAAGCTCAATAGGTATGTGCCTACGATCATATAAAGTCATGTTTATCGAAATGAGCTCCAAGAAACTAATGCAGCAGTGATACTAAATAGACATTATGTTGGAAATAAAATATACACATGGGGGGAGGGGGTTGGAGATCATCAGGGAAACCTGAGAGAAAATGAGGGAAGAGGTGACACTTTAAAAAGAAATGTATTCAGTTCCTGGTTTATATAACGGTAATTTATCTGTACATCACCTTTACAATAAAAAATTTTAAAAAACCTTATATTCGAATAATTAAAAACATGTTAGCTTGCATATTTATTGAAAGTGTTGGTTTCATTTACTATCTCTGTAGATCTCTCTCGTTCTCTCTCAAACACACCCCCCCCCCCCACACACAAAACAAGCTCTTCAGGCAAATGTAAGGTAAAGATTTTGGCCTCAAAGGAGATTCCAGCTCCTGAAAACATCAAATTAGGATTATTCTTTTGAGGATTAGTATAAACTTTAATTGTATCTTTGCAATTATTCTGAGAACTTGGGGAATTATGCAATATAAATACATCAAACTTTTCTACCTTGATTTAAGTACATGGTGGACCATTATTTACAGGTAAGTTAATTTCTGTACTGGTTAACTGAAAAAATACATCCTACAGTTTACATTGTGATTAGTGTCTTACAACCATGAAAAAATATTTTCATTTATTGGTCTTGAACATTTTATTTATATTGTTACTTTGATTATTAAAAATATTATGTAAACTCTTTTGATGTTTGAATGACAAAGAATAGTTTTAGGATTAAATGCTTGACATTGACTCTTGTATTTTAACAAAAATAGAAGCCACATCAAACTAGTAACATAATCACATTTAGAACTCTATGCAGCCTTATGCAAATTTTAAAATAAATTGGTATGTGATATCAAAGTTAGAAAAATCATTCTTTCCTCCCTCTGTCCCTCCCTTCCTCCCTCCCTCCTTCCCTTCCTCCCTCTGTCCTTCCCTTCTTCCATCTCTCCCTCCCTCTCTTCTTTCCTTATCCATATTTCATTTTCTTTCTTTCTTCTTTATTATTTTTACATAGTTGGACAGAGGAATTACCATTTAAGAATGCAATTTATGAATGCAATAGATCTTGATCAGTATCACCTCTTTCTACTTCCTCACCTATCCTTCCCCTACCCACCCCCTTCTCTCACTCTTCTTAATGTTGTAGGACATAGGTTCAAATTTATCTGAACTTTCTCCCTGTCCTTGATCCCACCCCACCATTCAAGTACCCACTTCCTGGTGTTTTATTTTGCTGAACTTTGATTTTGGCTTTCTAAGGAATTACAATATTTGAGATCTCCCTTGAATCCTACCATATTTTAGTTAATATACACTGCTTTACCACCAAATGTATTGACTTATGACTTTTTAAGCTAAATCTATCTTCCACATATAAGGGAAAACATACTTATTTTCACCCCACGTATGGCAATTAATTAATGTAGCATTATTTTAGTACCTGAAACTCAGTCTGTGGTGGGGTCAATGACAGAGTATGGAATTTGTTTATTGTTGTAAACACATATTGTAGAAAAGAAAAAAAATATAGCTGTGCAATACATCCTAATAAATGAATGATTTAATTTCCAGAGAAGAGAAAACAGTTCCTGTTTTCTGTTTTTTGTTGTTTTCTGGTTGGGCTTCTTTTCCTTTTCTCTGTAGAATTTTTGGTCCACGTAACATAGAATTTACTATGTAATCCACACTGGCTACAACTTCCAGTTCTTCTAATTCCACCTGTCGTGAATTGGAATTAAAGGCATATGTCATTATACCTAAGAGAAAACAAGACTTCATTCTGAATTTATACTGTAACATATCTACATACAAATTTACGAAATGCATTGTGCTGTTAACGAAGTAAACTCAGGAAAACAATGATTTTTAAGGGAAAACAGGATATTTTATATTCAACTTTAATTCTGCTTCTGAAACAGTAGGATATTATATCTGAACAGGTCCTAGAAATACAAGTTCATTTGTCCAAATACATGATTGAGATGTCCTATTATTGTTCACTTTAAATTATTTTCTTAACATCAGTTCTACTTGTCAAAAATTTGGAAAAACACTCAGCATAGAAATTGGTGTGTAATCAAAAAGACATTTTTGAAAATATGTAAAAAGTAAGTGTATGTAAGTGTACATCAGTGAGAGATAAAACGTGTGAGTATGTGTGTGTGTGTGTGTGATGTTTGGGATAGGGAGAACAGAAAGGTAAGTAAAGATGTAGTGTAAAGATGGACTGTTTTAATTCACCTTCACTTCTGGGAAAGGATAGGAATTATAGCATAGATAATAAGAGAAAGAGATGAAAGTATGAGTGATAATATGAATGGAATAAAAGCAGAATTTGGATTAATTAATACTCCCAACATTCTCATTTTCATTTTTCCAGGGATAAGAGGATGTCCTCTCAAAACCACACAACAGTAACAGAATTTATCCTGCTGGGACTCACAGACAACCCAGTGCTGGAGAAGGTCCTGTTCGGGGTGTTCCTGGCCATCTACCTGATCACACTGGCAGGAAACCTGTGCATGATTGTGCTGATCAGAACAAATTCCCACCTCCAAACACCCATGTACTTCTTCCTGGGCCACTTGTCCTTTGTGGACATCTGCTACTCCTCCAACGTTACCCCGAATATGCTGTACAGCTTCCTGTCAGACCACAAGACCATTTCCTATGCTGGGTGCTTCACGCAGTGTCTGCTCTTCATTGCCCTGGTGATCACTGAGTTTTACATGCTGGCTTCCATGGCTCTGGATCGCTATGTAGCCATCTGCAGCCCTTTGCATTATAGCACCAGAATGTCCAAGGACGTGTGTGTGTCTTTAGTCACCTTCCCTTACGTGTTTGGCTTCCTTAATGGTCTCTCTCAGGCCTTGCTGACTTTTCGCTTGTCTTTCTGTGGGTCCCTTGAAATCAATCATTTCTACTGTGCAGACCCACCTCTCATAATGCTGGCTTGTTCTGACGCCCATGTCAAAAAGATGGCGATGTTCATCGTTGCTGGCTTCACTCTGTCAAGTTCGCTCTTCATTATCCTCCTGTCCTATGTTTTCATCTTTGCAGCTATCTTGAGAATGCGCTCTGCTGAAGGCAGGCACAAAGCCTTTTCTACTTGTGGTTCGCACCTGACCACAGTCACCTTATTTTATGGGACCCTCTTCTGTATGTACTTGAGATCTCCTTCAGAAACTTCTGTTGGAATGTCCAAACTAATTGCAGTGTTTTATACCTTTTTGAGTCCCATGCTGAACCCTTTGATCTATAGTCTGAGGAACAAGGATGTCATCCGTGCTCTGCAGCACTTGATCAAGAGCATTTTCTTTCCAAGAACTATAGTTTAGTGCTTGGGATAACTTAGTGAATTCATCTCTGGAGTGATGACTTTTTTCTTATTGGGAAATCTCACTGACAATGTTATTTCTTTCTTCGTGAAATCATCGTCTTCAAGACATTGATTTAATAAAATCTACAGCAGCAGCAGAAGTTGAAATTGAACCACGTTGTAGAGTAATCTTGAATAGGAAGCCATTAATATATATTTCCTATAAGCACTCAGTGTCTTGATTTACATAGATGTTTATATTGTAGCTAATTTACTTTCAAGGGAATAATGTAATCCCAAATGTTTTTTAGGCTTTGATAGTATTCTTACAGTTATTTTTTTCATAATAAAATTATTTCTCTTGTATTGTCTAGTCCCAAATATCGGCTCTGTTTGTTGATTATGATTGGATCTACCTTGCAGAACATTTATATTTACAGATACTTTATGACTTCAGTTCTTGGTTACATGTTCTCATGTAACCATCATTTTGTACTAATGAATTTTGAATATATTATTTAATTTGAGCAAGAAATGAGTCCAATTGATCATAAACATACTTGTCTACTTTTCAGTGGTGAATTCCAGCTACTTTATTATTATCAATATTTTTTTACCATTAATGATTGTAAACCCAAGAAAATCCTGAAGAGTGGGTACAAAAGATGAAAGGTGTTCACATCATTGTGGGAGAAAAATCGCCAAGCTAGAATTGTTTAAAAGGTTTTATTTTAATGCATATGGATCATACCATACATTTACTTTTGGCAAATATTTAGATCAACACCAATTGGGAAGAAAAATCCAGACGTAACTTCAGAGTCCCTCAAAGTAGCAAATTTTCTGTTTCTCTTTCAATTTGAGGACCCATATCATTTAAACTTTGAGACTTGTATAGATCAGATAACAATTTTGCTTTGGGTTGGGAAAGGATATTCTGTTTCACACAGCCAAAATGTTATCATATCAGAGGCATATCATCCCAACCAGAAAAATCTGTTTTATAATATAGGCTTTCCTGCATTTACTATATATGCTTCTTTCAATTTTCTAAGCTTGGTGGCCTATGGAAACTCTCTCAACATTGGCCTTGGGTCTTTTCTTTATTCCAATTATGTCCCAGTTGAATTTGGTCTTTTGTTACTTGCATTTTTGTGTCTTTTAATTTTTAAGTTAAAATTGTTATAAATGTGCTGTATAGATGGGGTTACAGTTACATGAATCAGGTACTGAGTACATTTCTTTTTTTTTTTTTTTTTTTTTTTTTGGCCAGTCCTGGGCCTTGGACTCAGGGCCTGAGCACTGTCCCTGGCTTCTTCCTGCTCAAGGCTAGCACTCTGCCACTTGAGCCACAGGACCGCTTCTGGCCGTTTTCTGTATATGTGGTGCTGGGGAATCGAACCTAGGGCCTCGTGTATCCAAGGCAGGCACTCTTGCCACTAGGCTATATCCCCAGCCCCAGTACATTTCTTTTTGAAGTGTCACCCCTTCCTTATTTTCTTCCAGTTTTTTCCGTTTGTCACCTCTCTACCCCATGTTGTATAGTTCATTTCCATATAGTGTCCAGAGAGTATCACTGGTAAATTAAATCACCCTTTGTCTCACAATTTCTTTGCTTCCCCTTCCCCTCCCCAAATCAGATAAACTTATATACAAGACAAAGTATACAGATATAAAAAACAGTGAAAAAGACAAAAAATAAACCAGAAAAAGGAAAAAAAAAAGAACTGTAAACAGTACAGTAAAAAGCCTCCTGTTTTAATTTCTTGGAGTTCATTTCAATAAACATCATTTTATATGATCATGTGCACATAACCATTTGAACGCATGTGATCCTTTCCTAAGAATGTCCTCCTTTGGTCTCACTGTGTGACTGTGCTGAGTCTTGTTTAATTTATCACATCCAAGTGTGACTTTTTTTGTCTTTTACTATCGATTGGGTTTACTTGTAGATTTATAGGTACATTCTAATTATTATAAATGAGAGAAGCTATGCAACCTATGTTTCTTTTGGTTTGGCTTACTTCACTTAATATAGTTTTGTCAGAGTCTTTCCGTTTCCTTATGAATAGGGTCATGTCATACTTTTTGATGGGAGTGTAGAATTCACATATCCATATCTATATCTATATCTCATTTTCTAGATCCATTTGTCCATTGAGGGGCATCTAGGTTGATTCCATATCTTAGCTATGGTCAACAATGCTGTGATGAACATGATTGTACTGGTAGCTTTAGTGTAGCCTGATTCGTGGTCATTTGGATAAATGCTCAGGACTGGAATTGCTGGGTCACAGGGACAATAACCCAATAAATAAATGGGCTAAAGTCTGAAAGAGAGACTTCTCAGAAAAAGTAGGAATGACCAATTGGTATAAGAAGAGATGTTCAGCATCTCTGGCCCTAAAATAAATGCAAACCAAGACACCATTGAGATTCCACCTCACCCGTTTAAATGGACATTATCAAGAAAATTAACAATAACAAATGCTGGTGGGGATGTGGCCAAAAGGATTCAACCAGAATGCAGTATAGAAGGTCTTCAAAAGGCTAAACATAGAATTTTAAAAATTCTAAAAAGTTTTAAATTTCTTAACTTTTATTGTTATGAGTATTTTTCTTTTTTAACAATGTCATCCCTTCCCTTGCTCCCTCCCAGTTTATCCTTCCCATCCCCAACCACAAGCTGTAAAGTTCACTTTCCATATCGCATCTAATGAGATTCACTGCTGACAGGTCTTCCCACTTCTTCTCCCTAAGGCAAGTAAACGAACACCATAGACCAAATAAAAAGACATCTAAAACAGCAACAAAAACAAAATAAACCTCATTTTTCCATTTCCTGGTGTTTATTTTGACAAATATCATTTTATATGATCACATTAATATTATGGTGCAACTCTGGTGAATTTATAAAAGGCACCTCATTTTGAAAAATAAATAAGAACATAAATGATCAGATACAAAAATAATTATGAAAATGTTCTAATAGGTTACTGCCATCTTTAATCATTAAAAAGAAAAAAGTGAGAGCGTTATCTCTAGGACATGTGAAGTATTTGGCACAGAAATCAAATTACTTATGCTAAATAATTCATGCACAAAATACCACAAAGGCAAATCTTTTCATTCCAAAAAATTTTAACAGCAAAACTATTTTATTTGTTTTTCCAATGATAATTAGAAACAGGAGACATCACATGATTCACTACCCAGAAAAATAAAGTTGGGTACATTACTACAATTATAAGTGTAACCATGATATAACATGCATATATATATATATATATATATATATATATATATATATAAATATTCTGTTTTTCAGATTTGTACTGCACTACCAATTAAATGTGCCACACACTCTGCAAGTTCTGGATGGGGGTTGATAGTGAAGAACTGTGAAGGTTACTACTCCAGATGATATGATAATAACTCTGGTGCCCAAGATATGCATCATAAGAATGGTATCTAGAGTTAATTTTTATGCATTGTAAATAGAATTATTGTTTCAGGTAGAAGGAAACTTAATATATGGCAATTCTATTTAGACTTCACTTTGTTACTATATTTTACAAAATTTAAATGTACATAAAATTAAATGCATGCTCTACAAATTCAGAAAATTGAGAGTAGAGGTTGGGTTGGGAGGGACTGGAGACAATTAGTGACATTGATCAAGAAGCACTGTATTTATAAACTGCTTTATTGAATAACTACTCCTTTGTACTACTTAAAGGTAATACAAATATATTAAAAATAAAACATAAGTGTACATTCATTAGTTATTATAACTAGAAATGAAGAATGGGTATGAAGACATAAAATTGATCACTCTTATGATCTAAAGCATGGACACACTATATCATAGTTTTTTAAATATATTTTTATTATCAAACTGAATTACAGAGAGGTGACAGTTTCAAACATTAGGCACTGGATACATTTCTTGTACTGTTATCTCGTCCCTCATTCCCCCCTCCTTCTTTCCCTTCCCCCTCCCCCCCACGAGTTGTTCAGTTGTTCAGTTCATTTTCATCAAACAGTCTGTAAGTATTGCTTTTGTAGTTGTTTGTCTTTTTTTTACCCTGGGTCTCTCGTTTTTGGTATTCACTTCCAATTTCCTGGTTCTAATACCAGTATACACGGTGTCCAATATACTCAGATAAGATACAGAGATAGTGTGGGAAGGTGATACAGGAATATCATCAATAATAGAGGCTAAAGTTACATATGGCACGTTGAAAGTAGTTACAACTGTGATATAACAATTGTTTCCCTAACATGGAGTTCATTTCACTTAGCATTATCTTATGTGTTCCTAAGGGTATAGCTATTGGGCTCCTGTGATCCTTTGCTGTGACTTGCCTAAACCTGTGCTAATTATTCCCTATAAGAGCGACCATAGAGTCCATGTTTCTTTGGGTCTGGCTCATTTCACTTAGTATAACTTTTTCCAAGTCCTTCCATTTCCTTACAAATGGGGTAATGTCATTCTTTCTGATAGAGGCATAAAATTCCATTGTGTATATGTACCACATTTTCCTGATCCACTCATCTACTGAGGGGCATCTGGGTTGGTTCCAGATTCTAGCTGTGACACATTGTGCTGCGATGAACATTGTTGTGCTGCTGGCTTTTGTGTGATTATGTTTGTTGTCTATTGGATCATTATCTCTAAATGCATACACCAACAAACTGGAGAAACAGCAACTCAATCATTTAAGGAAGCACCTTAATTTCCTTGAAAGAGAACAACAAGCCAAACGCCAAGTCAATAGACAGAAGCAAATAATTAAAATCAAATTAGAATTAAATCAATTAGAGATGAAAAAAACCATCGAACAAATCAACAAAACAAAGAGTTGGTTCTTTGAAAAAATCAATAAGATAGACAGACCCCTAGCAAACCTGACCAAAAAACGAAGGCAGCACACTCAAATAAACAAGATAAGAGATGAAACAGGTAACATCACCACAGAAACAACCAAAATTCAGACCATAATAAGGGACTATTTTGCAAACCTTTACGCCAACACATTCTAGAACTTGGAAGAAATGGATGATTTCCTAGAAAAAATTCATATCCCCAAACTCAACCATGAAGACTTAAACCTTCTAAACAGACCCATATCCAGTATTGAAACAGAAAAGGCAGTAAGTGATCTCCCAGCCAAGAAAAGCCCAGGTCCAGACGGATTCACAGCAGAATTCTACAAGGCCTTCAAAACAGAATTGACACCAATATTTCTCAAACTCTCCAATGAAATTGAAAGAGAACGTGCACTACCAGACACATTCTATGAAGCCACTATAACGCTCATCCCAAAACCAGGCAGGGATGCATCACAGAAAGAGGAATATAGACTGAATTCCCTGATGAATATAGACTAAAAAATTCTCAACAAAATTCTGGCCAATCGACTTCAACAGGTCATCAAAAAAATCATACATCACAATCAAAGTGTATTCATCCCAGGGATGCAAAGTTGGTTCAATATACACAAGTCAATTAATGTAATCCACCACATCAACTTGAGCAAGGTAAAGAACCACATGGGTATATCAGTCGATGTGGAGAAAGCGTTTGATAAAATCCAGCATCAATTCATAGTTTTTATATTTCTTCTTTTGTGCAAATTTCTGTGCAAAAATGCTACAGAAATAATAAAATCAGAACCCTTGATGTATACATAGCTAAGTCAATATTTATTTTCACATCCAAGTATCATTCTTCTTTGTATATGTAGGTTATATAATTCAGTGGATATCATTTAATGTGGTGATTCCACCTGTAATATTAAACCATACTGTTCTTACTTGCAAATATAATGCCCACTAGTTGTAGAAAGAAATAGTTGAAAAAATAATTAAATATGTATGGAAGAGAATCAAAGATCACCTGTATTCTGTCACTGGAGAGCTACCCTCAGAATTGTGATATGTTTGGTTATATATTTGGTTTCTCCTGAAACTCCTTAAGCCATTACATCAATATAACCAATATTTTAATGGCTGGCTTGTATGCTTTTGTTTTTTACATAATCAGATATTTTGTACATCATCAGATTTTTCTTTTCCTTTAGAATACATTTCTGGAAGCAGAAAGTTGATTTAAATATTAAAGTTATTTATTCTCTTGTTGAATTTTACTATGGATATTTTTGCTTCTAAATGAATGATTTATTCTTATATTACCCATGTTGAAAACTAAGCAGTCTAGTGTACATTTGTCATTATCAGAAATATTTAACATAATTTTCTATCCTTTCCTTTCAAATGAAATTCTTAGGAAAGGAACCTATTTCAATGTCAACAGAGGAGTTGGAATATATATTTAAGAAACAAAGAATTGATGTATATATTTATATATACCAGTTTTTATTGTTTATGTTATTCCCAACAACTTATAGATTATAATATGTTATATGAAAAGTTTTTAGCTTTTGCTTGCTAATCATTCCACCTTCTAAAATTGAATAGATAAGCACTTAAATATTCTTTTTTTTTTTTTAGCTTGGGAAGTTCACATATCTATTTATTTAATGAAAAAGAATGTGAGACAAACTGTTTAGATTTGCTAGGGCTTCACAAGACAAATTATTTCCTCGGGACAACTTTTCTGTTTTAAAAGCTGAACATAATAATGACTTTATCATGTACTTGTCACTACTAATTAATATATTGTTAAAAGGATCAAGCATAGCATACACTTATTCTTTACTTTTCTTTCCCTCAGAAACATTTTCCTGTGATTCTATCATAAGATTTGGGGAACCATCTAGGTATGTGATCCAGATTTTTTTTTGTATTTATTATCAAACTGAATTACAGGGAGGTTACAGTTTTATACAATAGGCATTGGATACATTTCTTGTACTGTTTGTTACCTCATCCCTCATTCCCCCTCCCCCTCCCCCTTTCCCTTCCCCCCCATGAGTTGTTCAGTTCATTTACACCAAACAGTTTTGCAAGTATTGCTTTCGTAGTTATTTGTCTTTTTTTACCCTGTGTCTCTCGAATTTTGTATTCTCTTTCAATTTCCTAGTTCTAATACCAGTATACATGGTTTCCAATATACTCAGATAAGATACAGAAATAGTGTAGGTACAACCACAGGAGGGTGATACAAGGAGATCATCAATAATTGAAGGTACAGTTACACATGGCATATTGAAAAATTCTTGAAATAATCTAGACATAATATTCTCATTCTTTGTAACATTGTATATAGCTTTCTATCTTACTATTTTTTGTATGTGCCTTACAGTTTACTTGAACTCAAGACCTCTTTCTCTTGCTTGCCTTTTGGCTCAAAACTGGTGCTCTACCACCCGAGACACTCCTGTGCCTCATATCTGAACTAATTTCCTTTCAGTGTTCATTGAGCATGGCATTGTTTCTTAAAAGTTAGTGAAATTAACTTTATTGTTCAATAAATAACTATTTCTGGCCAATTTTACCCCGCTGGCCACATTGCACTTTGATTTTTCAGTCTGTTTCTTGAGCAGTTTTATTAAGGAAAAATGTATAGGCATAAGTCGAATAAAATACACTAATTTTAAACATACAGTGCTTTCATTATTAATCATTCTGTATTATTATTTTGGGGGAGGTACGGTGGCTTGAATTGAGGGCTTGACTGAACTCTGTCCCTGAGCTTCTTTTTTTCTCAAAGTTAGTGCTCTACCACTTGAGCTACAGCTCTACTTTCAGCTTTTGAATAGTTTATTGAAGATAAGACTCTCATGGATTTTTCTGCCCTGGGTATAGGTTAAAAGTGTGATCTTCTGATCTCAGCTTTTTGAGTATGTAGGATTTCAAGTGTGAGCTAATAGTGCATACCAATTATTCTGTATTTTGAGAGAAATAGAATAATTTGCTTCCTTCCTGCTTAATTAAACAATGCACATTTCTTTCAATATGCCTTAATTTGGGTTAAAAAAATTCCATGGTCATTATTTTCTCCTCCAAATTTTTCTTAGGGAAATGCAAACTACATGCGTCTAGCAATTCAGTATATCTAACCCAGAAGTTATACATTACATGTTTTGAACTAGATGTAATATATATTCAGGGCTGTGAATAGTAGAACAATAATAAACACAGATGCACAGGTAACTCTACAGCAAGGTGACTTTGTGCCTGTATGTGTGTGTTTACACTTGGCTTCACAGAATTCACAATTTACTGCTTTCTGTGCCATGTAGAATATAGTACCCTGTGGGCACCACCAAAAATGAGGTCAGAGGTGTTTGAATAAAGTTCTTCTACTGGTTTGGAATGCCATCCAATTTTCAAATTCATCAAATCAAACTAAACAGTAAAAAGGTACTTTTATTATTATTACAATTATTATTAATTATTGTTTAACAAACCATTCCCTATTTCCATTTTCACATATGTATATTGAGCATTATTGCTGTCTTTGGCCACCATTAGTCTCCCTATTTGTCTATTCTCCTCCTATTAGGCTTCTAATGCCACCACCCCCAGTCAAGGCAGATCTTAGTTCTGATTTTCATTTTATTAGCCAACTAACTATTTGGTGGGGCATACCATACTTCAGTCAGTTTGATTTTATATATATATATATACATATATATGAACATATATATGCATGTGTGTACATATGCATCTATATCCATATCTATATATCCATCTGTGTGTATGAATATCTATGTACCTATGTATCTATCTAAATATCTATATTTTTGAAACCAATATCCTATCTCTCTCTTTATTAAAGATCCTGACATATACGTTTAAAATATTGTGCATATAAATTTCAGTTGAAGATTCTGGTCTCCAGGGTGACTTAGCTCCTTAAAGCATCAAATTAAGGGCATGCCTTAGAGAATTAAAAAAAATAATTGGAACTTGAGCATTATTTTTAAAAACTGAAGAGACTGGGTAAAATGAAAGTATTATAAAGCTCCTTTGCCTACTATGTAGGTGGTTTCACATTTTCAGGTAGGTTACTTTTTACATTTGTGATCTTATCAGGAATATCTAAAAGCAGTTTTCTTCATTACAAATTGATTTTATTTAAAGACACATTAATCAGTGTTTTGTTTATGTGTGAAAGATTTGCTCTTTCTACAGTTAAATGTGTGCTTTAAACATATTATATGACACAGAAAAAAATCCAGCTCTGCACTACCATTGAACAAATGGGTGGATCAATGAAGAGAGAGAAAACTCTTGATTCAGAAGCTGGCATCATAATGTAAATTAATGTACATACTTTCATAATTCTCTGAATGACAAGTATGGGTTTTAAGTAAAATGTGATGCTAAATGTAAATATTTTATTCTGCATTCCAAATATAGGATAATGGAGCTGGGAGGACTGTGGAAATCCAACATCCTTCCTCATTTTCACCATGGAAATAACCTGGTAAATGAATTTTAAAAATTTATCTTCATGATAGGCATTTTAGGGATATTTGAAAGAAACATCAAATACATAGGTTATTAAAAAGACATAACAATGTGTGCATAGACATAAAACACACTTGCATATTCATATGTACATACTAAAGTATGGAAGAAAAACAATGTGTGTATATATGTGCATATGTGTGTGTGTGTATGTGTGTGTGTCTGTGTCTGTTTGAGCCAAAAAGCAGAGAGATAACTGTAATGGAGGGTGAAATTTTTATATAAAAATCCAGTACGTTTGCTGAGACTAGGAAATTAATTGTATACAGATCAATAACTATAAAGGTGGGATTCAAAGCATGAAACAAATGCAGAAACAGCATCAGAACGCTTTCCTTTGCAGTGCTGCTAACGTTTTTAAAGGATAAGAGGATGACCTCTCAAAACCACACAACAGTAACAGAATTCATCCTGCTGGGACTCACAGACAACCCAGTGCTGGAGAAGGTCCTGTTCGGGGTGTTCCTGGCCATCTACCTGATCACACTGGCAGGAAACCTGTGCATGATTGTGCTGATCAGAACAAATTCCCACCTCCAAACACCCATGTACTTCTTCCTGGGCCACTTGTCCTTTGTGGACATCTGCTACTCCTCCAACGTTACCCCGAATATGCTGTACAGCTTCCTGTCAGACCACAAGACCATTTCCTATGCTGGGTGCTTCACGCAGTGTCTGCTCTTCATTGCCCTGGTGATCACTGAGTTTTACATGCTGGCTTCCATGGCTCTGGATCGCTATGTAGCCATCTGCAGCCCTTTGCATTATAGCACCAGAATGTCCAAGGACGTGTGTGTGTCTTTAGTCACCTTCCCTTACGTGTTTGGCTTCCTTAATGGTCTCTCTCAGGCCTTGCTGACTTTTCGCTTGTCTTTCTGTGGGTCCCTTGAAATCAATCATTTCTACTGTGCAGACCCACCTCTCATAATGCTGGCTTGTTCTGACGCCCATGTCAAAAAGATGGCGATGTTCATCGTTGCTGGCTTCACTCTGTCAAGTTCGCTCTTCATTATCCTCCTGTCCTATGTTTTCATCTTTGCAGCTATCTTGAGAATGCGCTCTGCTGAAGGCAGGCACAAAGCCTTTTCTACTTGTGGTTCGCACCTGACCACAGTCACCTTATTTTATGGGACCCTCTTCTGTATGTACTTAAGACCTCCTTCAGAGAAATCTGTGGAGGAATCCAAAGTAATTGCAGTGTTTTATACCTTTTTGAGCCCCATGCTGAACCCTTTGATCTATAGTCTGAGGAACAAGGATGTCATCCGTGCTATGCAGCAACTGATCAAGGGCAAGTTCTTTCAGATAATTGTTGTTTAATTCTGTGTTCTTGGTAATCACTGGGGTACTACACAGTAGTCATCTTCAAAAACATTTGTCTAGTCAATAATACTGTATATATGTATTCATATATATCTGTATATACATTTGAATTAATCTGCCTATACTTTCTTAAGAGTTCTTAAATTTATATGTTTAACTCAGTCAATATAATCTTTATGTATGTCATTTATTCCTTTGAAGTAATACATAATAAGGGCAATTTGGGCTTATTCATTTGCTTTAGTATGCTAAAGTATACAATGATCAGTAAATAGGTATACACATGTCCTTCTTTATATGAAGATCTGCTGATCACTTTGAGCAACAAAATTGTTAGAAAAACATAAATCCATATACTTATCATCAAAATTACAGGTGAGGGATTCAATATCAAGGAAGGCTCTGTGAAGATATAAGTACTCCATTCATCCTAATGAATGTCTTACTACTCATTTAAATGGCTATATAATTGGTCATATTTTACTCATTTTTAACTTATATACATTTATTTAAGTATGGATTATAAGCAGTAATGCTTTACTGTATGTATAAAATCTAAAGTGTTATTATTCTGAAATGTAAGAACAGAAAATAAGATCCACATTAGGATTCGTAGTAACTATTATTTTACTAATTATATATATTTTAGAAATGTGATAAGTGTTTTTTCTTTTATTGTCATCTTGAAAAAGTTGTACACGTAGTTTCTCATAGCATGTCAATTTAATGTACATGTCATCTTCAATAGAATCACCCCTTCCATCACTCTTTCCTTCCCAATTATTCTTTTCCCTCCACTCTTCATTAAACTTCCTCATTTTATTTGCAAAATGTTCATTGAGTATTCAAACTATATTCACTATCATTCCTCTTACCATCAGTCAAAATATGTTTCCGTTTTCTGATACTCATTTTGTGAAATTCTATGCTTAAATATACTTTTTCTTACATTTTCATAAATTACTGGTACTTGGCTATTTTGTGCCTCAACTGTAACTATCTGCTATAAAAAATGCTCATGTGAATTTCTATCTTTATTGCATCAGTTTTGAAGTATTTTTCCAAAAAATCCCAGGCCTGTAGTTTTCATAAAACTGTCTTTCATCTGGACATTTTGATTTATTTAACAAGTAAGTTATACCAAATAATATTTCAGAAAGTACTGAAAAAGAAATGGCAATCTCTGTTACTGGACTACACTATTTAAATTTAAAATGTGTTTATTTGCCTGTATTTTATCTCTATACTTTATTATCTTTAAGTAGTTGCACAAAGGTGTTGCTGTTTAACCAAGTTCATGAATATAATTCATTTTAATCCAAATTCTGTTCTATATAAAATTGGATTTTCCTTTATTGTATTTCATTCATTTATGTATTTTATAAATTGTAAAGCAAGCACACCTATCTCCATAACTCGAATACACATACACATAATAAATTAATATAGGAATGTATTATTAATACACATATTAATATAGTCATCTATATGAATATATATGAAAAAGCAAACTTTAATAATAACAAGCTGCTTAAGCCAGTGAGTAACTTTAATTTATCTTGTGCTAACTAATTTCCCTATGTATGTGCTTTAATAATTTATAGAAAGAGTGTAAATCATGTACCAAACATGAATTTGTACATGGAACTTCACTTGATAGTAAAATGTGTAGGTTTTTAATCAGATTAAAAATTTCAATGAATATTGTTACTAAGTGCAATATGATGAAATGTGATCTTAGCATTAAATGATCCACACATATACATTCTAGAAATTGATGAGTCATTTTGGCTACCTTGTATTCCTACCCACTTTTATGCCCAAATATCTTCCCAGGCACTTGGTAAATATCTCAAGAATAAAGTTTACTGAAGTCATGGAAAGAAGAGCAAAATTGTCACAATACTCACAAAGCTGTAGAGTTGTTTTTTTGTTGTTGTTGTTTTTTTTTCCCCCAGTCCTGGGGCTTGAACTTAGCACCTGGGTGTTGCCTCTGAGCTTCATTTGCTCAAAGCTAGCACTCTACCACTTGAGCCACAGCTCCGCTCTGGCCTTTTTTGTTTTTGTGGTACTGAAGAATCGAACCCAGGGCTTCGTGCATGCTAAGCGAGCACTTTACTACTAAGCCACATTCCCAGCCCTGCTGTAGAACTTAGAGGAAGATATCCCTATTGTCTTTGAAAATATTGGGGAAACTTTCTCATAAAATTGTACAGAATTTCCTAAATCATTTCCTGAATAGAATTACAGTTGGGGAGTGTTGTGAAGTCAAGTTTATGACAGCAAAAGCCAGTATTGGTTCTGGTGTCCTTTATTTTCAGGAAATACTCTCAGTCTTGTGGTAAACTCTGTGCTTTTTAGCCTGAGAACTAGAATTGTTCTGAGTGAACTCCTCCACAGTGCTTCCAGAAATGACAGACTTGAAATCCAGGTTTTCTTTGTTCCTTTGAATACTTCTTGTAATTGCAACATCTGACTTGTATTTGTATTCCTCAATTGAGGAAGGGTCCATAGGACAGCCTTCTGAAGCTCCAACAATAACAAAACCACACATATTACAAGTCTCTCTCTCTCCCTCTCTCTCTCTCTCTCTCTCTCTCTCTGTTTGGAGACTGGAACTCAGGGCCTATAAACATCGTCCCTGACTGAACTTTTTGCTTAAGACTATAACTGTACCATTTGAGCCACAGGGCCTATAAACACTGTCCCTGGCTGAACTTTTTGCTTAAGACTAGAACTGTACCATTTGAGCTGCAGCTCAACTTTCAGGTTTTTTGGTGGTTAATTGGATATGAGTCTCACAATCCAAAATAGGCTAGCTTTGAACCCCCATCCCCAGATGTCAGCTTCCTGGGTTACCAGGTTTACAGGTGTGAGCCACCAGCTCCCAGCTATATCTCAGATCTCTAAAACTTATTATGACTGTTACTATATCCACCAGTTCATTAGGTGGTTAAATGTTGAGTCTCTATCTTGGGACAGAGAGGATATACAAAAAAAATTTTTCTTTGGACAAGGAAAAGGCGAGGGTGGGGAGAATGCAGTCAAGAATTCATTGTGTGAACCACAAAATTTAAAAAATGTAAAAGGAGGAGTTGGGTGCAAGGGTGATGACATTGTTGAAGGGGCTGACACAGATGAAGATGTATTGTATTCACATACTGCTTTGTTAAGTGACACCTCCCATGGACAACTACTTAAAAATAATAAGAAAAATGTAAAAGAAAGTTCTACTCAGATGGCCTATCTTAATGGAATCCAACTGGGTTAAGAAACAAACAAATAGGCAATCCAGACAAGAACAAAGGCATCATCCAAAAAAGTTGAAGTAGTGGCTAATGGCAGAAATCAGCCCTGATGCTTGAAAAGGTAAGGAAGTTGTTGTGCTTACCAGACCCAGTAAGAACTGGAGTCACAAACCAAATTCCTGTTACCTTCTTTCCCAGTGAATACTACGGAAGGGTCCTCAAATGAGAATGTGACCTTTGTAAGCACGTCCATATTAAATCCTGAAGAGAATGAGACAGAAATGGAGCTCCTTCTCCCTTCCCACCCCTTACTTCTGGTTGGTTTCTCCCACTGGCCAATTGCCAAGGTGCAATTTCTAGGTCCATAACTTCAGGTAGACAAAACAAGACAGGACAAAAGGCAATGCCTCTCCTTCCATGTATAAAGGAAAAGAAACAAAACTGAGTACAACTATCTCTAAAGCAACAATGACCCTGCAGATCTGAATGATTGATCATGTCAAAAAGATAAAATGCAGAAACCTCAAAATCAGTTGCTACCCTGAGTTTATGAAAAGTTAAATATTTACCAGTCTACAAAACTTTGTACCTCTGCTCTATGTGATTCTATTTTAGAGGTCGTAAATAAGAGAAATAACTATTCCCTCAGTTAAAAAATATTATTGGTGTTCATCATAAACTAAAATAGATAATGACTCCCACTGCACCATGGTTCTTGGGAGACTTAATTCCTGGTGGTGGTAGGGAGTGAGAGAAACTTCTTTTCTTCAATGAACTTATCATCTTCTGAATGGGAAGACATTGGCTGCTCATAATGAACATTGTTTTCTGGAAGAAATAATTGGACCACAGGGATTTGCTTCCTAAGAGAAATTCTTCTATAAACTGTTTAAGCTTTTCTTCTCAGTGCTGTCATGGTGAATTTGCTTTCTTGTCTCAGGTAGGATGAACCGTCGATCTTTGAGAAAATAGAGGATCCTTGAGAAATGCAGAAACAAATATTGCAACCGAGCTGATTCTAATGTGATTGATTAGTGTTTAGTAAAATAATATTTTTTTCTCATTCAATATCAATAATGAATGGAAATGAATGTCCAGTTAGAGTGTTTTTTTCATAGTGGAAAGGGAGATGAACCACAGAGAACCTCAATTCCTTTGACAAAGTTTACTGAGGATTAGGAAAGAACTTAAGTACTGCTGGATCTAATCCATGGATTAGCTATCATTTTTAACAGTGTATTCATTGATTTAATACTTATTCTCTACTAGACTTGAAACTTGCTCTGTAATTCCAGTGGATAACCTTATTATATGGCAATACATTTTTTAAAGATTACATTGAATTAATTTCCTCACATAGAAGCAACTGCTATTACCACTCAAATTTTGAGAAATGCAAAATATAAAGCAGAGACATTGGTAATTTACCCAAGCCACACAAGTGGAATTCAAAGGAACTAGATTTCTACCTAGGAAATGGAAGTGCAGATATGGAGGAATTATTAGACTCTACTGACTTGAATTGAGTCCCCATGAGTTCATAAGAAGAGGAATAAAATAAAATGTGGTATTAAGCATATTATCAGATGCACATAGATGTTGAGCCCTTGTGTTTGATCCTCTCCTAAGAATATCCTCCTTTGGTCTCACTGTGTGAACGTTAGAGTCCTGTTCAACTTATCATGTCCAAGTATGATTTTTGTCTTTTATTATAGAGTGGCTTTACTTGTAGGTTTGTAGGCATATTATAATGATTATAAATAAGGGAAACTATGCAACCTATGTTTCTTTGAATCTGGCTTCCTTTGCTTAATAATTTTTTTTCAGAATCTTTCCATTTTTTTTTTTACAGTGGGGCAAAGTCATTCTTTCTGATGGAAGCATAGAATTCCATTGTGTATATGTATTGCATTTTCTTGATCCAGAAATAGTAGGACCAGGGCTGGGCATATGGCCTAGTGGCAAGAGTGCCTGCCTTGTATACATGAGGCCCTGGGTTCAATTCCCCAGCACCACATATACAGAAAACGGCTAGAAGTGGTGCTGTGGCTCAAGTGGCAGAGTGCTAGCCTTGAGCAAAAGGAAGCCAGGGACAGTGCTCAGGCCCTGCGTCCAAGCCCCTGGAATGGCCAAAAAAAAAAAAAAAAGAAATGGTAGGACCAAGGGTGAACTGATTTAGCAATGATACTCATTAGATACTATGTTGAATAAGAACTGTACAACTTGTGAGGGAGGAACTCTGGGAAGGAAAAACTGGGACTAAATGAGGGAAGTGGTAACACCTCTGTTTATCATCTTTATAATAATTAAACAAATGAACAGACACTAATAGAAACACCATTGAGGAATTATTCTTCAGTGTTTTTCATTATTGCCTCTACTGAAGTACAACACAGCTTTCTGGAACACTACTCACCTTGCTATATGTCTTGCGATGACCATGTCATAAATATTCATTAACAGAATTGTGCATATTCTTCTATAAAGAGGCATCTATCAATTTATCCATCTGTCTATAATCTCCCAATTTTCTCATGTCTTATCGAGCTTTCATCTACAGATCCATATGACTTGTGATGTTGAAAAGATTAAATTTGTGCTTTGTGGTCCTGTGTGTCTTCACAAGATGGAAAGAAGAAGAGGAAATCCCAGAGTATACGATAAAGGTAATGAATGAAGGACAAAGCTGTAAGCATTTGTTTCCACTTCTTTAGGTCTCATTGGGAGGACAAACCAACATAATGTTAAAGAAAAATCACACAGTGGTAACTGAGTTTATCCTCCTGGGACTGACAGATCGAGCAGAATTGCAACCAGTCCTATTCGTGGTGTTCTTGCTCATCTACCTCATTACAGTTATCGGCAATGTGACCATGATTTGCTTAATCAGAGGTGACTCTAAGCTTCACACACCAATGTACTTCTTCCTCAGTCATCTCTCCTTTGTCGATCTCTGCTATGCTACCACTGTCACCCCCCAGATGCTGGTTAATTTTTTGTCCAAGAGAAAAACGATTTCTTTTGTTGGATGCTTCATCCAATTCAACTTTTTCATTGCTCTGGTAATCACAGACTATTATATGCTCACAGTGATGGCCTATGACCGCTACATGGCCATCTGTAATCCCTTGTTATATGCTAGCAAAATGTCCAGGCGTGTCTGCCTGTCCCTTGTTGCTGCTCCTTATATTTATGGCTTTGCAAATGGTCTGGCACAAACTATCCTGATGCTTCGCCTGACTTTCTGTGGACCCAATGAGATCAATCACTTCTATTGTGCAGACCCTCCCCTCATGGTCCTTGCTTGCTCTGATACCTATGTTAAAGAAACTGCCATGTTTGTGGTGGCGGGTTCCAACCTCAGCTGCTCTCTCACCATCATCCTCATCTCCTACGTTTTCATCTTCACCACCATTCTGCGTATGCGCTCTGCGGAGGGGAGACGCAAGGCCTTCTCTACCTGTGGGTCCCATCTGACAGCGGTCACTGTGTTCTATGGGACCCTATTCTGTATGTACCTGAGGCCCCCTTCTGAGACGTCTGTAGAACAGGGAAAAATTGTAGCTGTGTTTTATATCTTTGTGAGTCCCATGTTAAACCCTTTGATCTATAGCCTGAGAAACAAAGATGTGAAAAGTGCAATAAGAAAAATTGTTAAAAAGGAATTATTTATCAAATAAGATCAATGTGGTCACATGTATGAAAGGGATCTCTATTCTCTGTCACGATAATGAAAATAACAAATTAACAAATCACTGTCTTATTATGTGTTGTCCTTTTTAATTCACCTATGAGACTTAAAATATGTGCTACATCATTCAACAGCTTTTAGTTCTGTCTGCACTGATATAGAAATATTTGAAATAATAAAATATATAGATATATACACTAAGATTATATAGACATATAATTCTATAGAAACAGAAAATATGCATTTTCATTGTTCCAAAATTAATATAGACCAAATAATTCCACTGAAAGTATCAAGTGCTATTTTTGGCTGTTCTTTGGACATTTACTGTATTTCATATCCTTCAAATTGTTTTCCAGAAACTTTTTGTCATAGTAGGTAATTTTTAAAAAAATTTTATTCTGATCATATAATTAGTAAAAATTTAGGATCTAGCTCAGATCATTACTCTTTGATATATCTTACAAGTGATATACTGATCCATTTTGGTATAGATGGAAGTGTCAAATTTCTGTTTCAATTTCTTTTCACCATGTCTCTTTTTACTTGCACCTTCTCATTGCTTGCTCTTTTAAAATAGAATGCAGTTATAATAATGAATGGACATATATGTTGATAAAAGTTACTGAAATAAACTATTTTTAATTGCTTATTCAATTCTTCTAGGATCCATCCACATCTTTACCTTTGCCTATTTTATAACTATCATGTTTATTTTTCTGTATGTTTTTCACTTTTATCTTTTTTATTTATCTATCTATCTATCTATCTATCTATTTATTTATTTATTTATTTATTTGTTTGTTTATTGGTTGTGCCTGAGCTCTGTCCCTGAGCTTTTTTGGTCAAGGTTAGTCCTCTACCACTTTGTACCACAACATCACTTCCATTTTCTGATGGTTAATTGGAGATGAGTCCCATTGATTTTACTGCCCTGGCTGGCTTTGCTTTGACTTGTGTCTTAAAGATGTAAACCCTTTCTGTTTATACATATAGACATATAATTGTGGAGATTTTTCCATTGTATTTTCCTTTATTGTCATATTTTTCAAAATACTAATTCTTCCATTTATATTTTTTGAAATGATTAATACTTTACTTTCATTTGTTGTTTGATTTTAGAAATTGATATATTTCCACAAGTCATTATATTGGTACTTATCTACCTGATCAAATTTCAGAACTCACTTCTTAAATTCTTTGATAAGATATTTTTATAACACCCCCCCCAACAAACCAAATATAGTCACTTCATAAACAAAATAAATATCAGACCTTAATACCATGTCACTATTACTTTAGATATTTCTAATGTTCAGACACTATGAAGTTTATTCTGCTGGACTACATTCTTTTGTTAGTAATTTTTTTTCTTATCCTGTGCTTATTTAAATTTAATATTCACTATTTCTTATCCCTGCATAGTGTTGTTTTTATCATTTACTGTGTGATTATAGTTATGAATTCAAATAATTATATAGCAATGTTTTAATGAATTTGACTTGATCTAAATAAAATCAATCTAAATTTTAAATTAATTTTTCCTAACATTTTTTAAAAGAAAACCCAGAATTTTATTTTATTTTTTGCAGTGCTGATGACCAAACCCAGGGCCTCTTGCATACTAGGCAAATGCTTTACCACTGAATTACACCTCCAGCTCCAATTTTTTTTTTTAGAATAATGATTTATTGTCAAAGTGATGTACAGAGGGGTTACAGTTTCATATGTAAGGCAGTGGGTACATTTCTTGTACTATTTGTTACCTCCTCCTTCAATTCCCCTTTCCCTCTTCCCCAGTTCCCTTTCACCCCATGAGTTGTTCAGTTAGTTTACAACAAATAGTTTTGTAAGTATTGCTTTTGGAGTCATTTGTCTTTTTATCCTTTGTCTCTCGATTTTTATATTCCCTTTCCCTTCCCTAGTTCTAATCCCAGTATATACAGTATCCAGGGTAATCAGATGAAATACAGTGATAGTGTGGGGCAACCACAGGAAGGGGATACAAGAGGATTATCAATAACAAAAAAAAAGCTACAGTTTCGCATGGCATGTTGAAAGTAATTACTACAGTGATATAAAAGTTGTTTCCACAACATGGAGTTCATTTCACTTAGCATCATCTTATGTGTTCATAAGGGTATAGCTATTGGGTTCTTGTGATCCTCTGCTGTGACTAGCCTAAACCTATACTAATTATTCCCTATGAGGGAAACCATAGAGCCCATGTTTCTTTGGGTCTGACTCACATTACTCAGTATAATTTTTCCAAGTCCTTCCATTTCCTTACAAATGGGGCAATGCCATTCTTTCTGATAGTAGCATATGTACCACATTTTCCTGATCCATTCATCTACTGCGGGGCATCTGGGTTGGTTCCATATTTTAGCAATGACAAATGGTGCTGCAATGACCATTGTTGTGCTGGTGGCTTTAGTTTGTTCTTGTTTGTAATCTTTTGGTTAGATGCCCAAGAGTAGAGCTGCTGGGTGGTAGGGGAGCTCTATGTTTAGCCTTCTGAGGAATCTCCACACCACTTTCCAGAATGGCTGAACAAGTTTACATTCACACCAAAAATGTATTAGGGTTCCCTTTTGGCCACATCCCTTCCAACATTTGTTATTATCCTAACATTCTTAAACTGTTTTTCTTTCCCTCTCCTACTAATGGAAGCACAGAAATAAATTTTCTTCTGGAATTTTAAAGACATACCATTGGTCTAATTCTTGGATGTAACTTCATGCATGGTAGGAAAATCTGTTCTATTGAGCTGAATATAAATGTATCAATTTGCTAATAGTTCTTTGTATGTGGTGTCTAACGAATTATTTTCTTAAATAAACATAGTCTTGAATTTTCTACATATGTTTTGGAATTTTGATTTGCAACATGAACCCTTTATTCTTTCTGGTACTACAAATGCTGCAGAACAGATTTATATTCTGTATTTTAAAGTTGTTTCATTTTTATTTTTACTTTTGTGTGTGTGTGTGTGTGTGTGAGTGTGTGCCTGGGAACTGTCCTTAACATTTTTGCTCAAGTCTAGCACCCTGCCACTTTCAGCCATGGCTTCACTTCCAGATTTTTTGGTACTTATTGGACATACCTGTCTCAGGACTTTTCTGCCTGGTTTGGCTGTGAATCACAATCCTTAGATTGAGATCCTTTGATCCCAGTCTCTTGAATAGAAAGGATTACAGATGTGAGCTTGACTTAAGTTTTATGCCTTATCATAGTTATCAAAGTTGGGCACTGGTGGTATCCAACTACAATTCCAGGCTTTGAGAGGCAGAAGCAGGAGAATTTCATTTTCAACCTAGACTAGGCTACAGATAAAGACCCTTTCACAGAGAAGAGAGTGATACAGAGACAAATTGGGATGAAAGAGAATGAAACTAATCAAATTTCCATTACTGTATGAAGTGTTATCTGTTAAATTTTTATGTGTGGATCAATCTAGTCATAGAATCTTTAAGATCCATTTGTCAGATGCTTTATCGTTAAATATCTTGATAAAATAATTCGACCAACCTTTTCATTTTCAAAGATAGTTTTATTTTCAAAGATATAAAAACTAGGCTATTATCCTCTTAGTTCAGGACTGGTACTTAATACACATCACACTATAAAATTTTTAAGAGGTATCATGGTAGTTATATTTGTGGATAAGTACATTCTAATAAATCATACATGTTTCTGAATAGGTAAAGTATATGTAAAGTTATATATGTATTTTTTGTATGGATATTATTCGTAGGAAAAATAAAAAATTATTACTCTTTTCAGATCAAAATGATGGTGGTATGTGCCACATTGAACAAGTTTCATGATATACAATTTGGCCAGAGATTTATCTTACTTTGCACTCATAGGTCCTCAAAAGTTGTAATCTTTCTGAGGATAATTAATTAAATAATAACTTAAGTTCAAGGAGAAAATGCATCTTGCATTATTTTCAAAAGCATCATCCAAGTTTCTTTGAAGTTTCTTACATTTACAGCGATCTCTACCTTTATCTTTAGAATAGGGTCATTTGATGTGGGACTATTAAAATCACAGAGATGGTATTTGACACTGGGATGTGCTAGGGATAACAATAGGAATTCATGTTTCCGGACATATTTCTAGGATAGATAAGGCAAGAGAATTCTGAGGTCGATATAAAGGAATAGGGTAGAGGACTAAATGACTTTGTATAGAAGGCGCTTTAAAAAAAATTTTTTTTTGCCAGTCCTGGGCCTTGAACTCAGAGCCTGAGCACTCTCCTTGGCTTCTTTTTGCTCAAGGCTAGCACTCTGCCACTTGAGCCACAGCACCACGTCTGGCTATTTTCTATATATGTGGTGCTGAGGAATTGAACCCAGGGCTTCATGTATATGAGGCGAGAACTCTTGCCACTAAGCCATATTCCCAGCCCAAGAGAAGGCTTTTGAAGGAGGCTGTGGGATCCTCTCCCTGCATATGCCATGTATCTACTTCACTGGAGTAAAAGGAGATTGATGTTACATCTTTTTTCTTTTGAATTTTTAGTGTAATCTTTATATATTTGTATATTTTTTCTGAACTTCAGAAGATTGGACAACAGGTTTAAAATTTACCACTTCTGTCTAAGAATCCAGGCATTCCTTTTCAGTGATACATTCTGTCTCTTGATGCTTCTGAACATTTATGGAAGACAACTGGTTGGTAATGCATAGCAGACTGCTCTCCTAGGTGCCACTATGGATACTGAGGTTATCACAGTATGGAAAGGGAAGGAGAGAGCAGGAGTTACTCCAAACCTCTGCTGTATCTAGGTTACAGCAATTCAGAGGAAAGAAGCACAAAATCCTAAATTATGTGGTCAAACTCAATTTTTCCTTTTTACTGCCAATAATTTGGACATCTGACTCCTTTGTGTAGGTTTCCATTGAGTCAATATCTAGAACAAAAGTGGGTCAATCTCCCATCTAAATTTCAACAAGAGCGAACGCAGAAATACCGAAATTCAACAGTGGTTATTATGACTACTGCCCCATTGTAATATTACTTGAATAGGATGACTGTCACTCTGGCCTGGATCAGAGATGATACATAAGAGACAGGTTCTGTTCCGAGGTCTTAGGTCAAGGGAAGAAAACAGAGAATCTGGGCCATACTGAGAGCATCATTCAAGGAAGCTGAAGCATCAAAACTTGATAACAAAATGCAATCTCTGACCTGAGGTCTGGGGATGGAAATTCAATGGCCACTGCTGTGACAGTTCAGTGATAGCTAGATCCAGAAAGAAAGACCCTTGTCAGTAATTCCCTAGGAAGTACCCCAACCAGAAATTCCCCCACTGGCATCATCCATGGGCTGAATGGAACCCTGAAATGTGTCAATATGAAACCACAATTTGCATGAGAGAAACAAATCCACTTATCTCAGATTCTCCACTAATATGTTGTTGATGACTCCAGTAATTGTATTGATATGCATTACTATAGGTGAGGGAAAAGGCAGCAAAAAGACAATGCATGCAGATAAGAGTAGAGCAGGAAAATGAGAAACAAAAAGCTGGGCACCAGTGGCTCACACTTATAAACCTAGCTACTCAGGAAAAGCATCTGGATGTCATAACTTGAGGCCACCCCACCTGAAATGTCTATTGCCAATTAACCAGAAAAAAAGCGTGGTAGAACCCCAGCCATGAGCATGAAAGCCAAGTGTAAGGCCCTGAATTCAAACCCTCTTACTGGAAGAAACAGTACCCAGTGAGAGAGACAGAGAGAGAAAGAGAGAGAGAGAGGAACAGAAAGAGAGAAGGAGAAACACACCTGTAGTATCTGAAGAGATATTGCTGTAGCTATTATTATTTCCCATAGTTATGAATTATTATTGGCATTAAAAATCCAATAGTCAAGGCTCAGAATAAGTATATAGGTAGTTCAAGGAATGCTAAATGATTTCAGTGTTTTCCAAACTCAAAAACATTTTCCTTCTATCATGTGAGATTCTATTTCATAGGTTGTAACCATCTAAAGCTTAAAAATTTCAATATTCAGCGTAGAGTAAATAATGAGTCCCACTGTTTATAATTCTTGTGAGATTTGGTTCCCTGGTGACACAAGGTAATGGGTAAAATCTCTTGCACTCTGTTCATTTAGGATTTACAAAATACAGAGACAGTGGTTTGTTTTTATATAACAGTTTCTGAGAGGGATGGCTGAATCAAAATGATTTACTTGCAATGAGACAATTCTGTTATAAACTACTCAAGGTCTTCATACCAGTGTTATCATTGTGAAATCACTCTCCTGTCTCAGGTAGGATGAACCAGAGTTCTTTGAAATTTTAAAATCCAGTGATAAATATTGTTATTGACAAAGTATAAATTACTCCAGATCTTAACCAGATGAATCAGGAAATGTCTCTAATAAAATGCTCTGATTCCAAGTATGATGCTCATGAAGGAATGTTCAAAAGTGATATTTATATTGGGAACAGGGAACTAGACTAAAGAGTATAATGCGACAATCAAAGTTACTAACTGCTTCCCATCAAAGAAACATTCACGTATAACACCGCTCTGTCTGTAACTGTAGATTACACACAATTCCTGTCCCCACTTCAAAGCTCATGTTCCTACATCTTTTTACTCCTTTCCTAGACCTATTTATTTCATCATTTGCTTGAGTTAACTTTCTCCTGTGGCTGTCTTATGGTTATTAGCCAAATTTCATAAATGAGAAAGATTCATATGCCCCCAGAATCACTTATATCCCTTGCAAATGCTTCTTTGTGAGAGACTCTTGCTGAAGAGTATCTTTCAGGATGGGATATATTGGTTATTTCCTTAAAAAAAAAATCGCCGCCACAGAACACTCAGCTATATATGTATATGCTCTTTCTTTCCTTACCTATTTCCCAGAGTGAACAATGAGTGGAGACACTAGTCATATTAACTCTTGATTAATATCCCATGAATAAGTCTGAGATCTGAGGGTCACAGTTTATATCCAGTCTGGACAAGAAAGTCTCTTTGAGAATCTTTTCTCCAATTAACCACCATGAAATAAAAAATGGAGCTGCAGCACAAGTGGTAGAGTGCCCTGGCTTCTTTTTGTTCAAGGCTAGCACTCTGCCACTTGAGCCACAGTGCCACTTCTGGCCATTTTCATATATATGGTGCTGAGGAATCAAACCCAGGGCTTCCTGTATACGAGGCAAACACTCTTGACACTAGGCAATATTCCCAGCCCAGCAGAGTGAATCTTGAGCCCCAAATCTCAGAGACAGTGCCAAAGCCTTGAGTTAAATCACCAGGCCTAGTAACCACGCGCGCGCGCACGCACACACACACACACATCACAACAAAACCTACTTCAGCACCAAGAGTACTACTTACTGGCAATAGTCTTAGAAAATTCAGCCAAATCTTGTAAGATTACAAAAAACACATAAAATAACTTCATTTAGCTTGATGATTTGTTGTTAATTTTATTTTGGCAATAAATCCAATGTCTTTATGGGCAAAATGAACAAGAAACTTTGGTTGACAGAGGTATAACATGCCTTTCAAACTAACTTTTTCTGTTATTGGTACTTGGGTATTGCAATATATGTAATATATATAGTGCATATATATATATATATATATATACTTATGCTTATTTTAATAAGATACTCTCCTGTTAATATTTCTTACATTATGGAATAGTTATATATCTATGTGTACATATATGTATGCATATATGTGCATATATGCTATCCTCCTTTTATCATATATTATATACTATATATATAGTAAACAATAATAACTTGACTATACATAATGTATAATATTTCATATATTTTTCATGTAGTTTCCATGATCACTTTTGTTTTTCTCAGATGTTATGTTGTTCACTTCATAGTGCTTTCCCAGTAATCAAGATTGATCACAGTGTATTGTGTGGACATTGTGAGGACTCAATCCCTGAAATTTTTAACTTTTTTTGTTTTTGAGGTTGAATCTCTCTAACTTAGACCAGGTTTATCTCCTATTCATTACTCTCTTGCCACACATATAGCTGCAATTACAGGCAAGTACTACTTACTGTACCAATCTTAATATCTAAATAATATCTTATCTACAGTCTCAATTGTATGTTATGTATTATTTTAATTGACTGAATGTTAACTATTATTTTAGCATGACATAAATCTTATTTCCTGCTTTAAGAAACATGCAGTGAATTTGTGCCTTAGCATCCAAAAATATTGCTAGTGTTAGAAGAGAGATATAGGAAATAATGTGTCTGTTTTTTCCCAGTTTTCATTATCTACTGTAATATAAGACTTTTTTTTTATAATAAAACAAACCTATGAAGCTTCACTTCCAATACAAATGTGTTTATACAAAAGTATATATGCCTCTCACATATGTCCTTTGTACATATATAGAGATGTGTAACTATTCCTATTATGTAAAAATATGTACAATATCTTATTACAATATATGCAGCATACGTATATATGTACATATATGTGCATAATATATATAGTACAGGGATTGTATATATCAAGTACATGTGTAAGTATGATATCATATATTATATGATACATTATTTGTAACTGATTTGTTCTAGCCAAACCAAAACCAATTATTTGTCCTTTTAAGCAAATAAAGAAAAAAGAAAAACACACATAGTGACACTTATTCTGCAAAGTGAAGCCATATCTGTGAGCATGAGCCTCCTGATGTGGACAGCGGCGTCTAAAGAGTATCTTCTACAAGGGAGGGAAGGATGCAGGGTTAGCTCTCTTTAAAGGGCCAGAGAAACACACATTGTTACAGAGGTGTTCTGGAAAATTCAGCTTAAGTTTCTCCAACTTCAGACAGTTGAGATAAGTTCAAACTGTGATAGAAGGAATGACACTTCAAGAGCTACCTTGTAAAAGGGAAACATTACAGCTGCAAAGAATAGTTTTTTGTATCTCCATATTCAGAGAAAATGTAAATGAGTAAAGATGTTAAAGACTTGAACAAAGGTATACACTCCTCAAATGTGAAAAGCTAGAACACTGACATGAAACCATTTAAGGTATGATTGCCTAAATGTATCTACATCATATATTATATAGTATATGTTATATTTCATATGCACATATATGTAATACACATGAATATATATACATTATCAATACATAATACACATTTTATTTTATATAATGCATATAAAGTACATAAAGGAATATACAAAATGGAACTTCACATTAGTCTACCAATTAAATCTCATTAATGTAATGTTCTCTAGGCCATGATTTTATGTATTTACAAGTTTGAGAGTGAAGGAAGATATGTCAGATGACTTGGTCCAGGTAGTGAATGAATGATATAAGCCACATGCATTTTACTCCCTTTTCTTTAGGTGTCATTGGAAGACAAACCAACATAATGTTAAAGGAAAACCACACAGAGGTAACTGAGTTCATTTTTCTGGGACTGACAGATCGAGCAGAATTGCAACCAGTCCTATTCGTGGTGTTCTTGCTCATCTACCTCATCACAGTTATCGGCAATGTGACAATGATTTGCTTAATCAGAAGTGACTCTAAGCTTCACACACCAATGTACTTCTTCCTCAGTCATCTCTCCTTTGTCGATCTCTGCTATGCTACCACTGTCACTCCCCAGATGCTGGTTAATTTCTTGTCCAAGAGAAAAACGATTTCATTTGTTGGATGCTTCATCCAATTCAACTTCTTCATTTCTCTGGGGATCACAGACTATTATATGCTCACAGTGATGGCTTATGACCGCTACATGGCCATCTGCAAGCCCTTGTTATATGCTAGCAAAATGTCCAGGCGTGTCTGCCTGTCCCTTGTTGCTGCTCCTTATATTTATGGCTTTGCAAATGGTCTGGCACAAACTATCCTGATGCTTCGCCTGACTTTCTGTGGACCCAATGAGATCAATCACTTCTATTGTGCAGACCCTCCCCTCATGGTCCTTGCTTGCTCTGATACCTATGTAAAAGAAACTGCCATGTTTGTGGTGGCAGGTTCCAACCTCAGCTGCTCTCTCACCATCATCCTCATCTCCTACATTTTCATCTTCACCACCATTCTGCGCATGCGCTCTGCGGAGGGGAGACGCAAGGCCTTCTCTACCTGTGGGTCCCATCTGACAGCGGTCACTGTGTTCTATGGGACCCTATTCTGTATGTACCTGAGGCCCCCTTCTGAGACGTCTGTAGAACAGGGAAAAATTGTAGCTGTATTTTATATCTTTGTGAGTCCTATGTTAAACCCTTTCATCTACAGTCTGAGAAACAAAGATGTGAAAAGTGCAATAAAGAAAATAATGCCAAAGGAATTGCTTATTAAGTAAGGTTATGGGCATAGGTACAGATGGCACCCCTTGTTTTCTGACAAGTTAACAAACATTTCAAATTACCAATACAATTCTATCTGAGATTGGTTTATGGCTCTTCTACTTCAAATCGGAAACTATCAATATGTTGTAAGTTATGACCTAGTGGTTATAGTTCTTTTTCAGTGAACAGGTTCTTTTCTTGTCATAATGACAGTAAGTGAAAGTAAGTGAATGACAGTTTTTGAAAGCAAAGAAGTCTTGACCAGATGTATTATTATTCCTCTACAAATTGAATATGGAATAGATGATTTGTCAATGTTTCTCATGTTATTTCCCTTGTTATTTGGGTGGGATCCCAAGATCTTCTTTCTCCTGATGATCCATTAGGTTTTTTTGTGCTTAATAAATTATGAATAATTTTCCGGAAAAATCAACCAGAAGGGGTGAGATTTTTGTCCATTTGCAAATGATATATAATTTAAATATTTTGCTTTATATTTCAGTATACTTTTGACAACATGTTTCTTTTTGATATATTTATTTATTGTCATTGTAGACTTGACATTCAGAGTGGTTACAGTGATATGAATCATGTAATGAGTATAATAATTTTTAAACCATGTCTCCCCTGCCATAGCTCTCTTCCAGTTTTTCCTTCCCATCCCTACTCAATAGTGTCTAGTGAGCACCACTGTGGTACTTTTTTACCCTTGTTCCACCTTTTCTGTGCCTCCTTTGCCCTCACAAATACAAACAAACAAGATAAAATGAAAAGAAAAAAACCCCAGCAACAATAGCAACTAAAAAATGTCTTTTGTTTCTTGTCTCTTAAATTGATCCAATGGTATCCTCACACATTTGGCATTGATGGGTATACCAAATTTGTTAGGAGAGATTTTATATTTTTTTTTCACAAGCATCATTCCCATCAATAAACTACCTCTTATTATACTCTTCGTTCATAATTTCCTGTTGTTTTGGGACAGACTATATTGATATTTTATCCATATTGATGGATGGGTATTCACATATATGGAATTTACTGCAATAATGCTTTTGAACTCAGGGCCTTGCTTTCCCTTAGCTTTTCTGCTCAAGGCTGATGCTCTACTACTTGAGCCACAACTTTACTTCTAGCTATTTTTCCCCTGATTAGTTGGAGATTAAGGTCTCTTGAACTTCCAAGGCAGATTTCAGATCTAATTCCTCAAATCTCAGTCTTTCAAGTAGTTAGGATTTCAATCCTGAGCTACGAGAACCCCGACGTCTCTTGCTGATATTTTAGCCATAATAGACAGGCTCGTCTCCCCAAAGAGGTCAGATTATAGGAGTGCACCACCATGCCTGGATTTCACTTTGTCTCATAAAATAGTGACTATGAATATTGTACCAGGCTCAATTTTACTATACACAATATAAATACCATTAACATCTTCAGAATTTCTGTTACTATGGTTACTATAAATCATGTGTGCATGATTTATCTGAGAATGTGAAAGATTTTCATTTGAAACTAGCATATATAATACCTAGATTTACCAGCTTATGTGGTGCTGAGTAGTGAATGCAGGTACACGTGCATGTTAAACCATCCAATGAGCAACATTTTGAGAACTAAAAGTTCAAATTTATTAATATTTTTGCAACTGTCATACCAGAACTCAATGGAGGATAAAAGAGTGAGATGAGCCTTACACAATGAGACTCAATCTCAGAAAGCCAAAATAATAATACTGATCACAAATAACAATAAAATCATAACATTATTTGATTCCATCTACCTTCCTCAGTGAATTTGTAGTGTTAAAACTGCCATGTGTCAATTCCTCATGCAATGTGCCAGTCTGTTCATAAAATCCTCACCCTAGGATTGATAACTTAGTTTTACCACCCTCTGTTAGAAGATTAAATTGTGTTCTTGATGTGTCACTGAGGAAAACAATATCTCTTCACACTGAGCAGAAACACTTGAATTCCTTCAAAAGTTTCTATCCATCATTTCTATCAAAGGCTATTAAAACCTACTCCTCTTGGAATAGAGACAAAACTTTAAGCAAAGAAAGAGTATCACTTGGGAAAGGGTAGAGAATGAATGGCGGATCTTGCAGATCTTTGTCATAGCTTATTGCCCAGCAGTAACTGTCTTGCTCCAACTCCAGATTAAAATGCTGCATGAAAGAACTAAGGATATTGGTTTTGTTGGCTTTCCACTGCACCCATGATGTTGTTAGTTTCATAAAGTGAATACATCAATATTTATTGGACACATGCATAAAGAGAATGAATAAGTGAGAGCCACTATGTAGCAGAAATAAGTAAAATCGTATTTTAACAGGAATGCTAGCTGTGCTCTGTCAAATCTCAGAAAGATGACATGATTTTTGTTCCTTTGGTTCCAAGTTGCTTTTAGCCATATGTAGTTCATTTGAAAGAATACATGCCAATTACTTCAATAGAAGACATTCCTTTTAATTGTACGTTCAAATATTTAGTACTAGACATTTTGAGTTTTTACAGAGGTGAAATCATAAGAGAATCATCATGGTCTTAATAAAGCATTGTGCACAAGCACACACATATACACACATATTCATGTATAAATACACATATAACTGTCAGGAGCCAAACTTGCAGCTAAATTCATTCCCACCTCTGGCTGTGCTGTTATCGCCAAGATATGCTAGATGCAAGGACATTTGTTCACAGCCACTATCCAGAATTGCTTTGTTATGTCCGCACCTTGCTATGTCCACAGGAGTAGATTCCTATGTTAATCAACCTTATCCTGTGTTTACTGTAATCAAATGTTGCAAACTTCAAGTCCTCTTTGTGTTCTTGAATTTTAACAACCCTATGCTATTCCCTGGTTCCAAAACTGCATATAAGCTGGGAGTTAAGAATAAACTTGGCTGCAGTCTTGAGTTACAATCTCAAGGTGCAGACCTCCTGAACCCCATCTTTTGTCTCTTGTCTTCTTTTTCTCTCATCTATCTTTCTTTTTCTTTAGTCCTTGCCCCCTCAATCAGGATTTCCTCTTCGCTGCCGACTGGCTCGGCAGATATAACCAATAGAATATGATTCTATTTATGAAAAGTATATTTCCATAATGTAGGTAACATTACTTTTTAATGTGTGTATAGATATATGCACACACATAAAGCAAAATAATGTTATAGCTACAAATGGTTAAGTGATTATTTTGTACACAAAGAAACCATTTAGCTGATTCAAGAGATAAAAATGTCAGTTTGAAATACAGTTTCAGTAATCTAATAGAGTGATAACATTGCTCTGGTAACTAGCAAAACAGAAACAAAGCAGGTAGGGGGTAACTGATTTGCAGATACAGATAATTCTAGAGGTGAAGTAAACAAAATTATCTAATGGACTGGTTACAGAGTATGTGAAAAGAAGCAATTGCCTCAACACCATCGAATTCAGACTTAAATATAATACTGCTAGTGAGTGACCACTGATGCTTGTATGTAGCCCTCTGTTGACTTAGGATTCCAAAGGAAAGTTAGACTGTGGCTCTCGTCAGTGTTAGAATGGCTACATTTTAGTTCTATGAGGCTCAAAATCATGAACTGACTAGGTCAACTAAATTAACTGACTGCTACAATTTTAGAGATTCCACTATCTTTTTTTATTTACAATGAATGGGTTTGAAATAGCAACAGAAGTAAAAAATAAATAAGGCATTTAGCACCAACAAATGATAGTTTCCACTGCTCTATCATATTCTTGGGAGATTTGATTCCTGTATGACAATAGGGAGCAAAAATCATGGTCTCAATAAACTTTGGGATTTCAGGATAAGAATATAGCTGTTCCACATGATACAAATTACTTCCTGAGAGGAATAATTGATCCCTGGTGGGTTTATTTCCTATGAGATAGTTCTCTTATAAAAGCTTCAGGTTCTTCATGTCCATGCTGTCATTATGAAATTGCTTTTCTGTCTCAGGTAGGATTAAACTATCATCTTCTTGAATTTTGCAGTCCAGTAATCTGCATTCTAATTGAGAAAATCCCCAATTAATCTGAATCCTAATTGAGTTAATGAGGAACGGTTTATTGAAATCTTATGAAGCTCCTCAAGTACAATTCCCACGAGGGAATTTGCAAAAGACTGGTACCTACATAAAGTAAAGAGAAGTCACATTATTTCAATCAATGTTATTGACTGCTTCCAATCAAAGGAGCACTGATTTCCAACATCTGTGCATCAGAACCATAAATTGGGCATAGTTCTTCTCCCTCAGAAGGTCCTCTTCTGCTGTAGACACTTGTTCCTTCCTAGACCTGTGTCTTTCTCCATAACAGCACTGATTGCAACTTGTAAGTGTGGTCTTCATGCCCAAATTAGCTTCTTTCCATGGAAAGACTGCTACTGCCAGCCAAGTTTTATGCACGAGAAAAACTGAGATTCCCTGATATCCACTTACATCCCTGCAAGATGATTGTGACAGTTTCTGGCCTCAGAGGTGTATGTGGTGGATTTTTCTCAAAAGGAAGACCACTGTCATAATGCATTTGTAAAGGCATATCTATCTGTGTGCTCAGTGGTTGTATCACTTCATTCCCCAGAGTGAAAAGTTAATAGAAATGTTGTTAGTTATTTTAAATCTTGGTGAATATTTCACTAAATCAAGTTAATACAGAGGCATTGGAGCACCAAGAGTTAGTTGCTTGTTTGGTTATATTAAGAGGAAATTCAGATAAATCTTGTGAGTATAAAAAATAAGAAATGCATATACCAATTTCATGAAGTTTGGAGACTCTGTTTCTTTTCTTTCTTTGTTGATTCTGGGACTCAAATTTTGGGCTTGGGCTTCTATTTGCTGAGGCCTAGCACTTTACCACTTGAGTCACAGTGCCATTTCCAGCTTTTTCTGGGATTAATTGAAGAGTCTCACAGACTTTCCTGCCTGAGCTGGCTTTGAACCATGATGCTCTGATTCCAGACTCCTAAGTAGCTAGGATTACATGTGTGAGCCACCAGAGCCCAGCTGAGACTTATCTGTATTTTTATCTTAGGAAAAAATGTCCAAAGTTCTCATGGGAAAATGCAAAAACCCAGTAGACAAGAACCCCAGCCGGATGACTTTATAAAATATAAATTTCTGAGTGCTCTGGGATGTCACTGCTCTCCAGGTCCTTAAGGAGGGAGTGTATGACATAATCTTAGCAGTGTATAATATGTCACCAAAAGATAATATCAAAGTTTCATTTCCATGTTCATGGTCATTATTTTTTCCACATGTTGGGTGATGTGCTTCATTGTATTTTCTTTCTCTTTTGTTGTGGTGTTGGCTATTAGAATCTCACAGAGAATAATAAGCTTTTTAACAAGTCTGAGTACTGCTTTAAGCCCTTCTGTTTGGTGCATTGTTTTCTTCTGTACTTAACCCAGGCTTGCAATCTTCTTGATTCTGACTGCTGTGTGGCTGGGATTCTGGGAATATATTATGGTCTCCTGATCCAGGCATCTTCAGCAGTCTAGTTATAGTAGTATAGAACTGATATCAGTATTATTTCACTAAGATCTCAAAGAAATAATATATATCTTATTTTGAAAGGAACCTCAGTTCAATTTAATCCATAATTTTATTAATTTTTTGAATGTTAGAAACTTTAGAAAGAAGTAGAAACACTGAAAATCAATTGGACTGAGAATTTGGTTCTAAGGGTTTTTTTTTGTTATTTTACTGTCATACAATGGAATTTGACACCATGTTTTCCATAAGCAATGCCACCTAATGAATACTTACACCAGTTTCTCTGTACATGTATGTCTATGTACACTTGCATACCTATATCATTTATGTCCTTTGCATATAAATATATCCATGGTATAGACAGACATCTTTGTATGAACAAACCATATTTAAAAATAGCTAAAGTTTACTTTCATTTCCCCAAGCCAATTAGGCAATTCTGGACAAAAATATTCCAATAAATGAGATCCTGACCTGGTTTTGAAAAGTGGAAATGAGTTTTGAGGACCCTCTGGAATGGATAAGAGTAGGGGACATAAAAACATATTACTGAGTAAAGGAACAGCTGGAAAACTATCTTGGGTTCACAGTGGCTGGGAAAGATATTCTCATTACATGGGGAGAGGCAACCTTTCCCAAGTCAATTTCACTGTGGAAAAAATAGGTAAATTTCAATGATGATACTTTGCTAAACACATCCAAACTGCATTACCAAAAAGACAAATAAAATTATAAATGAAATTAATTCTTATATTAATATTTTCAACTAAAAGGCAAAGATGAACCATAGAAAAGACTTGTAAGGCAACTTCAAGTATTGTTAAGCTTGTATAACAAAATTGCATGTTATAAATTCCTTTAGAGTGAGAAAAAGATGATAGGTAGATGATAGATGAGAGATAGATAACAAATGATAGAAAAATCGATAGATGGTAGAAAGATGCATAGATAGGTGATACATTATACAAACACACACACACACACATATATATGTGTATATATATATATACATATACACACAGGCATAGATAACTTCATATTAATTTACCTGTTTAAAATCCTAATGTGGGCTGGGAACATGGCTTAGCGGTAAAGTGTTGCCTAGCATGCATGAAGCCCTGGGTTTGATTCCTCAGCACCACATAAACAGAAAAGGACAGAAGTGGTGCTGTGGCTCAAGTGGTAGAGTGGTAGCCTTGAGCACACAGTAGCCAGGGACAGTGCTCCGACCCTGAGTCCCAAGCTCCAGGACTGGCAAAAACAAGTTTAAAATCCTAACTTAAGTTTTCTGTGCCAATTATGTATGCCATATATATTTACAAGTTTCAAAGAGGAGAGGAGAATCTTAGATCAGGGTAATGAATGAAGGATAAAGTCATATTAATTTTATTTCTCTTTCTTTAGATGTCTTTGGAAGACAACTCAATACAATGCTAAAGAAAAACCACACAGTGGTAACTGAGTTCATTTTTCTGGGACTGACAGATCGAGCAGAATTGCAGCCAGTCCTATTCGTGGTGTTCTTGCTCATCTACCTCATTACAATAATAGGCAATGTCACAATGATTTGCTTAATCAGAAGTGACTCTAAGCTTCATACCCCAATGTACTTTTTCCTCAGTCATCTCTCCTTTGTCGATCTCTGCTATGCTACCACTGTCACCCCCCAGATGCTGGTTAATTTCTTGTCCAAGAGAAAAACGATTTCCTTCATCGGCTGCATTATACAATTCAACTTTTTCATTGCACTGATCATCACAGACTATTATATGCTTGCAGTGATGGCTTATGATCGCTACATGGCCATCTGTAAACCCTTGTTATATGCTAGCAAAATGTCCAGGCGTGTCTGCCTGTCCCTTGTTGCTGCTCCTTATGTTTATGGATTTGCAAATGGTCTGGTACAAACCATTCTGATGCTTCGCCTGACTTTCTGTGGACCCAATGAGATCAATCACTTCTATTGTGCAGACCCTCCCCTCATGGTCCTTAGTTGCTCTGATACCTATGTCAAAAAGACTGCCATGTTTGTGGTGGCGGGTTCCAACCTTATTTGCTCTCTCACCATCGTTCTCATCTCCTATATTTTCATCTTCACCGCCATTCTGCGTATGCGCTCTGCAGAGGGGAGACGCAAGGCTTTCTCTACCTGTGGGTCCCATCTGACAGCGGTCACTGTGTTCTATGGGACCCTATTCTGCATGCACCTGAGGCCCCCTTCTGAGACGTCTGTAGAACAGGGGAAAATTGTAGCTGTGTTTTATATCTTTGTGAGTCCTATGCTGAACCCTTTCATTTATAGCCTGAGGAACAAAGATGTTAAAAATGCAATAAGAAAATTTATCAGAAAGTAGGTATCAGAATCATTAGGTATGTTAGAGTTTGTCATAGTTGTATGCAGTGCCCTTCCTATTTGATCATTATGGTGCATTACCATTCATAAAACATTTTCTTTATAATTTTATCTGTCACTTACATATATAACATACCACTGTGTGTTTCTATTTTCTAGAATTTTACTGTACCATATTTGAAGATTTAAAAGGCACAGAAAATTAATGACTTACCTAGAGCCAAGGTGTTCTGAAGTATTAATTAATAAAGATTCTATTTATAGAATTTAGCTAAGCACAAGGTGATGAAATACAAAATTACTAAAAGTTCTGATAATGATGATCATTTGATTGTTGTAAAATTAAAGAACTTTCAAAGTATGATAAAAAATATTTGACCTTATTTGGTAGGCTTTTCTACTTCTGAAAGCTTTATACAAATTATATAGTGAATAAATATTTGGATATACTTGAAATAATTTCTCTAATATCTTCTTATCAACTGATATTATTAGCCTGATACAATTTTTGTATAGATATTTGATAGAAATGTCAAATTTCTTTTGAGAACGTTTGCTTCTGTTTGGTTACAAAGCATATTTCCCATCCATATGCCACTTGTCCTCTATCCTTATTTTCATTGCCAGTTCTTTGTAAGTAGATTGAATTTGGTGTTATAGCCCATCAATGTATGGTTATTTATTTATATATTTATATTTTTATTTATTTTATTTTATTTTTTGCAAGTCCTGGGTCCTTGGACTCAGGGCCTGAGCACTGTCCCTGGCTTCTTTTTGCTCAAGGCTAGCACTCTGCCACTTGAGCCACAGCACCATCTCTGGCTGTTTTCTATACAAGTGGGGAACTGATCTCAGGACTTCATGTATATGAGGCAAACACTCTTGCCACTAGGCCATATTCCCAGCCCCTGTATGGTTATTTATAATTATATGGACAGTGCAAAATTCTTCCCAAGGCATTATTACATTTACTTGGCTTTGTTTATTCATGGGTCTCTTGTGATAAACCATCTCTTTCATCTGATTTTCAATATAATTTTTGGGTGCTTTCTTATTCACATTGACTCATTCTTCTTAGACACAGTCATCAGTTGTTTGGTTATGAGTGACAGATCAAATAGACATTTACTACTTTGTATCACCCTGTAATGGTTATCTCACTCCTGCTCCGATCTGCAAGGAATGGGAAGGACCTGATGGCATATATTTGTTGGCTACTCTACAAGCCCAAGTCATAGTGTCTCCATTCCATAAAATATCCTTATGAAGTAGTTTGGGGTGAACACATCAATTAATGGAGTGAGAGCCATAATATACTTCATATTTCAAGAATAATTATGAAGTTGGTAGATTCCAGAATATTTTGACAACTCACATCATTTCAGTATTCCATGAAATATTTTTGGCTCTCCATTACATTCTTAAATTATTTTTCCAGATATCAGTAGTTCATCAGTCACTAAGGGTGCATGGTTTCCCTCATTTTAGAATGTGCCTATAAAACTGTACCTAAACATAATAGATGACAAAAGACAAAATATTATACTTGGTCATGATATGTTAAACAGGACTCTAAACATGCACACAGTGAGACCAAAGGAGAGTATTCTTAGGAGAGGATCACAAAGGCTAAATTGCTATGCACATATGGTCATATAAAATGATATTTATTGAAATGAATTCCAAGAAATGGAAACAAGAGGTTTTTTGTTATTTTGCTTTTTGTGGGGCTTCCTGCCTTTGTCGCTGTTTTTGACTTCTATACATTAAAATATATATTCTATAGTTGATGTGCAGGAGGGTTAAATTTTGTCTTGTATGCAAGAATATCTGTTTGGGAGCGTGTAAGGGGAGCACATTAATGGTGGGCAAAGGGTGAACTAATTCATCAGTGATATTCATTAGACACTGTGTTGAAAATGAACTGTACAACTTTGGGTGGGGCTTGGGAGGTAAATACTGGGAGAAAACAAGGGAAGAGGTGATGCTGTAACTGTAACCTATCTGTACATCTCCTTTACAATAAACATTCAAAAAAATAAGACAATAAATGATTCTGTTCTATCTGATTGTGACTGAACTCAGAGTATATTTTGAACTAGCCAGTCATGGAAGAACCAGTATTACAAGGTTCTGTTTATCAGAGATATCTTTAACAGTTAAACTCAGAAATGGAGTAGAAAGATAGCTAGCAGGGGCATAGGAAAGGAAAAATATGGGTGCTATATATGTTTATAACTTCTAATTGTGTAAGATAATTAGTCTTCAGGAATCTATTATAAAATATGTCCCTGAAGTTGAGATGTATACTTTTATACTTAATATGTTAAGTAGGTAGATCTCATGTTAAGGTGTGTGTGTATGTGTGTGTGTGTGTGTGTGTGTGTGTGTGTGTTTACCATAGTACAGAAGGATTAATCTCTGTATGCCTTCTAAGAGCTCTGGGAAAGGCACAGATACATTTGAAATTACAGAAAATACAACTGAGGCAACCTGTTAACTTCCTGTCCCAAGGTATTCCAATTAAAACCAAGGAAGATAGAAAGGTGATTTCCCAGTATACAACTCATTGCTATTACTTCTCAGTTCCTTTGAGAATTGCTTTAAGAGGGTGCCCACCTCCCTCATGCTGGGATAAATGAGACTATATTTTACAGTTTCACAGGCATGAAGGAACTTGTACAATCCCAGGCTGAGAAAATACTTGAATGTCAGAACTGGAAGTAAGTCCATTTGTTTTACCACTCTAATTGAGGCAAGTAGTCATCATAGCATAATTTCATATATTTGCAATCTATATCAATCAGAAGTTTCTTGCTTAATTTTACATTTTACTTAAAAAATCATTTGTGACCAATTTAAATTAGTGGAGAGCAGGGATCTTGACTTTTAGTTCTAAAAATGACGATCTTTTTTCTCAGGAGTTGTTCATAGCAAGTAAGAGAGAATATAGATTATATTTCTATTAACAACATTCCCATTTGATTCAGATTTTAAGTCAATTTGAGTGTTTGTTGGTAAAAAGAAACTATTTGTGGTGTTTCTACCTGTTCATTTCAAGCACATTACTTATCTCTACTTTCAAAAGCACACATTAGGGAAAAAAGTATTCCCAACTACAAGGCTTTAGAATAAATTACTGGTGCACTCTATTTTTTTTTTTTAAAAAAATGTATATATGCAGCCCTTGCTGCTTTTAACAGCAAAATTTGAAGTTCAATTCATTTCTGTCTTATTTACATATGATTTGATCTTCTTAGTTGATACTTTTCAGAAAGATAACTAGGAACAGAACTTCTCTCACTGCAGCAAATGTGAGGCCAAGTTCAGATCAATGGTGGGCTTATTCTAATAGGAACACTCATAGATTCAATCCACAGGACATGCGAGTTCCTTAGATTTGGGGGGTAAGATTTCAAACATAGGCATTCATCTCTGATGAAGACTAATTATTTCATTGGAATTTTCTCTTTTTTCCACATTGTTTTTTATTTTTCTATTAATTTCAAATACAAAGAATACAAAACAAAATTTTCCCAGTTTGAACACTAGATAAACAGAGTTAGCTACTTGTAATTCTTCACTTTCTCTGAATTCAAAGAACACAATTGCAAGATACTTAAAGTTAAGTCCAGGTTGTTTCTTTTTATAATTTTTCTAAAATTTTTATTGTCAAGTTGATGTACAGAGGGGTTACAGTTACATATGTAAGGTAGTGAGTACAGTTCTTGTCAAACTTGTTTTTTTAATCATAGTTTTTGACATAGCAATTTACTTAGAATGTAGCTAAAAGGAATTGATAGAAACAGAGAAATTTAAAAATTCCAAAACTAAAAGACAATTCTAAAAGTTAATTCTTAGTAATAACTTTTCTTTAACACTTCTGTTTTTCTCTGACACTTTCCTTATTCATTTGTAAGCCTACAGAATTTATATTCATAAGCAGCTCTTAGAAATTGTTTACCTGTAGGCCATCTTCATACATGCTGAATCACTTTCTTTTGGAAGTCTTCATGTACACACATACATACACACACACACACACACACACACACACACACACACACACACCATACATGTGTATATATGGGCTGAAGACAGAGCCTGGGCACTGTCCTTGATTTGTCAAGGCTAAGGTGCTACCACTTCATCCAGAGCTTTACTTTCTGTCTTTTTGTTGTTGATGTTAGTTTATTGGCTACTCTCATGGACTTTCCTACTGGGGCAGGCTTCCAGCTCCAATCCTCAGACCTCAGCCTCCTGATTATCCAGGATTACAGGTATGAGCCCAGGGTGCCCAACTTATTTACTCTTATTTTTATGTGAACAAAGAACTCAGTTCTTACTTCTCCATCCTTATCCTCACTGTCAGTGCTGGCAGTCTGTGTTCTCCATGAATAAGCAATCCTTACAAGAGAAAAATACTCTACTCAGAAGATAACCAGACTTGATTTCACACTCAACTTCCCCAGGCTTGAAATTTGAAATTCATAGAACAAGAAGCCTTATATTTCTATTTTGTACTAGACTCTGTATCTCATATATATGGTCCCAGTTTCAGGTTTAATAATTTCTGTCTTTCTTCTGTCCTAGAACTACCCCATGTTTGATTTTCCCTTTGCTATGAGAAGGCTCACCTGCTAAGACCTAGCAAGCCCAGAAGCTCTGTGTTCAGGGGCCCCCTTCCTCCTCTGCAAAAAGGAAGTCAGCCTGACTCACAGTTTCCTCTGTTTGTGCAGCTATTGTAATCTTACGTTGCCTTTTTTCATTCTAATGTCTGATCTACTTTATGTTTTGTAAGGATTTCACTGAGGACACAAAGTCCTGGTGGTTAAAAAAAAACATGTTGGAAGATTCTTTAAGTTGCATAAAACAAATTACATTCAAATACAATTTCTGGTTGTATTTCTCTATCATGGGAATAAAATCTGTTCTTTAAAGGGAACTCTCAGCTAGAATATTTTAAAGAATTGTTATATTTGGGCCCAGATAACCACTACCACTTCCTAAAAGGACTCATTCAGTATTTTTTCATCTTATTTTCTTCACTTCATCACTAAAGGAAAAAAGTCAACCTTCAGGTAAAGTCTTTCCTGACCTTCATATTTATGATTAAAAATATTTATTCACTTTATTTACTTAAATTCTATCCATTCTTACCCACTTGAAAGAAGGCAGGAGAGGGGATATTCATTTCTGTATTTATACTGCATAGTCACACAATAGATTGAGTAGCACATAAGATTTGTTTTATGCTTAATTAACGTGATGTACACAATCACTTGAGACACAACAGAGGGCAGGTATTAAAAGCACCCCTTTCGAATGTAATGGCTCATTCAGATACAAGTGAAATGTGGCTGATTATTCATTCTTTTATGCTGCTCTGTGCTTTCATTTTTTAGAAAACTCAGCACACCCTCCACACCAAAAAAAAAAAAAAAAGAAGAAAAAAAAACTCAGCCCATAAACATATTCTGCCACACATGAAATAATTATTAGCTGGACTTTGGTTCAGCTTCCTTGAGGAACTAATATAGCAGGTATGAATGGGAGAAACATTTCTGAGATGGCATGTTCTAAGAATAAATGAGTCACATTGAGTATACTAAAAGCAAAGATCATAAAGATCAAAACAGACTCAAAGGTGAAAGCAATAGAAAGGAATAGGTTGTGGAATGATTCACAGAGCCTTGAAGGGTATGTAGGTTGAAAGGCAAAAAAAAATTAGGGACATAATAACATAACAAAAAAATCTAGCTTAGTTTTACTTGTGGCCATACATATGTGACTATAGGTATTGAAATAATAGAATAGTAATTTAACACAAAGATAATGTAATGATATAGTAAAAAATATTAAACAAGAGCCCAGTAAATTCTAAGTAAACTATGACTTTGAATGCAACTTATTAGTATCCTTATCTCTGCTTGATTTTTCATACCTTCAAGGTCAGACCCTGAGTCTCAGGAAATGGCCATCACAAATGGCAGTACCATAACAGAATTCATTTTGCTAGGGCTCACGGATCGCCCAGAACTCCAGCCTGTCCTCTTTGTGCTGTTCCTGGTGGTCTACCTTGTCACTCTCTTCGGTAACCTAGGCCTGATAACATTAATCAGACTAGACTCTCGTCTTCACACACCCATGTACTTCTTTCTCACTAACCTGGCCTTCGTGGACTTGTGCTACACATGCAATGCAACCCCACAGATGCTGACCAATTTCTTATCAGCCAAGAAGACCATTTCCTTTGCAGGCTGCTTTATCCAGTGTTACATATTCATCGCACTTCTCCTCACTGAGTTTTATATGCTGGCAGCCATGGCCTATGACCGCTACGTGGCCATATGCAACCCTCTACGCTACAGTGTGAAAATGTCAAGGGGAGTTTGCATTGGCTTGGCCACATATCCTTATGTCTATGGCTTCTCAGACGGCCTCTTCCAGGCCATCTTGACCTTCCGCCTGACCTTCTGCAGATCCAATGTGATCAACCATTTCTACTGTGCTGATCCGCCTCTCATTAAGCTCTCCTGCTCTGACACTTACATCAAAGAACATGCCATGCTCATATCAGCTGGTTTCAACCTTTCCACTTCCCTCACCATCATCCTTGTGTCCTATGCCTTCATTATTGCTGCCATCCTCCGGATCAAATCGGCAGAGGGAAGGCGCAAGGCCTTCTCCACCTGTGGTTCTCACATGATGGCGGTGACCTTATTTTACGGGACACTCTTCTGCATGTATGTCAGGCCACCAACTGATAAGACTGTTGATGAGTCAAAAATCATAGCTGTCTTCTACACGTTTGTGAGTCCTGTGCTTAACCCGTTGATCTACAGTCTGAGGAACAAAGATGTAAAGCAGGCCTTGAGGACTGTACTCAGAAGAAATACTATCAGGACAATGTCATTGCCCCCATTTTTCATTAAACAATAACTGTAATTTTAGCCCAAATGCATGTGTGTATGTGGATTTTGGTTTTAGTGTTCTCTATAAATATATCTTGATTATACTAGTTAAAAAGGCTCAGCAAAAAATGAGCTTTTTATTTTGGTGTTGTTATTGGGCTAAAATTCAGGGACTGAAAAGTTTTCATGTGGCTGTTTTTGCTCATGGCTAGTGCTCAACTACTTGAGCCACACTTCTACTTCTGGCTTTTATTGATTAATCCGAGGTTAGAATCTCATGGTCTGTCTGTCCAGCCTGGCATTGAACCACAATCCTTAGAACTCAGCCACCAGAGTAGCTAGGATTACAGGTGTGAGCCACCAATGCTTGGCTCTCTCTTTCTTTTTTGTTTTATTCTAAATCTTTCCCTTATGTGATTCAATGCATCAGCAACATAGCCTTGGATATTGTTAGAAATGAAGATTCACAATTTGCACATCAAGTAGATCATAATTCCACTTTCCATCAGATTCATAGGAATTTCTCACAAATTGACCATTTTCTTTTGCAGTATTGGAGTCATGAGGCAAGTGTCTTACCCTTTGAATCATACCTATGTGGCACACCTAACTTTTAGAAGAAGTGACTTAAATAAAAACTCCCAAGAGATAAGCATGTAAGACTACACTTACTGATTACAACAGCAAATGGGATAAACATAATTTAGTATTAGATCCTTCCATTCCTATTGTCAATTGTCTTTTTGTTGAAAGATCTTTATTATAAAAGTCTTGTATCACTGAGTAAAATCAAAAATTATGTATAATGACCAGGGATGTAGCTCTGTGGCAAAGCACTTGCCTAGCAAGTGCAACATCCTGGGTTCGATCCCCAGTACCAAAAAAGAAAAGACAAAAAATTATGTATAATGATAGTAATTTTCTGTTTCTTGTGAGTTTTCTTTTGTAATAAAGGAGGTGGTGGATGAGATGGATTGTATTTTTTGTAGATATGAACTCGTGTGTGTATGAGTGTGTAAGGCCTCATATTCTTGGTCAGCTTTTTCCACTATGGCTGGTACTCTATCACTTGAGCCATACCTCCACTTCCAACTTTTTGCAAGTTAATTCATGGAACATCTGCACCCAGATAATTCAAGAGAACTTTAAAATAATTATTTCATTTTTTATTTTACAATTACAAAGTCTTTTCCATGACATGAATATTTATAGTCTAACCTTGAGTCGATTTTTTTTCTTCTTTCAGAAAAAATATTTGCCACTGGATTCCATTTTTCTCCTTCTCTAGGTTTGGTATTTCTACTAGTAGGATACAGTAGTATAAAGAAGACATTGTGATTTTCAGCTTGGCTCATTTATAAAAATGATGTATAATATTTGGGATGTTAATACTGATGGCTTGAAAGGATAATCAGTCACATTATGTAAATCCTATGATTTTGTTGACTTGCATGACAAAATGAATCACTCAATTTTAATGATTACCCAGGATCACTTCTTTGAATGAATTAATATGTACGATATAAAGAATCACTTCTTGTTGTTGTTTTCTGAATTCACATACTTCCTACTTGCTTGATGAGATAACTATCACTTTATCACTTGAGCTATACATCCATTTTTGTTACTTAGTTGGTTATCTTGGAGATAGAACCTCATGGACTTTTCTGCCTGGGCTGACTTGGAACCATAACGCCTATTGATCTCAGGCTCAGGATTACAAGTGAGAACCAGCAGTGTATGGGTGGAAATCACTTTTTAAATTCAGATCTAATGAGAAATTAGTTCAAGTGAAATTAATTCAGGTATTCAGCATGGACCACTTAAACAAAAATGTTTGAGTGTTTCATTCCAGAGATATGGGAATGCCTACATTTTCCCAATTCAAAGTATTTATATTAGCATTTGCAGCCAGAGTAATTCTGAGCCAAGTATACTATAGTTCTGTTATGAATAATAGTACAATAGTGTAATAGTTATATGAAGACATCAGGTTTGAGTCTAAAGCTTAGTGAACTTATTTATTTTGATTTTTGTAAGACTTTCCTGATATAATTACTGTGTTAAATTTGAAATGTATTGCGAACAAATTTAAAACATTTGTGTATGAACACCAGGTACATTTTGATTTGCATTGAATTTATTCAGCAAGTATTTATGGATCACTTGCAATTTTCCATACTATAGTAAGTGCTCTATTTATAGTATGTTTAAAATTTCAATTTTTTCTTAGATAATATGTCCTAAAACAAAATAAATTCTGACTTAGATAAATGATATGACACAATAAACTAGCTCAACATGAGTAAATAACAATTGGGGGTGGTTTATATAAGCTCTAATGTATAAACGCATGTATTTCTTTTAGATCTCTTTTTTGCATGTAAATATAAACTGATGTCTAAAAGATAGTCTATAAATGAGGAAATTTAGGAGAAATAGAATCCAAAGCAGTGGCTAAGGCTTTGGAGGTACTGAGCTTGGAATGAGATTGACATGAATGAGAGAAACAGAGGCCAAGAATTAGGACATATATAAAAGCTACCTAAAGAGCTGTGGTTCTGATAGTCCTTTGGAGAATGTTTCTCTGATGAAGAATATATGTATCTCTTTTGCTTTCACAATGAACTATTATTTGAACACATATACTATACCTTCCTAGCTGCAGGTTTTTCTTCATATAAAGTTTTTTTTAATTATCTTAAAGTAATTGTATAGTCTGTCATTTAACAAACCAGTGTATGAATACAATGTATCTTGATCAATGTCACTACTTTCAACTCCTTTCCAACTCCAATCCTTCTCTCAATTTTCTTAATTTTTGAGGCTATGCATTGAATTTTCTGACTGCATTCTCAAGTCCTTCTCCTCTTCTCTTCATTTGTCTACTCCTTTCCCCTGTACTCCACCTATCCCCCTTTTGAGTACCTGCTTCCTGGTGTTTTATTTTGTTGACTGTTGACTTTGCCTAAGAAATTGCACTATTAGAGTTCTCCCGTGAATTTGCCATATTTCAGTTAGTACATTAGCATACACTTGCATATCAAACAGTGCATTTACTCATTAGTTTGTATGGTAAATCTAGCTTCCACGTAAAGGGTAAACCATGCATCCCTTGTCTGATTTGCTTCACTTACAGTTTTTTCCAGGTCTTTCCATTTCTTTACAAATGCTACAGTATCATTCCTTTTAGTGGATGAACAAAATTACATTATATGTATCATATTTTTGATCCATTTGTCCATGGTGAGGCATCTGGCTCATAAATGTACATGCACAGAGTAAGGAATGGCATTATGAAACAACTATGTATATAATAGACCTTGATCATATTCACCCCATTATTGACATTTTTATTCCCCTTTATGTCATTCCCTAGTTTTGTTCCAAATCCCTAATAAAGTTAATTTTGCTCTCATATCATTTAATTTTTTTCTAGAGCTCACACCTGAAAGGAAACATGTGACACTTGTCTTTGAGAGACTAGTTTATTTCATTTTGCTTGATAAACTCAGTACCATGTATTTTCCTTCAGACAACAAAATAGTTGAGTAAAACTTCATTTTGGGGCTGGGGATATGGCCTAGTGGCAAGAGAGCTTGCCTCGTATGCATAAGGCCCTGGGTTCGATTCCCCAGCACCACATATACAGAAAACGGCCAGAAGTGGCACTGTGGCTCAAGTGGCAGAGTGCTAGCCTTGAGCAAAAGGAAGCCAGGGACAGTGCTCAGGCCCTGAGTCCAAGGCCCAGGACTGGCCAAAAAAAAAAACACAAAAACCTTCATTTTGTATGTGGGCCATATTTTCCTTGTCCATTGTCTTAATGGTTTGCATGTATTGGCAAATAAATAATACATTGCTACATTACATATTTTTCTAGGGGTTTCCATATCCTATTTTCCAATTGAAGGAATAAAATAATCCATATTTATATAAAATTATGATATAATTTATATAGGTTGATATTTCTGTGACTCCTTCTCAAGTTTGAATTGTGTGTGCAGTATCACCCTTACAAAACTACTGTAAAAATGGCTGTTTACAAATTCCTTTGATTAAAGTATTTTAGATAACATAAAATGGTAGATTGTGGAAAATCTACTTCAAGGTGCTTTTTATTACTCAAGTTGGGAAAAAATGGTAGTTAGTATTAAAAAAAAAATCCCATAAGGATCAACTTATGCCATCCTAAACAATAAACTTAAAGTGATCACTAATTTTGCAGTTACATAGCACAAATCCCTAGATTCTAGTGAGTTATAAATCTATTCCAATTATTTCTTTTCCCTGGAGTTATTATTTGTGTAATGTTGTAATTATTTCTTTAGGGCTCGTTGAAATATACATTAGGGAAATCATCTTGAAATTATACATTGGATATAAATTGTTTTTATCAGATTTTTCCCTGGACCACTCAGGTCTCTGCGAAGATCTTTCCTGGTGTCAGGTAGGAGGGAAAATTTTGACTTGACTTCTCATGTTTTATGTTGTATATTCATGGGAGGAATCAGGTGACAATAAAAACAAGTCTAGTTCTTAGGCAATTAAATCTGTCTGTATCAGTGATTGAGATTAAGATTTCAAACATATTGGAATTCTGCACTAACAATAATCATTTTACTATACAAATAGCATTTCTTCTTTGTTAAAAGTGGATACTAAATAGACACAGAGGAATAAACACTTCATTGGATCATCTAATATTTCTAGAGTAATTTTGGTTGAAAGGGCAATCTCCCGATCCACAAAAATTCCTGTATAAAAAATTCAGAAGTGAGATGAATTAATTTGGAATTGTACCCATTCTAGCAATAATGAAATGCTTGTAGAATTTCAAGACATCTGTTTAAATTATGAGAGAGAAACTTAAGACAATTTAACATTAGCTTTGAGGTTCATAACTAGTAATCACCATAAGATTGATAAGCATGTAAGTCAATAACGAGCATACTAGAAATGTTAAAATCCAGTTGAAATTTAAGATTGAATAGATGACAACAGCAATAACAACAACAACAACAACAACAACACCCCAAAGTGTTACTTTTCTAAATGAAGACTCAAAGTAATTGTTACTGACAACATAGGTGAGTATAAAATCATCATGCATAGCATGATCTAGAATTGATGATTATTCAATGTAATAAGTAATGTCCCTTGCTTGCTTTTATATCTGGGAGACACAGGCATGGAAACAGAGAGATGAAGCTGCTGGACTTTATTATAATAGACTCCACACATGGAAAAAGCTCCTTCCTGGAATGGTAGTATTTGCATGAGCTCTGGGTGCCAGCAATTACATAACTTAGATCCCTTAGTCTTCATTTCTTGTCTTAAAATGTCAGTTTTTTTTCTAGTTGATCTCATAGGCTTTGCTATATGTGAAGTCCTACTTGAAATACTTGGGGTTCAGTTGCTGAATTAAACTTCAACAACCCTCACTTCTTTTTGCTCTGGCCTTTTTCTTAATGTCAATCCCATTAAATCTTCCAATTGATGAAACCACATCATACACTGAGTACATGCAACCCAACCACAGGCACATGCTACCTTGCTAGGCCAGGCATTTAAACATTATATACATCTGAAAAGGCAAAATGTATATTTTAACAAGCAGTATTTTGGCTACTGACATGCCTACTCAGCTCTTTAAGAACTAGTAGAAGTTAGTTTTGCAGATTGTAGCTTGTGCTAATGGCTAATTATTCATTATTAATTCATGATCATTCTGTGTCACTTGGGATCACACTAGGACATTTTGGATACTAAGCAAGTACTTGACCACTTGAGCAATGCCTATAATTTTTCCATCAATGTCCCACTACTTATGCCTGTCCAGCCCTGATCCTGTGATCCTTTTAACTGTACATCTGGATAATTGGGATTTCAACAATATGCCACTGCAACTGGCTTGGTTATTTTGTATTCACATTTTATCTTTTGCAGTGCAGAGGAAAGAAAACATTCCTTTTTAACCCACAACTTCCAACCTCTCTCAGTTTTTCTCATTCAGCCAGATTTTCTCCCCACATTTTGAAACTAGCATCAAGTAGTTGTACAAGAGGTTTTTATTTGGACATACCCATGTATGCAGAGGATATACTCTAATTGGATATTAAAGGATAGGAAATTCTTGAAACTTAAGTTTTTCCTAAGTATTGATTATGTTTACCAATTGACTGTTGTTCTACCCATTCACTGACAGAAGTTAACACACTCAATGAGAAATACAGTAAGATTACCTTATACATAAATTTATTACATGTCTAGTAGATAGATAATTAACTGAAAACACAAAACATAATTTTCTCAATTTAAGTGATAAACTCAAAAATTTTACACCTGTTGAAAGGCACCAAGCATCTGCAGCACCCATGGTAAAAAGCATAATAAAAATAAGTGTATATGCTCAGGATTTGGTGGTGTGTGGCTATAAACCTAGAACACAGGAGAGCTAAGGAGAGGTGACAGGAAATAAAAAGTCATTGAGTGATGATCAGATAACATTATGAACTAAGATTGGAGGATTCTCTTACCTATATTCATGTCTCGGTTGCTTTATTCACATCAACTTCTCCAATTAAATTTTTCTTCCCTAATTCTTTCTATAGGTCCCTATTATTCCAAAAATTGGGAGGTTTGTCATTGGTGTATTTCCATAGAAATCTTATTGCTAAGGCTGAAAACACCCCTCTGGGTCAGAACTTTCTAATATAGTGCTAATATTACATAGCATTATTAGTAATAATGTGTTCGTATTACTTAGTGTTATTAGTTAGTGTTACTTTCTAATCACACAGTGTTTGTGATTGGAAAATATATTTTCTAAGCATGTATTATCATTTTATCTAGGACTAGGTCAGTGCACACAGTTTAGACTTAGTTTATTATTTTAGAGCAAGCTTAAGAAACCAATGGAGATTCAATCTACTTTTAGATGAAACATAGGTCACAATTCCTCCATTGTAAACCAAGCTGGTGTCTCAGGCACCTCTCCCGTTTGGAATCATCTGCACAACATATTCGCAACTAATTCACATGATGATATTCCTCAGCACATTTGGCTTTAATGTGCCTACAGTCTCAGAACCTCTTGGGTAATAACTGTGTGAGGGTCAGTGAGAGAGGAGAGGAGGAGGGAGGGCAGAAAAGAGGAGAGGAAAATAAACATCTAATGGGTATCTCCTTCCCTCTTCTCCATTCATTTTTAATTCATCTAAGCAAATATGCTGGTACCTAAGAAAATGGTCCGAGGAAATTTCACCTTGGTGACTGAATTTATTCTCTTGGGATTAACCGATCGTCCGGAGCTGCAACCTGTCCTCTTTGTGCTGTTCCTGGTGATCTACCTGATCACTGTCGGGGGGAACTTAGGGATGGTGTTGTTGATCCGGATAGATTCACGCCTACATACCCCCATGTACTTCTTTCTTGCCAGCTTGTCCTGCTTGGATTTGTGCTACTCCACTAATGTGACTCCCAAGATGCTGGTGAACTTTTTATCCGAGAAGAAAACCATTTCCTACGCTGCTTGTCTGGTCCAGTGTTACTTTTTCATTGCCATGGTGATAACTGAATACTACATGCTAGCTGTCATGGCCTATGATAGATATATGGCAATCTGTAACCCTTTGCTTTACAGCAGCAAGATGTCCAAGGGGGTATGTATCCGCCTGATTGCTGGCCCATACATCTACGGGTTTTTAAGTGGGCTGATGGAAACCATGTGGACCTACCGCTTGATCTTCTGCGGCTCCAATGTCATTAACCACTTCTACTGTGCGGACCCTCCTCTCATCAGACTCTCCTGTTCTGACACTTCCATCAAGGAGACATCCATGTTCGTGGTGGCGGGATTTAACTTGTCCAACTCTCTCCTCATCATTCTCATTTCCTACCTGTTCATTCTCATCGCCATCCTGAGGATGCGATCTGCTGAAGGCAGGCGCAAAGCTTTCTCCACCTGTGGATCCCATCTGGTGGCCGTGACCGTGTTTTACGGGACCCTGTTCTGCATGTACGTCAGACCTCCCACCGACAAGTCGGTGGAGCAGTCCAAAATAATTGCTGTCTTCTACACGTTTGTAAGTCCCATGCTGAACCCCATCATCTATAGCCTAAGGAACAAGGATGTGAAACAAGCTTTTCGGAAGTTGATCCAAAGAAATGTGATTTTGAAGTAAAATAGTACAGGACTTCTTTTTACAAATGAAATCTCAGATGCATTCATGAAAACCCTCTTGGACTTCAGTAGAACTTTCTGCAAAGTTGATTTGTATCTATGATGCATTGTAATGAGCAAAAGAAACATTAAAATACATGGGGACAAAAGATGAATAGTCAACATGCAAAAGATGAATAGTCCAGGGGAGTGCAATGTGCATGTGAAGGCAGAATTAAATACTTTTACATTACTTTATAAATACTTCTATGTTATTAACATTGATAGCATTATACATTATTTAAATTAATTATATAAATGGTTGTGTTTGACCAAATTAACTCCTTCTTATAACCATTTCTAGTCTTTCCTCGCTCCCATTTTTGAAGTTATTCATGAGTTTCAATTAGAAATTTTTACTCATATATGTAATGTACTTTAATAATAGTCACCATATCACTTCTCCCACATCATTTTCTCCACTCGCTTCCCACCAGAAAAGAATACCTCATTCTCAATCATACCATTTTATTGTTATTATTATTGAAAATCTAGACCTATACATTACTCTTTATTACAACATACATATTTTACAATAAAGCAGTCAGTCTCTAAAGTAAAGGTAAAATACTTTTATTATACTGAGTGATCTTTCATTGCCACTTTCCTGAGTCGTACTGTTAACAATCTCTTAAGTTTCCAGAAAAAAATGATACATCCCTGCAATAAATATGATTCTATATGGTACACATATACACAAAATTGTTTTTAAAAAGTATTGCCATGTCTAGTAACTTATAATTGGGTAGCAGTTTCTGTGCAGGGCTTTTTAATCCAATGTTTTATGTGTTTACTGTTGAGACTTCCCATTCTGTCTTGAACTTTTATAATAACACCATTGTGGCCATTCCTCACTTCTAAGAATTACCTCTGCTGGTAATCAATGGCTCATGCCTGTTAGGCTACCTAGTCAGAAAGCTGAAACCTGAGGAGCAAGGTTCAAAGCCAGCCCAGGCAGGAAAGTATGTGAGACTCTTTTCTGCAGTTGGAGTTGTGGCTTAAGCACAAAGGTTTAGTGATGGCACCCAGTCCTTGAGATCAAGATCCAGGGCTGGCACCAAACAAAGAAGCAAGTAAAAGACACCTTCCTTCATCTGCTTTAACAGAATGCAAGAATCTCCAAGTATTTATTGGTAGGTACTAACTCATGGAGATAGCAAAGAATAATTCATGCAAAACAATATGGCTGTCCTCAAATATTTGTAATGTGTGTTTGTGTGTGTGCGTGTGTGTGTGTCTGCATGTGTGTACATAGATGTAGTCTTGAAAACAACTTGAATTAGTTGTTTAGCCTTTGGATGAAGGGCTGTGTTCAACCATTTGAGCAATGCCTCCCAGAACTTTTATTTTGTTAAATCGATTGACTTATCAGTGATATTCTACACTTATGGAGCCAGATACCCTTCGTGATATCCTTTGTCTCTGCTTTATTATTAACCCAATTTTTAGGAATGATCAGATATTTGATATTTCTAAAACAGTCTTAAGTTTTACCAAGAACTGTTCTTTGCTACTATTAGTTTTGACATATCTAACTCTAGGTTAAAATGTGATAACTTATTTGCATGTATTTTCATGGTTAAATGTGATTACTTATTTGCACGTATTTTCATGGTTAAGGAAGCAAATAACAAATCAATATTTAAGAGTACAATATTTCTGATAATTTTGCATTTTCATGAAGGAAGTGACTTTGAGAAGTTTTTACTGAGTTTCTCCATAAGCCACACTCTGCTTTTTGTACCAGGAGATTTTATAGAAACACCAGGATGGTGTGTTTTTGAAATAATTATGAAAATATAAAAGACCAGAAAAAAAATCTGGGACTTCCGGGAAGATGGCAGAGGAGCAGCAGAGCCCTAGCTGAGCTCCCTCCGACATCGCAGTTTTCTCATCCCAGAGAAAATTTTACCCCTAGAAAGATAGCAAAAGTAAGTTATAACAGTACAGGGATTCTGGCCAGGAAGGAAAAATCGACTTTGCTTGGCTGAAAACTCAGATTTGAGATCCAGGCGGCATCCCGCCGCCACGCCAGTGCTGGCGCCGGCACAGCGCCCCGCACTCCATGCAGCTAAAGCATTCAACGGAGACCGGGGAGAAATCCTCCAGACGGCAGCGTACAGACAGATTGCAGGCTGAGCACGGATGGGCCAAAATCGCAGAGAAAGCGTGAGTACCCCCATGAAAGTCACTCTCACTCGCACCCACAGAGCAGCTCCTCCCTGACCACCAGAGCAAAGCGCCATCTTTGGCACTGGCATAGGGTCAGACCAGACGGGAGCTAAAATCCGCCTGGGGAAAGCGAGGACAAAGCGGCCATCTTTGAGAAGGGCAAGAGGGACCGACCAGTGAGAGCCAGCTCCACCCAGGAGTATGACCCCTGCCCAGGTAGGGGTGGGGGGGAGGTGGCTTGTCCTGGGAATTGGCTCAGCTAGAGGTGGCCTTCCCGGACCGCCAGAATTCCTCAATTAAAAGCAAAAGTGGCGAGCAGCTACCGTACCAGCGGCACAGAACAGCCACACGGGAGATCAAACACTTCCTGAGACAGAGAATGGTTCCGTTTAGAAGCCCAATTCCCAGCCTGAAACAGAGCTGAATTCCATACACTGTTCTACCCAGGAGGCTGCCCCACCCAGGAGGGAGGAACCTCCCCTAGGCGAGCAAGCCTCAGCTGGGTAAACCAGACCAGAGGCAACCCGTCCTGCTGAGTCCACAGGCTATTCAAAGCCAGGCATTAAAGGCAACAGCCACACAGCAGACGGGTGGAGCCACGGTTCCCAAGACTGTTCACGTCCCCATCTACAGAGGACGCCCAAGTCTTACCTGCAAGCTGTGTGAACCACAGAGCCCCATGATTTCACTGACTGGGAAAGAGGGTCAGAGCAGATCCACCCCCTGTGAACAGAAAGCAAGTCAAACCAGCCAAGCGGCAGAATAGACAGCAGACCATCGCAAGGAAACCAGAGACTGTAGAAAGCCCACCCAAACAAGGAAGACCCCTTTTTCTTTTTTTCTTTTTTCTCAAACGTTTTTTAAGCTTTCTTTTTCTTTCTTTATATTTTCATTTCTGAAACATCATTGGTTTGTTTTTGTTTTCCGTTTTTACCCGTTGGTTCTATCAAGTTCTTTTTTGTTTGTTTTTGGTTGTTTGTTTTTTTTTCCTGATTTTTTCTTTTTTCTTTTTTCTTTTTTTAAAAATAATTTAGGTGCATCTGTTAGGTGCATCTGTCTTCCAGTATTTTTTCTTTATTTCTCTCTTTGCATTCTCTTACTTTAAAAATTACTTTCCTATGAATAACACCTCCACTCTTTACTGCTAACTCTTCTAGGATCTCCAGATTCCATTGACTCCTGGGTACTGGATAGAGGGTATCTTGCCTATTCCGAGTGAATCAAAGGGGTTCATAGAGAAAGCCAGTCCAAAAAGAACTTAATATAAGAACAAGAATTGCTCACAGGGGTGTAACAGTCAATAAGTAACTACTGATTACAGGGCTCAGGATTGATTGTTATATTGAAATTGTATTCTTTAGGAACTCCAAATAAAATTTTATACACAGGTATAAAGGGTATCCATATATAATTGTGAACTTCTAAGATTTACACAACAGTGCTTGGTAAGGTCTGCTTGGGGTCTTAAACGGTGCTCACAGGTGCTTGTAGTTTGGCATTCCCAATCCAAATGGGCAGAAGGAACACAAGAAAGATGGCAAAAAAATAGAGTATTATCTCCCAGTCAAAACAAGCAGGAAGCAGAGCAGTCAATCAAAGACATAGAAGAGAACCCTCAAAATGCTCTACAAAGTTTACGGATTAACATGGTAAATGAAAAGTTTGAATCTCTAAAGCCAATTATTGTAGAGCATGTGGAGGCAAAGCAAAAATTAATGGAGAATTTCATGGTATCCACAAATAGAAAGATAAAGGAACTTCAAGAGTCAAATGAAAAGATAACTACCCAGCTAAAAGATTTGAAAGACAGCACTCAAAACCAAGTTAATGAAGTTAATGAAATAAAGAAGTCCATGCAGGACCTAAGAGATAATTATAGCAAGGACATGGAAATCATCAGGAAAGACAAGTCAGAAGGAAAAGAGATTCGAAATCAAGTAGCTAGCTTACAGTCCCGACTAACTGAAGGAGAGGATCGAATCTCAGGAGCTGAAGATTCCCTAGAATCTATGGAGAAAGATCAAAAAGCAATACAAAACCAATCCAATCGACAAAACAGATCACTCCAGGAGATTCAAGATACAATCAGAAAGCCCAATTTAAGGATAATAGGTGTTGAGGAAAACCTGGAGAAGGAAGTTAATGGAATAGGCAACCTATTTAACAGAATATTAGCTGAGAATTTCCCAAATATCCAGAATATAGGCCTATACAGATACAAGAATCATTTAGAACCCCAAACCGACAAGACAAGAATAGGACATCCCACCGACACATTGTGATCAAAACAGGATCAATAGAGTCTAAGGAAAGAATCCTTAAAGCTGTTAGGGAGAAGAAAACAATCACATATAAAGGAAAATCCATCAGAATTACCCCAGACTTCTCAGCAAAGACCATGAAAGCAAGGAGAGCCTGGAATGAGGTATGCCAAACCCTATATAAAAATAACTACCAATCAAGAATAGTGTACCCAGCTAAACTCTCATTCATAGGTGAAGGTCAAATAAAAGTCTTCCACAGTAAGGAAAAACTGAAACAATATATCTCCCCACCAAACCAGCTTTATAAAAAAAAAATCCTCAAAGATGTACTATACAGGGAAAATAATCAAGATCCCAATGTAGACAGAGAAATGAACCTTAAATAGTAAACCAGAATATCAGATCAAGAAATGGAAAGACTCAGCCTTTAACAAGATAGGGCTAATGAAAGGAACAAATGATCAGCTCTCAATCCAAACTGTCAACATTAATGGACTTAATTCGCCAATCAAACGACATAGGCTCATAAGTTGGATCAAAAAATCAAGATCCATCTTTCCGCTGCCTCCAAGAGACTCATCTATCCAGCAAAAGTAAACATCTAAAAGTGAAAGGCTGGACTCAAATCTATCAAGCAAATGGCCCCCATAAGCAGGCTGGAGTTGCAATCCTAGTATCAGACAAAATTGACTTCAAATTAAAAGGTAAGAGGAGAGAAAGACGGTTTCTACATACTAGTAAAGGGATCTCTCCTACAGGAAGATATCACCATCCTAAATATCTATACACCAAATACAGGAGCACCCAACTTCATCAAACAAACACTACTGACTCTCAAAACACACATAGACCCAAAAACATTAATAGTTGGGGACTTTAACACTCCACTATCACCTCTGAACAGATCAACATGCCAAAAACTGAACAAAGATACCACAGATGTAAACAATTGCATAGACCAACTAGACTTAATCGACATCTACAGAATATTCCACCCAGCAACAACAGAATATACATTCTTCTCAGTGGCCCATGGAACATTCTCCAAAATAGATCACATCTTAGGGCACAAAGAAAATCTGTACGAATTCAGAAGTATCAAAAACATTCCCTGAATTCTCTAAGACCACAATGGAATAAAATTAGAACTCAACTCAAACATCCACCACAGAAAATCCTACAGTTCATGGAGACTAAACAACACACTGCTGAACCATCAGTGGGTTATTGAAGAAATTAAAACGGAAATTCAAATGTTTATGGAACTCAACCAAGTTGAGGACACAAAGTTCCAGCTCCTTTGTGACACAGCAAAGGCAGGGCTCAGAGGAAAATTTATATCCCTGAATGCATACACCAACAAACTGGAGAAACAGCAACTCAATCATTTAAGGAAACACCTTAATTTACTTGAAAGAGAACAACAAGCCAAACCCCAAGTCAATAGACGGAAGCAAATAATTAAAATCAAATCAGAATTAAATCAATTAGAGATGAAAAAAAACATCGAAAGAATTAACAAAACAAAGAGTTGGTTCTTTGAAAAAAATCAACAAGATAGACAGACCCCTGGCAAACCTGACCAAAAAACGAAGGCAGCACAGTCAAATAAACAAGATAAGACATGAATCATGTAACATCACCACAGAAAAAATCAAAATTCAGAACATAATAAGGGACTATTTTGCAAAACTTTATGCCAACAAATTCGAGAACTTGGAAGAAATGGATGATTTCCTAGAAAAAATTCATATCCCCAAACTCAACCATGAAGATTTAAACCTTCTAAACAGACTCATATCCAGTTTTGGAATAGAAACGGCAGCAAGTGATCTCCCATCCAAGAAAAGCCCAGGTCCAGACGGATTCACTGCAGAATTCTACAAGGCCTTCAAAACAGAACTCACACCAATATTTCTCAAACTCTTCAATGATATAGACAGAGAACGTTCACTGCCAGACACTTTCTATGAAGCCACTATAACCCTCATCCCAAAACCAGGCAGGAACTCATCACAGAAAGAGAACTGTAGACTGATTTCCCTGATGAACATAGACTAAAAAATTCTCAACAAAATTCTGGCCAATAGACTTCAACAGGTCATCAAAAAAAATACACCACTATCAAACTGGATTCATCCCAGGGATGCAAAGTTGGTTCAATACACGCAAGTCAATTAATGCAATTCACCACATCAATCGGAGCAAGGTAAAGAAACACATGGTTATATCACTCGATGCTGAGAAAGCGTTTCATAAAATACAGCACCCATTTATGCTAAAAGCCCTGGAAAAATTGGGATTCCAGGGAACATTCCTGAATATAATCAAGGCAGTTTATGACAAACCTACAGCAAGTATAACTCTAAATGGTGAAAACTTAAAGCCATTCCCTTTAAAATCAGGAACAAGACAGGGATGTCCACTCTCTCCCCTGCTCTTCAACATAGTACTAGAATTCCTAGCCAGAGCAATTAGGCAAGAAGAAAATATAAAGGGGATCCAAATAGGAAAAGATGTAGTTAAACTTTCTCTCTTCGCAGATGACATGATCCTATACCTAAAGAATCCCACAGACTCTAACCCCCCAAGCTACTAGAGCTGATCCAAAACTTTGGCAAAGTTTCAGGATATAAAATAAACCCTCAAAAATCAACGGCCTTTCTCTATGCTAATGACCCAAAGACTGAGGCTGAAATCAGGAAAACAACTCCTTTTGCAATAGCCTCAAAAAACATAAAGTACCTAGGAATAACCTTAACCAAAGAAGTGAAAGACCTCTACAATGAGAACTTTAAAAACCTGAAAAATGAAATTAAGTCAGAGCTAAGAAAATGGAAAAACCTCCCATGCTCCTGGATTGGGAGGATTAATATAATCAACATGGCAATATTGCCAAAGGTTATCTACAAATTCAATGCAATACCCATTAATATCCCAACACAATTCTTTAATGAAATAGAGGAAGCAATCCAGAAATTCGTATGGAACAATAAAAGACCTAGAATAGCAAAAACAATCCTAAGCAGAAAGAACAGTGCTGGAGGAATTACAATACCCAACTTCAAGCTGTATTATAAAGCTATAGTAATAAAAACAGCTTGGTATTGGTACCGGAACAGGCCTGAAGACCAATGGAACAGAATTGAAGACCCAGAAATGTACCCACAGAACTATGCTTACTTAATCTTTGATCAAGGAGCTAAAACAATAGTCTGGAAGAAAGCCTCTTTAACAAATGGTGCTGTCAAAGCTGGTTCAACACATGCAACAAACTAAAATTAGATCCTTATATATCACCCTGCACCAAAATCAATTCCAAATGGATCAAAGACCTAGAAATCAAAACAGACACCATGAAAACACTAATCAAAGGAGTAGGAGAAACACTTGGGCTCCATGGCACAGGATGGAACTTTCTTTTTTTTTTTTTTTTTTTGGTTAGGACTTTGACTTTAATATGTAGGTATTTTGGTACAATCAATAACAACATAAAAATTCTGAGCAGTGGAATAACACAGTCCACCAAGCATTTCAGGTAGACACATTTTGGGAGCCACACAAACTGCAGTAGGTACAGCAAAATGTGAAATGGCCCATTGCTAATAAAGTGTAGACACAGTGGAGGTCACTTTGAAAGATGATGCTGTTTGGGGTATGTAGTGATACTAACCAGAAGGCAATGGAGAAATCATTGGGGATAACAGACAGGATTAGAATCCTGTAAATCAGACTGAACTGGTGTCAGACCCAGCTCTGCCACTTTGTCTCTGGCAATTTGCCTCACTGATTCTCCTTGCCACATGGGCAAGTGTCTTGATCTAAATGGAGTAGGGCATGTCTAATTCTCTGCATTGAGCAAACTCTGCACCCAGCAACAACCCAATGCTGGCTGCTAATGGTCTTTAGGCTTTTACAATATCCAAATATCCCCTTGCATTTACTTTATTTTATTAACCTCAAGTAGCTGTCACAAACTGACAACATGTCAGTTTGTGAGTACATGTTGTCAGTTTGTGAGTACAATGCCTCTCAATGGATGACACCCCTTTCCTCATTTATTAAATACAGGACTTCTCTTGATTTTTGAAAATAAAACAAACTTAGAAAGACAAAGAAATAAACACATTTCCAGAACTAGTAGGAGCTGATTTCTAAATTTAATCCAAATTTCCTGTTTTCTAGGACCCAACACTACTAGGATGGAACTTTCTTAACAAAGACCCAGAAAGGCTACAATTCAAAGAAAGGTTGGACAAATGGGACTGTATCAAACTGCAGAGCTTCTGCATGGCAAAGGATATAGCTCGCAAGATAAACAGAAAGGCCACAGATTGGCAGAAGATCTTTACTGGCCATTCAACGGACAAAGGCCTCATATTTAAAATATATGCAGAACTAAAAAAATTACCTTCTTCCAAAACAAAACCGCAAAGAACCAATAGCCCCCTCATCAAGTGGGCTAGAGACTTACAAAGAGACTTCTCTGAGGACGAAATGAGAATGGCCAGGAGACATATGAAAAAGTGCTCTACATCACTGGCCATAAAAGAAATGCAAATCAAAACAACATTGAGATTCCATCTCACCCCAGTAAGAATGTCCTATATCAAGAAAACTAACAATAACAACTGTTGGAGGGGATGTGGCCAAAAGGGAACCCTACTTCATTGTTGGTGGGAATGTAAACTGGTTCAGCCACTCTGGCAAGCAGTATGGAGATTCCTCAGAAGGCTAAAACATAGAACTCCCCTATGACCCAGCAGTCCCACTTTTGGGTATCTATCCAAAAGATCACAAACAAAATCACAGTAAAGCCACCAGCACAACAATGTTCATTGCAGCACAGTTTGTCATAGCTAGAATCTGGAACCAACCCAGATGCCCCTCAGTAGACGAATGGATCAGGAAAATGTGGTACATATACACAATGGAATTTTATGCCTCTATCAGAAAGAATGACATTGCCCCATTTGTAAGGAAATGGAAGGACTTGGAAAAAGTTATACTAAGTGAAGTGAGCCAGACCCAAAGAAACATGGACTCTATGGTCTGCCTTAGAGGGAATAATTAGCACAGGTTTAGGCAAGTCACAGGAGAGGATCATAGGAGCCCAATAGCTATACCCGTATGAACACATAAGATAAAACTAAGTGAAATGAACTCCATGTTATGGAAACGATTGTTTTATCTACTTTCAACGTGCCGTATGTAATTGTAGCCTCTATTATTGATGATCTTCTTGTATCACCTTCCTGTGGTTGTACCTACACTTTCTCTGTATCTTATCTGAGTATATTGGAAACCGGGTATACTGGTATTAGCACTAGGAAATTGGACGGGAATACCAAAATAGAGAGACACAGGGTAAAAAAGACAAACAACTACAAAAGGAATACTTGCAAAACTGTTTGGTTTAAATGAACTGAACAACACATGGGTGGGGGGAAGTGAAAGGGGGTGGGGGGAGGGGGGAATGAGGGACGAGGTAACAAACAGTACAAGAAATGTATCCAGTACCTAACCTATGAAACTGTAACCTCTCTGTAATTCAGTTTGATAATAAAAATATATACACACACAAAAATAAATAAATAAAAGTAAAAAAAAGAAGATATCACAAAGAAATCTGTTATGTGTTGCAATGTAACACTGTTAGGTGTATTGATAAAACAAGAGCTACATCAGTTATGTTTGGGCAAGGTAAAGCTAGTCCTGTAACTGTAAAATACACTTTAAAAAAATTCTTTATGTACTATGCCAAGTACATAAATATCACTTCAGACCAGGCAAGATCTGATTGAAATGGATGATGAACCACAAAATGTACATAGTCTCTCCCTCAAACACAAATATTCTTTTTCAGATATATTTCAAAGTGTTTTGTCTTAATAGTTGATTTGTGCACAAAGGCATCATTTTCAAATTCATTCTCCAACACAAAGGCCTCATACAATTATTTCAATTAGGCATTGTTATTTAAATATGTGTCATTGTAAAGCAAAATTGCCTAAAGATTCTGTTCATACATATGGATAAAGAATTAGTAGATTGTGGTGGCTCACATCTGGAATCTTAGCTACTCTGATGGTGGAGGTAGGGAAGGTCACAATTCAGGACCAGTTCAGAAAAAGACTTCAATAGTAATCCCAACCAATAGAAGTTAGATATGATGGTGTATGCCTACTATCCTTACCTAGCAGGTGAATCATATATGTTTGCTATTTTTGTTTTCTCAGTTAAACATACTACAAGCTCATAGGTCCTTATGGAATCCCCTGTGGATACATCTGCCCACAAAGGGACACAAGCTCTCCTACATTCAAAGCTTTTGTGTGGGTTACTGGCTTTGTTTCCAGTAATGACTGAAAAGTAGAAAGTCTGGGATTTTATAATTTAAGTTAGTTTTTTGTTCGGTAAACCTAGATGTTTTCTGCCTTCACAAACCAATAATTTGGTAGCTCTGTTGTTCATTTCACTTCTAGGAAAACTGTAATTAATTATCCAGCATCACAGGTCCATTATCCCAGAGTATTAAGACAATGGCTTTGACTGCTATCAGAGTGATTTCTATGGAGAATTACTATGGCTTGGAGCTTGAATTTGGGGCCTAGGCACTGTCAGTGAGCTTTTGTGCTCAAGGCTGGGACTCTGCCACCTGAGTCATTGCTTTGCTTCTACCTTTTTGGTAAGTCCCACAGAATTTCCTGTCTAGGCTGACTTTGAACAATGATCCTTAGATTTCAGCCTCCTGAGTAACTAGGATTATAGGTGTGAGCCACTAGTGCCTAGCAAACATGAGTTTTAAATGAAAGAATGTTTGGTATAGTAATATGGCATGGTAGAATGCATGCTGGTAGGCTGACTTATCATGTAAAATAAGTGAGTAACATGTTGATTTATAGAATGTAGTTCTTCCTGCTGTAAGATGAAGGTAGTAAAGCAGAATAATTTCTAGTATATCAGAACAAGCATCAAGGTCGTTGCCAAGAATGATGAAGGCCCAGAAGAGATGCTTAAGTTATTTTTAACTCCCCTGTTAAAAGTTCCAGAGCTGTTTTCAGGGAAATCTTAATTAGTGAACTTGATGACTTGATGTTGACTGTTTAAAAATTCAATAGGGAAAACAATCCAACTTTATAAGAAGATCCAAAATGTTCTTCAGTTATTCCTGAGGACCTACTCATTTTCTTTATTTCCCTACTTCCTCACAGGTAAGTCTATTTTGTATAGATTAGGAGCCAGTTCAAGCAATACTTTTCATTTTGTACATGTTTTAAAATTTGGAATTCAAAGATATATTTGATAGGAATGCATGCATCGTCAGAAATAGTCAAAGAACTACATAGAAAGGAATGAAATTGCTTATAGCTGTGGAAGCAATGTACAACATCTGAGAATATTTGGAGCATGAAGAGGAAGAAACTAAAATTAACTGTGATGGCTTTGTGTGTCTTACACATTCTCAGATCTTTCCATATGCTATGACCTCAGAGAAAATTCGTGAAACAGCATTTTTAGATAAGAAGCTAAGTAAGGTTCTTCAAAATTAAGTCAATTGTTCATAAGCGTAGAAATAACACATAGCAGTCTTATATATTTTAAGTCAAAGCTGATAGGTTTCAAACTTTGAGTTGATTTTATGAGAAAAATACCAATGATTTAGACGGAATTATTTTTATAGTAATGTTTGTGCAGTACCAAGGTAACTTAGTAGACTTATTTTTTTCTTTTTATGATGCCGTCCTGGGGCTTGAACTTAGGGCTTAGGCCCTGTCCCTGAGTTTTTGTGCTCTAAGACTTGAGCCTCATCTCCGCTTTCATTTTTTTATATTTAGTTTGAGGTAAGAGTCTCGTGAACTTTCTAGCCTGCGGTGGCTTTAAACCACGATTCCTAGATCTCAGCTGCCTTAGTAGCTAGGATTACAGGTGTGAGCCACCAGTGCTTAGCTTAGCAGACTCTTTTTAAAAAAGGATGCAGAGAAAGATATGAATGTATGGAAAGGTGTAACAGGATGTTTCAGTGTTCACTAGGTCAAGACAAAAGAAGGGTTTCACACTTCCCAACTCTCATGAAAATATATGTGCACATACTAAAATAATTTAAAGTATATAAATATATACTTATACACAGATACATACAGACATACACATGCATATGTATGTGTATATGTCTGTATTCATAGATAATTTACATGGTTTATACATATATATTCAAAGGTGAGGGCAGGAAAGCGATAAAAAGTACTACACTTCTACAAAATACAGCTATTTCTACTACATTAAATAAAAAAGCTTTGTAATTTTGTCAAATGCCTCAGTGTGTACACAAAGCTAAGATGTATCTATAGGCAGATTTGAGACCAAGAGCCAAAAGGAGATGAACATCTCTGAATAATATGGAGAGCAATTAGGAGATTTTTGAGGTGATGCCAATAGACAAAAGAGGGTGCCATGATATGGGTGGATAAGAGATGGTGAGACAAGGGACAAAGGATGGAGCAATGATATTCACAAGACACTGTGTTGGAAGTGAGCTTTACAACTTGAGGAGGGGGAGTGGTAGAAAAACTAGGGAGGAAAAACTAGGAGAAATATACTCATTATGTTACATATGTAACTATAACCCCTCTGTATATCACCTTGGTAATAAAATTAAATAAAAAAAAACTATTTAAAAAACCCTCACAAAACCCAGAAAGACATAGAGCTTGGGGCTAGGTGTTATAGAATACCCAGTGAGAAAAAAACTTACTGGATAGCACTGCCATGGGAGTTTAAGGATATATTTGTCTAAAGTTTCACTTTTTATTCTTTTATGTTTCTGACAAATATCTATATATCATATGATTTCCAATAGAGTTTTATGAAAATAAATGTCTATGTTTGCATAGTTGTGAACTAACTTGGAAAGGCTAGATTTGCTGAAAGAATTCCATTGATATTTGTAGTTGTTTAATTTTTCAAGTATTTCTCTTTCTTCCTTTTTTCCCCAAAGTAGCAAGTAAGTACCCATTCTGAAATAGAACATACAATCATTTATGCCCTATTTATAAGTAGCATTAACATATTTTAAATTTATCATTTTGAACCGTTATCCAAATAACCTAAGAGATTTTTATCTTCCATGGCTTGAAAGAAACAAATGTGACAAGGGAAGTACTTCAGTACAGCTGTCGATTTCTAGTGAAGGTGTTAGAAATCTTAATTTAGATATATGATGAGTATCCATTTGTCTGTTTCATACTGAATGGCAAAAATTTAAGACTTTAAAATTGAACTGAGGAGGTTAAGAATCAAAACCCCAGCATTAGACAAAGTAGAAGCTGACGTAGAAAAGAAGCATAGCTGCAGATCAAAAACATAAATTGACAAACAGAAAAGAAAAAGGAGAGGGAAATGAAAGACCCAAGTGAATGGTATGCAGTAGACAGTTTGAACGTACTAAGAAATGTTTACTTCGATTCTCTTTTAATTAAACCACTTGTTCTGGCCCCTCCTGAGACAAAATAGAGTAACAGAAGATAATGGGGGAAAAAACATGCGGAAAACAAATAGAGCAAGTTCTAAGAAAATATAAAGGCAAATACTGCTTAAGAAAACCACTAAAGCTCACATTTCTCGCTGAAGGCCAGCATGAGGAGAAATGTCACCTGGGTGACAGAGTTCGTTCTCCTGGGGCTGACCAATCGGCTGGACTTACAGATTCTCTTCTTCGTGCTGTTTCTGACCGTCTACGGGGTCACCCTGGCAGGGAATCTGGGCCTGATTGTGCTCATCCAGCTCAATGCCAGGCTGCACACGCCCATGTACTTTTTCCTCAGCCACTTATCCTTTGTGGATCTCTGTTTTTCTTCCAACGTGACTCCGAAGATGCTGGAGACTTTCCTTTGGGAGAAGAGCACCATTTCTTACTGTGCTTGCCTGGTGCAGTGCTACTTTTTTATTGCCCTGGTCCATGTGGAGTTTTACATCCTGGCTCTGATGGCTTTTGATCGGTACATGGCCATCTGCAACCCGCTGCTTTACGGCAGCAAAATGTCCAAGAGAAAGTGCATGTCTCTCATCGTGATGCCTTACCTGTATGGAGCGTTCACTGGCCTCATGGAGACCATGTGGACTTACAACCTGGCCTTCTGTGGTCCCAATGAAATCAACCACTTCTACTGTGCTGACCCGCCACTCATTAAGCTGGCTTGCTCGGACACCCACAACAAGGAGACATCCATGTTTGTCGTGGCTGGATGCAACCTATCCTTGTCTCTTCTGATCATTCTGATTTCTTACCTCTATATTTTCCCTGCTATTTTGAGGATCCGCTCCTCGGAAGGAAGGCGCAAAGCCTTTTCTACCTGTGGCTCCCATCTGACGGCCGTCAGCATCTTCTACGCTACCCTCTTTTTCATGTATCTCAGACCCACAACCCAGGAATCTGTGGAGCAAGGGAAAATGGTGGCTGTATTTTACACCACCGTAATCCCCATGTTGAATCCTATGGTTTACAGCTTTAGAAATAAAGATGTGAAAGAAGCATTAGCCAAAGAGCTGTCAAGGAGAAAAATATTTTCCAGAAAGTAATTTTTATTATTTTAGTCTCAAAGATTTATTTATGTTTCCCCAGTTATATATTTTTTGTGTTATAGGATGTAATCTTCACGGCAAATTAAGAAACGGGACACACCTATGGGATGGGATGATTGCAATATTTTAAATGAACTTGTGGCTATTTCTAAAAGAGTTGTGCTGGACCCACACAGGTCACTTCTTAGTTGAATCTTTAATTTTTTAAGAAGTAGTTAGGGTATTTATTTTGTTTTCCATGGTGAGCAGGAATATTTAAGATGGCAACTTTGTGACAAGATGTGGGAAAACAGGGGTGGGAAAAAATGAAAACCTCACAGTGCAAATGGAGACTATTGGTGACCCTCTTTGCTCTTCACTCTTTGTGGAGCTGTCAATCTGTCAAAATGGAGATTTCTATGATTAATTTCAAGTATTGAATTCATTCAATCTATCTGGATTACCAGGCAGTATGATACAAATTGGATATTTTATTGTCAAGTGTGGAAGTCGGGCAGCTAGACAGCTAAACAAACCAGGAATCAAACATTTCAGGGACTAGAAAGCAATGTAGCATAGTCTGGGCAAGAGTGACATCCCATGAGAAGGTTTTGCTAATGAGTTAACCTCAGTGAATGGGAAAGAACTCCTGGAGGAAAGCAATAGAAAGATAGCTTGTTTATTAAAGTCATATTCATATCTCTTTCATAAAAATTGATTATACATCTACTATGAGTAGTTATTTAGATCTTTAGAGCAATTGGAAAACTTTGATATATAGTACATTAATTACATTAAGTTAAAAGCAAATAAAATTATAAACGAAACAAATCCCATTCTGTGGTAAATTCAAAGTATATATACATATAAAGAAGTAATAGACATAAATTAATCCATCCCTTTTAAGTTTCCTCCTAGTCTTTTCTGATTATATAATTATTAATAAAGCATTAAGCAGTCCATGTTGAAAGCTCCTAACATTATGGACAATTACTTATGTGTATTTCATACATCTAGGGATATTTTCCTGCATACAAGTTTAATATTGGAATATCTACTGTCATATTATAATTGATGCTTCCTGTTTTTAGTATGTCTTTGTGTGGCATTTATTTTGATTTTAATATTACCAAGAAAGATTACTTTATTATTTTATTTTTAATCCTTCTGTATCTTTATGTTTTAGCTTCTACTCTTTTCTTTTTATGAGACAGAATCTCAGTATGTAGCTCAGGTTTGTATCAAATTCATAACCTCCCGCCAGAATCTACTCATTATAGGAATTATGCCTCCACAACCAACCAACCAACCAACCAACAAGCTAAACCAGAAAAAAAACAAATATTCTATTTTTATATTTGTGGTACTGAGTATCTATCATTTTTAGATATATATGCTTATATGATAACTTATGATTTTATAACATAATGCTTTTTTATCTGTGAAGGAAAGATTTGAAATATCTACATATTTATGATTTTACAAACAAATGCTTTTTTTGTTTTGATATACAAGTCAATGAACATAAGCTTTCTTTTTCAAAATAACTTCTCATCATGCTTACCATTAGTATATTGCCAATAACATGCAGTGAAACTTAGCATGAGATATTCATAAGAGTTCATTGCTCAAGTGATGAGAGGATCTTGGCCACCTGATAGTATTTCTACAAATACTGTTTGAAATTTCCTGTGTAATAATCAGTTATATAAATCATGCATTTTCCAGAGATCTGGTCTTACAGCTACCTATACAGATAACCCATGCATTGCAAGACCACACAAATGACTTCATAAGTAGGTTTTCTAAAGAAATATGGATGTTTTGAAAAATCAAAATTATATTTAAATTACATTTTTACCATCCTTTATACAAAGGAGTTGTCATTAAATGAATCAGTGCAGAAATACAATGCATCTTTGTCAATGTCACCATTTTCTTCTGTTCTCCTCATCCTTCCCACCCAACACCTCCCAATTTTCTTAATTTCAAAGGATATACATTGAATTTGACAGTATTCTCCCCTCTTCCTCTCTTCATTTGTCTACCCTATCCTTTTTCCTTCCCTTTCCCTGCCTTTACACATTTCAAATATTATTAGTTTCCTAGTATTCATTTTTTTGGACTGCCAGTTTTTCTAAGAAATTACACTGTTTGAATTCTCCCCTGCAAGCATCACACTTTAGTTAGTACATTTGTGTACAGCTGCACATTTGTCCATACCATATAAAAGACCATGTTTTGTTTATATAGTTTTAGGGCAGTTGGTACCTATTTTTTAAACTTTTTCTGTTTTCCTCAGACTTTGTATTCAAAGGCTTTTCATTTTGGGAACCCACAAATCATTTTTACAGTCATTTCAGTGTGTTATTTTCGGAGTCACCACATTTAAATCTATGTGCATTTAGGTGTTTTAGATGTTAACATAAACAGAGAGGCTTATTTCACAGCAACTAAATGAATTATATCCAGTCTTATCCATTGTTGCTAGACAATAATCAAAATTGTTGTTATTCATTCCATCAATTAAAAACAAGTATTGATTATATTTTTTCCACATAGTGTCTTTATTAGTTGCTATTTTTATTTAAACAAGAAAGTCAAATGCACAAATATAATCTGTGTCAGAGTAGAGGACGTGTGGTCTTCATGGACCATTGTCCAAAACAGGGTTCTTTATATGACACCACCAAGTACTCCAAAATCCAAAGAATGATTTGGAATTATATTAATGGCTGGTCTGAGTAACACCTTATCGGACCTGTAAATATTAGATGAAGAAACACAAATTTTGAGGGTCATTTACTTGATTTCTGTGGTATGAGAGAAGCAGCTAGCACATCTAAGCATTGTCTGAGCCTGATAGTATTTCTGTTCATATCTAGCCATGCCTTATGCAAGTTAAGAGATTGGATAGATTTTTATCATTTTGATTGATGCTGATTAACAATAGTCATTTATCCAATAAATGAGTCTTTGAAATATGAATGTTTTCTCCAGTAGGGGTCAATTTAATAGTATAGTAATTGCTATGTTCATGAAAATATGGAATGTGATCTTCAGGCAAACATTGGTTAAAAAACTTGTTGACAGACTGCTGGGAGAAACAGTCACAATTCCTATATTATAATTGGTTATACTTTTATTCAATCAATGTTAATTTATACTCTTCTATATTGTGGGATATTAAAAGAAAAAATATTTTTCTTACATATGGGCAAAAATAATTACAGGTGCTAATATCTGGGGACTTTCTTGCCAAGAGAATTAGGAAGAGAGTAGACTCTTTTTCTTAGAGGAACCAGTGGAAAATCAAGGTGAACCATTAGAAAGTGTAGTTTCACTCCTGCCCTTACTGTAACTGATCTTAGTACCCCAGATAATGTATAGACCTGTGCAGGGGTCCCTGAGCCCTGGGCGCTCTCCTGACCAGCGGGAGAGGAAAGGAAGTGCACCCCGCCGAGGGTAAGCCCAGAATAGGTAAGGAGCCACGAGTCGCCTGCACGCAGCCCAACCCAACCTTTCACTGGGTGTTAGACAGTCAGACAACTCGGGAGATGTTCAAGACTGCTCTCTGTTTAGTGGCACGGACCTGATCTTAAATATGGGCAATGGCAGCAGGAAGAGAAGGGGTGTAATGTACCTAGCCAGGGGCTACGATTGGTGGTCGGAGCTGTCAGTCAAGGATGGAAGGCCATGGGACCTCCCTAAGGGGCGGCCTAAGTCTAGTCACTATGAGCAGGACCACCCCCAGGTTACCGCTGGCCGCCATCTTGCTTCACATGGTCTTAAGGCTGGGAGGCGTGGCCAGCTAGAGCGGCCTTTTGGGTTCTGGACCTGGAAGGCAGGCGGGGCTAACTGGGATCCCTCTTTGGGGAGGCGGTGCAACAGTCACACACCTCCAGGGCCAATTGGTGTGCCCCACAGACCTGTATTGAAACTAGGGAAGGGAAAGGGAATACCAAAAATGAGAGACAAAGGATAAAAAGACAAACCATTGAAAAATGTATACTTATAAAACCAATTGGTGTAAACTACTGCACAATGCATGGAGGTGGGGAGGGAACTGGGGAGGGAGAGATGGGGGAAAATGAGGGAGGAGGTAACAAGTTGGATAAGTAATGTACTTGCCTTACATATGAAATAGTACCCCCTCTGTACTTCACTTTGACAATAAATAAGAAATGGCAAAAAATGGTATAGTATACTAGAACTATTTAACACAGAAGTCCAAAAGCAAGATAAGAGGAAAAGCACAGAAAACATGAAGACAAAGAAAACAAAATACCATTGTAATTAAATAAATACATTATTATAAAAAAAGAATGTTTGGAAATTAATACTGATTATAGCACCATTTGGAGAGAGAAGCTATGGTTTTGTAAGGACCAGCATACAGGGAGGGCTCTAAAATAGTCTCTGCCTGTTGAAGGCACACAAAATTGGAAAGTAATGATTAAGGTGCACAAAATTCAAGGGACCCAAGGTAGGAAAATAATTAAGAGGCATGTGAGTTATAATATGGAAAACTCAGCAGTTATCTGGTAAGAATGAGAACATAGAAATGGAACTTCAACTCTATGATAGTATATAGAATGGTTTCAATTATATTCTAGGTACACAGTAAGAGACTATGTAAATAAGTGTGTGATGTTTGATGTCTATAATGATCAAAGCTGACAAAGACTGTTATTCAACGTCCTGGAAAATATTCTGTGAGAACTCAGATGCAACTTAAGAAAAAGGAGTAAGAAGTATTAATCAAATTAAGGTCCTTCTACCCCAAAAGGAAACTTTAAATATTAATTCAGTGCAACCACAGGAATAAAGTGACATGTCTTCTAAAATAGACACTGTAAACCAAAGTTAAACATACTACATTTATAAACAAATGTTATTGTACATAATAAAATTAACTAATTTCTCTGGCATGTTGATTGCTCTTAATTTTAAACAGTAGAAATCATCAAGTTGATGGAACAACTATTATTTCTCATGAAACAAGCAAAAATATCTAGGCAAGGTTTATTGTTAAGTGTTATGTGTATTATCACTATTTAGTTTATATTAGTTTCACAGAGGAGATTTCATTGTTACATCTCCACACACTTCTGCACTGTATTCCAATCATTTGTATTCCTTTTACCATTCTCCTCTCCCGGCCCCCTACAAACACCCCCAACAATCTCATTATTCTATTTTCATAGCTACAATAATTGATTAGTGCTATTCCAAAAGCCCATTTCTTTTTCCAACCTCACATCCTCTACTGATCAATGGCTTTCATTGTTTTCTCTAAACTCCCATATATTAAGGATTTATTTTTCTACTTTTTTCATAAAAGAGAAAACCATCTTAAAGAAAAAATATTGAAGGAATCCAAAATATTTTTCTCTAAAATATTTAAAACTGTTTAGCTAAAGACACTAAAAGTACCAAGAAAATTCACCATTTTTCCTTTTTTTTTTTTTTTTTTGCCTAAATGGTAGGAGAGGGAGTTCTCACAGAATTCTTTCTCATCAAATTCTCCCTCATTGGAGGCAGTGAGTTATCAACACAGATACTACCCAGACTTTCTCTCATAAACTTATGCCTCTTGGGATGGAGAAACTACTGGACTTACACTATATTAAATAACACACCATAAGTGTGCGTTATTTGTTACTGTAACACATACCCAACTGAGGTAATCAAAATTAAGTGAAAAAGCTTATTTGGTTCACAGTTTTATGAATTCCAGCCATATAAGAATGGCTCTGTATTTGTTGTTGTTGTTGTCATTTAAGCAGAAAACATGGATAAGACATGGATAGAGCAAAGCTGTTCATTTTTTATAAAGACAGTGCAAGAGTGGGAGAAGAATGATCAGAGGTTTCAATGCTTTCCAGGCATGTCACAATGCTAAATCCTTTTTGACTATATGTCTCAATGTTTTCCCCCTTCCCATTGGCACTATAGGTAGGGACAAGTCTTTTAATCCATGCACCTTCAGGAGATACTTATTTCAACATCAATAGTTCTTTCTTGAAATATCATTTAAGCAAAATGCTATAGTTTTTGGAAGCATTACCATACAGAAGAGATATTTTTCTCCCTTGTATTATAAAACTTGGTATTTATCTTGTTGGTCTTTTCTCTTGTAAAGTCTCTTGTAACTATCTATGTATTTATGGGAATCCAAAAGAAATGATACATTCTCTCCATTCACTGCCAAAATTCATTGAGGATAGAGTATCTGTAAAATAACTATATTAGCTTTTTATCAGAAGAGATGCCCTTTTAAGGTAGAAAATGATGTGTGGAAGGAAATGTACATAATTTTTTTTCATTAAATGAGTCCATGAAAGATTTTTATTTCTTTTTTTTTTTTTTTTTTTTTTTGGCCAGTCCTGGGCCTTGGACTCAGGGCCTGAGCACTGTCCCTGGCTTCTTCCCGCTCAAGGCTAGCACTCTGCCACTTGAGCCACAGCGCCGCTTCTGGCCGTTTTTTTTTTTTTTTTCTGTATATGTGGTGCTGGGGAATCGAACCTAGGGCCTCGTGTATCCGAGGCAGGCACTCTTGCCGCTAGGCTATATCCCCAGCCCTCTTTTTTTAATTATAGGTGATGGAAAACAGAACTAAGACCTTTGAATCAAACAAATACAATGTATTTGTTGAGATTCAGGCAAATCACTTAAAATCAAGTCAAGTTACCCAGCATCTGTTTTGAAAGTCTAATTCTATTGAGAGTTATTTCACCTTTGGGTTTTATTTTTCTATTCTACAGGATGTGGTTTGGAGCATTTTAATTAATTCCTCAGTTTCTTTCTTATGTTCTCCAGGGAAAAAGTCCCATAGTGGGAAGTTAATCTCTATAAATCCTCTAGATTATCCACTTAAGTGTTTCTAAGAACATGTTTACTTCTTGTACAGGTAGGTTACAGCATATACACTTCAAGCTGTTATCTTTCTTTCTTTCTTTCTTTCTTTCTTTCTTTCTTTCTTTCTTTCTTTCTTTCTTTCTTTCTTTCTTTCTTTTCTTTCCTTTCTTTCTTTCTTTCTTTCTTTCTTTCTTTCTTTCTTTCTTTCTTTCTTTCTTTCTTTTTCTTTCTTTCTTTCTTTCTTTCTTTCTTTCTTTCTTTCTTTCTTTCTTTCTTTCTTTCTTTCTTTCTTTCTTTCTTTCTTTCTTTCTTTCTTTCTTTCTTTCTTTCTTTCTTTCTTTCTTTCTTTCTTTCCTGCCAGTCCTGGGGCTTGGACTCAGGGCCTGAGCACTGTCTCTGGCTTCTTTTTTTTCAAGCCTAACACTCTACCACTTGAGCCACAGAACCAGTTCTGGCTTTCGCTGTATATGTGGTGCTGAGGAATCGAAACCAGGGCTTCATGCATGGTAGGCAAGCATGCTGAAGCTAAGCCACATTCCCAGCCCTCAAACTGTTAATTTTTTAATAGATTAAATCTAAATGATGGGCTGTCCTTGTTCTACCAATAGTATTCCTTTACTGGGTAGCTGTTATTCCTCCAATATAAATTCTGTTGTATGTAGAACAGGCTTTGCTATTTCACTCTTTCATGATTTCAGTCAAATGATGTTTTATTAGAAATCATCTAAAAATTGTTTTCTTCTGCTAACTGGTATTTTCCTAAGTAAGGAAGAAAATAATGTCTTTTTCTAATCTCTATTTCCACATGTAATTTGCAATCATGAGTATTGGGAGACAGAGATTTCCCAAGGAAAGTAAGGTGGGGAAAATCTTATTAAATAACTACAGAAGCAATGTTAGGCGATTAGTAGTAAAAGATCATGTCTCTATTTATTTATTTTTGCCAGTTCTGGGGCTTGAACTTAGGGCCTAGGCACTGTCCCTAAGCTTCTGTTGCTGAAGGCTAGCACTGTACCATGGCCACATGAGGCCACAGTGCCACTTCTGGCTTTTTCTGTGTATATGGTACTGAGGAATCAAACCCAGGGCTTCATGCATGCTAGGCAAGCACTCTACCACTAAGCCACATTTGCAGCCAAAGATACATCTTATACAGAGAAGGGAAAAAAGTTTAAAGTAATAGGCATTGGTATGCATGGAATAGATCTGGCGAGGTTATTTTTTTGAAGGGAGGGGGAGATTTAAATAAAAAAAAGTTTTAAACCACAACATAGGATAAATGGTTTTTACCTTAAATTATTAGGTAGGTAGCTAATAAGTATTTTGGTTGTGAGTGATGCAGTTTGTTAGGAATGGAGACTGATAATCATATCTCATACAGAGATGTAAGTGTGAAAAATAGGGGAAAAAAACTTAGTACCAAATAATACTTACTGCCCCCTAGGTGTTATGTGCATTTTATTTAACCTTCAAATGATCACATTGCTTTTTTCAGAAGAGGAAATCAATCTCCAAGATCCGAATAATGAATATTATATTAGATGCCCATAGTGTCAGCTACTAACTTTATAAGAAAATGTCTTTATTAATCTTTATAGGACACATAGATAAATATACAAGACTTCCTTTTTTTTAATTGATCCAACATAAGCTTATGTTGCCAGGTTTCTGATGAGAGAAAATTTAGATTGTTGTCTACCTTCTCTACAACTATGCTTTAGAACATCTTAAATTCATTTTACTTAACATATTTTATTTTTATATTTCTATGATGGTTATTAAGTACTCCTATTTAGTGATAATGATATGAATTATTTCTGTAAAGACATTGTGTATATATGTATATAAGTATGTGTTTCAGTTGTTAGAAGAAAAGACCTGTATGATATACATGTGCTTAACAGTTCTTTTAACATCTGTGCAACAGGTCTTTCTACCTATGAAGCACACCTTGAAATAAAGTACTAAAAAAAGTCCCGAGAATGCTAAAGACCAATTGTTAAATATCTTTTTCTCAATACTTTTACTAAGCAAATTTCCATTTTTCAAAAATCATATCCCTCAATTTAAAGGACAATTTAGAATTGACATTATACTTTTTTCTCCTTGTCATTCATTGAATTTTAAGCTTGTAGTTATCTTATTCAAGGAAAATCATAACATTTCTCTAAATGTGATACTTTTGGTCATTAAAACTTGCATGACTTCTTTTTTAGCTAGTGTTGAACACCTTAACAACTGGTATAATGGAGGAATTACAGAAATTCTGTGAATCTAAAATGTATTTTATAGCTCCTCTTTTGTCCCTCTTTCATAACTATAATAAAAATTACCAAATGATAAGTATTTTACTTTGTCTGGCTAAGGGACAGGAAAAATATAACTTGAGTTCTATTATGGATCTTGTTATTAAAGTAAGACCAGTGAAAGTCGCTTGATTCAAATTGTTCCCCAAAATAAAGATATATTAATAACAGAGTCAGGACTAAAACTCAGCACTCAGGATTTTAGTCTGTGTCCTCACTTGGTTACAGTAACACAAAATTTTCTCAGTTAATAATCAACGATTTTCAGCATGTTATTTTATTATCTTAATCATGAAGAAACTATTACATAAAAATATACAATAATAGTAAAGGATAATAAATTTACTTGTAACTGATTAAATCCCATGGCTTTTAATTACCTGACACAGATTAGAATTGGCCAAAATGGTATTTTTCTACCTTGTACATATATAGTATTGATTATTTTTACAAAGTATTCAGAGGTACATGAATAAATGGAACATAAGAACAAGGTTATTATTTGTGAATTGGCTCAAAATAATTATAGTACTAAGATGTGCTAGAAGGTACTAAGAGTCCAGACCCCCCCAAAAAAATATTTTACTCTGAAACAGTGAAAAGCCAAAAGGAACCTTGAGCCAAACCCTTCAACAAAGTTTTTTTTTTTTTTACATTTGATACAGTTTAGAAATTCCTTTTATTCAAGCATAGATATTTATAAGTGAATTATATCAGCCTTTATTCAGTATTTTGTTAATGTGTTGCCAACCAAGTCTGAGTAGAGACAGAGAAAGTAAAAGATTGTCATAGATTTGTTGCTTTTTTCTGTTCAAAGTAGTGCAGAATTAAAGAGGAGGTGATGGCAAGATATATTCTGATTAGACTTGTTTTTAAATAAAATTATATTTTAGGACATTTTTTACTTTTCTAATAGGAGTAATGGATTTTATTAAACTGCACACACAATTTAATTATCACATACAGTAAACCGCTCAAAATTTTCAAGAAGACTAACTGGATGTGACCCAGTTAAACTAGTTAAAAAATAGCTGTCCTGTTTTTGTGTCTTTGAATAAATTTCAAGTGTGGAGAGAGATTGTCCGCATCTACGAACTTAGTAAATTAATGGTTATGCACAGTTTAGATGCAGGTACCATTGACAAATTATCTTTCTCTTCCCAGAAGATAACAACAATATAACTTTGCTTTCTGAAATCCTTTCTAGACAAAACAACAAGAAATTAATTATTTCTGTGGGAAAATTGTAATGTATGAATAAAATCAATATGAATAAGGAACAAATATATAAAGTGAGGAGACATTAGAAAGCAAGAAAAAAAGAGTGGATGTATTCAAACCAAATGGATTATGAAGTATATTAATGAACAAGCGGCTATATTTGTATCTGTGTCGTTAACTCATTTGTATTTATTTTACTAGATAAAATGCCTCTGTTTGTGGATCAGATGTGAGAAAATGCTCAATTTTACTGATGTAACGGAATTTATTCTTCTAGGATTAACCAGTAGTCCTGAGCTGCAACTCCTTTTCTTCGTGGTTTTCCTAATGGTCTACATTGTCACTTTGGTAGGGAACCTTGGCATGATTGTATTGATCCGGATTAGCCCTCAGCTGAACAGCAGCCCCATGTACTTTTTCCTCAGCCACCTGTCTTTCGCAGACGTGTGGTTCTCATCTAACGTCACCCCTAAAATGCTGGAGAATTTGGTGTCTAAAACCAAAACCATTTCCTACAATGGCTGCATCGTGCAGTGCTTTCTCTTCATTGCATTCGTCCACGTGGAAGTCTTCGTCCTTGCTGTGATGGCCATCGACCGCTACATGGCGATTGGAAACCCACTGCTTTATAGCAGCAGGATGTCAAGGACCATCTGCATTCGGCTCATCTCTTTCCCTTACGTGTATGGCTTCTTCATCAGTTTCATTTCAACCCTGTGGACTCACGGCTTGTACTTCTGTGGGAACCTGGAGATCAACCACTTCTACTGTGCAGATCCAGCGCTCATCAAAATGGCCTGTGCGGGGACCTTCATTAAAGAATACACCATGCGCACCTTAGCCGGACTCAACTTCTCCTATTCTCTCCTGGTCATCATCGTCTCCTACATATTCATTCTTATTGCCATCCTCAGGATGCGCTCTGCAGAAGGGAGAAAGAAGGCCTTTTCCACCTGCGGATCCCACCTGACAGCCGTCACCATCTTTTATGGAACCCTGTTCTTCATGTATCTCAGAAGCCCGACAGAAGAATCTGTAGAGCAAGGGAAGATGGTGGCTGTGTTCTACACCACAGTTATTCCCATGCTGAATCCCATGATCTACAGTCTCAGGAACAAGGATGTGAAAGAAGCCGTGACCAAAGCTATCCATAGAGCAGTTTTGACTAAGTAGAAGCGTTATTAAGTCTTTGATGAGACCAGTGGTACAGTGAGGAGATTAGAAAAGGCAGACGCTGTATCTTTTCAATCATTTCAAGGAAGTGTATGGTACTTTCAATGAGTAGAGAAATTTATTAAGCAATGACATAGAAACAATAGTGTAAAGATCAGGAAAGCATGTTATAAGCAGCAATCTTTGGGCCATGAAATATAAAAAAAAAGAAACTCAAGGATAGTGACATTAACAGATTTTTCTTTTCCATCTAGGGTCCAATTTATTAAGTTAATTTGCGATTCTGAAATTCCATCGATCATTCTTTAACATTTCACAACTGACAGATGTAGCTCAGCTGTCCAGCACTTGCCTAGAAAGCCAAAGATCTGGATTCAATTCTCAGCATCACTAACACACACATACACACACAATGTAAACCTCCATCTATGCTTTCAGAAAAACTCCAAGGGCTGTGTTTTCAGTTAGGTGATTTTTGTTTGCCCTTTTCTACTGAATTACATGTGATTTTGAAACAACTGAAAATGATTAGGTTTTACCAGGAGACATCCTTGAAAATCGAATGCTTAACAGTCTCAGAATTTTAATTTTAATTACTTGAGTACTATGTGAGGTGTTATGTTTGAATACAAACTAGTTCAATTAGTAAAATTCATTGACAAAAGGTTTTTGAAATACCCCCTGACATTTACTTAGGATGGTATCTAGACCTTGCCTATTTAAATGTCTAGCATAAAGCAGTAGCTCAATTTTGTTGATGTTCTGGGACCTGGGAAAGAATGTGTTAAGCTGATAACAGCAAATTAGAACAAAATGTTGTAAAGAATCATAGAGATATAGCTACTCATTTTTTGTGCCTACTCTTACATGTTTTAATCTTGTATTTTATCTTTTACGTTTTTACCTTACTTTTGTCTTTTTTTACATCCTGTGCTTTTCTTCTTTTTTTGAAAATTGTTATTGTCTTTAAGAAGTTGTACACAGGCATTGCCATTCAATCAGGCAGTTTATGAATACAATACATCTTTGTTTTTCTTATTTATTGTCAAAGTGATGTACAGAGAGGTTACAGTTTCATACGTTAGGCCTTGGGTACATTTCTTGTACTGTTTATTACCTCCTCCCTCATTCCTCCCTCCCTCCTCCCACTCTCCCTCTTCCCCCATGAGTTGTTCAGTTGGTTTACACCAACGGGTTTTGCAAGTATTGCTTTTGGAGTCTTTTGTCTTTTTATCCTTTGCCTCTCGATTTTGATATTCCCTTTCACTTCGCTAGTTCTAATACCAGTATATACAATATCTAGGGTACTCAGATGAGATACAGTGATAGTGCGGGGACAACCACAGGAAGGGGATACCAGAGGATCATCAACAATAGAAGCTACGGTTTCACATGGCATGTTGAAAGTGATTACAACAGTGATATAACACTCATTTCCATAATATGGAGTTCATTTCACTTAGCATCATCTTATGCGTTCATAAGGGCATAGCTATTGGGCTCTTGTGATCCTCCGCTATGACTAGCCTAAACCTGTGCTAATTATTCCCCATGAGGGAGACCATAGAGTCCATGTTTCTTTGGGTCTGGCTCACTTCACTTAGTATAATTTTTTTCAGGTCCTTCTGTTTCCTTATGAATGGGGCAATGCCATTCTTTCTGATAGAGGCATAAAATTCCATCGTGTATATGTACCACATTTTTCTGATCCATTCATCTAGTGAGGGGCATCTGGGTTGGTTCCATATTTAGCTATGACAAATTGTGCTGCGATGAACATCGTTGTGCTGGTGGCTTTAGTGTGTTCTTGTTTGTGGTCTTTTGGGTAGATACTCAAAAGGGGCTGCTGGGTCATAGGGGAGCTCTTTGTACAATGCATCTTGATCAATATCACCCCTTTCCGCATTCTCTCCTACCCCTCTCTAAACCACACTTTCTTTCACATTTCTTGAATGTTATCTTTTTTTCTTAATGAAGACCTCTTTTATTTGACTGTGGTGTGTGTGTGTGTGTGTGTGTGTGTGTGTGTGTGTGTGTATGTTTAGATTTGGTGGTAGTAGAAGCTGTTTATTCAGGAATACTACTATATTCTGTAACATATCTGTCTTTAGAAAGCATCAAGTCATATAATAGCAGCTACTATAAGAATATAACATATTTTTCTATTTTATAATATTGTTGATTCAATTTCCAAAAGCTAGAAAGCACTTTTGAAGCCCAAAAAGAGTAGCTTGTTTGTGAATGAAAAAAAATCTTACTTTTCATATTAGCATGAAAGATTTTGTTTAGTAATAACTTTATAAGTACAATTAAAAGTATAACAGGGACTTTCATAAGGAAATAATCAGATGCTCATGAATTTCTTTGCATACATATATGCATGAATATATGTACATATACATATATACATATGCACATATATGTATACATATACATGAAAATATATGTATCTATTATGTGCATGCAGGAATAATTATTTAGCTTTGTTCTATATTAGTCAACTTGATCATACAATTGTGGATTACTTCTTTAGAAATTTTATTTAATATGAAACTAGTTTCACATAAGATTTTATACTAAATAATCTTGTTATTATTATATATGCTACCTTAGTGTACTAATTCATTCTCTTTCATCACATTTAAGTTTATAATTCCAAATGCCTACTTTCTCTGTGAGCTACATTTCTAAAAGAATTGTAATTTTATCATTAAGGTTATGTACAGAGGGGTTATGCTTACATACACAAGGTAGTGAATAAATTTCTTGTAATCTTTTTACCCCTTCCTGCACTTTTCTCCCACCCCCAGTTATAGAATTAATTTCCCACATATTGTCTTGTGAGTATTGCTATTACCTTGCTTGTCCTTTTATCCTTTGTCTCACTATTTTCATGTTTTCCTTCCCTAATTCATGTGAGCTACATCTTGAGCATGGATTTTAATACTTAGTTAATTTGAAAGCTTAAAATGTCCTCATCATTATAATTTGAATAGGCTTGATTATTAATAAACTTAAATGCCACACTATGTTACATGGACATTTTAATTCTTTTAATAATTTTTATTTGTGTCATTCATTGTCCTATTGGGCAGCTTATATTACCCTCATTTTAAAACTGTTAACACTTTAAACTTGAAATTCTGTGAGGGAAGAGATCATTTCCCACTGACCAGCAACTCTGACATTAGTATCGTGAACTATCCATATATCAGAGGCCTAACATGTCTAATTGTATCAACGAACTGATAATTAAATACTTCTGTATTTAACATCTTATGTTTAAAACTTTTTTTTAGCTTTCTTATGATGTTTGTAGAATATTTATATAATATATATGGAAATTATATAGTGTATGTTCCTAAACTTTGTCATGTTCTTATTTGTGCCTTCATTAGTAGGTTGGTTGAAAAGATCCCTGTTCAAGAGAAAGACAAGAGGAAGGAAGAGAGAAAATGAAGAGAAAAAGGATGTTAGAATTCAGTCGTAATGTTCAATGCACACATGAAAAAATGGAACTAGGAAAATTGAGACATGGTAGGATTGGGAGAGATGAAAAAGATGTATTCACAAACTGACATGCTGAATTGAAACCCTTATGAAAGGAGGAAGGGGGAGGGGGGAATGAGGGAGGAGGTAACAAACAATACAAGAAATGTACCCAAGGCCTAACGTATGAAACTGTAACATCTCTGTACATCATTTTGACAATAAATAAGAAAAAAAGCTAAAAGACAATTTAAAAAGTGCAAAAAGTAGACCAGATGGGAAAAAATCCTGGAAATAAAAGTGTACTGAAAAATTAAAATGAAACAAAGGATGGAATGCATGTCTCAATATTCTTCAGTTTCTTTGTATAAGTAGCCAGCTTATTAAAGATATATTATTAGAAGAATTATGTATGTATTATCTCAAAGACCAAACATAAATTCTCCAAGAATTCATCCTGTATTGTATCTTTCATGCTTTTTTTGTTTGAGTAGGAGTCACAAGGTGCAAAGTACAGTTATAGAATCACTGAGAATGCTCCCTTCAACATGGCCATTTAACTTTATATGACCAAGAAAATAAACATCTCCTATGTCCCAGAGTGTGTTGTGACACCAGTGTGATTTTTCTTTTTGCCGGTTTCAAGGCTTGAACTCTGGGCCCATGCACTGTTTGTGAGCTCCTTTTGCTCAAGGCTACCACTCTACCACTGGAGCCACAGTGCCACTTCTGTTTTTCTTCTGGTGGTTAATTGGAGGTAAGAATCTCACAGCCTTTCTTGCCTGGGCTGGCTTTGAATGTTGATCCTCAGGTCTCAGACTCCTGAGTAGCTGGTATTAAAGGTACCCCACCAAGCATCTTATATTCATGTTAAATAATTAAGTGCTATCATTTATTTAATATTTTATCAGTCCCTGCTGATTAAAAATGTCAGTAATAGAATACAGAAATGTCTCTTTTATTACCTCTGTCCTATTAGTTTTCACTAGCCTAATCTACTGCTCCATTTTTTACTTACCTCCTATTTTATCATATCTATATACCAAGTTCTGTTTTAGTTCATTGTCATCAAAGAATTAAAAAAATCATATCACAAGGCTTATATTCCAGTGACATGAGACAAACCTGAAAAATGAGCATAATTCCCAGGTAAATTATCAAACTTTGGTATATTGGCAGAATTTGGGGTATAGGTCATAAATGTAAGTGTACAAATATGCTTTAAACATGAAAATGAAGTCATATTTTCTTAATAATAGAGCTCAGTGTCTGAGTACACTGGATACTGTATATATTGGTATTAGAACTAGGGAAGTGAAAGGGAATATCAAAATCGAAAGACAAAGGATAAAAAGACAAAAGACTCCAAAAGCAATACTTGCAAAACCATTTGGTGTAAACCAACTGAACAACTCATGGGGGAGAGGGAAAGGGGAAGGGGGGAGCGGGGAATTAGGGAGGAGGTAACAAACAGTACAAGAAATGTACCCAACACCTAATGTATGAAACTGTAACCTCTCTGTACATCACTTTGACAATAAATTAAAAAAAAAAAAGAATAGAGCTCAGAGCTGAGAATGTGGCTTAGTGGTAGAGTGCTTGCCTAGCATGCATGAAGCCCTGGGTTTGATTCCTTAGCACCATATAAAGAGAAAATTCTGGAGTGGCTCTCTGGCTAAAGTGGTAAAGTGGTAGCCTTGAGCAAAAGGAAGCCAGGGACAGTGCTCAAGCCCTAAGTTCAAGCCCCAGGACTGGCAAAAAGAAAAGAAGAAAAGAATAGAGTTCAGTGGTACAACAGTTGCATATTATGTATAAGGACCTGGATTGTTCATACCACCACAAAACAAAGGTCGAACAAGCAAACACAGAAATAGCACAGCACCAAAAGGGAATATACTTAGGCAAAATCTACATGCATGTAGTTGTCATAAACCATGCAGGTTTTTAAAGGATAACATCTCAGGTTGATGTGCTAGATATTGAAAAGACAAAACATAAAGGCAGTCACTGCTTCAAGCACAGCCTGGAAGCCACTTTGAACCACACGGACTGAGATATCAGAGGGACAATATGATGAAGGACTGACTTTTTTTTTTTACATGGTTTGAATATTTGCTGCAGAAGGATGGGGAGACCCAGGAGAATTCTCTGAATAGTATGTGAGCTGCCTTATGGCTTGAAAGGATTACTGCAGGTTTTTAGATTAGAATGGATTGAAATGTAGGGATAAGTGTCATAGAACAACTCATGAGATCTTGTCATCTTGATATTACACATCACACTCACAAATCAGCCTAGGGCCAGAAATGAAGATGTAGAGAGATTTTTTCCTGAGTAGGAGATGAGAATTCCTGCTTTACTGTGTTCGATGTTTATTTCAATAAACATGTTTAATGTTGCCAATAATAGGTTCTGTTTATAAAAACAAGATAATCAAAACAGGTTTCTGAATAATTTTATTTTCTTTAAGTAGTTACATAAAAGAGTTACCATTCATCTAAGCAGTTTATGAATACAGTACATCTTGAGAAATATTGCTCCTTTCAACATTCTAACCAACAATTCCAACCCAACCCTTCCCTCAACTATCTTAACTGCAGGTTACGTTCTGAAATTTTCTGCCATTTAACAAAGCAGTTTATGCATTCAATGCATCTGGGTCATCACTTCAATATCTTTACCCCTCTTTGACAAACCCTTTTCCTTCTATTTGTCAATTTTGTGGTATATGCAATGATTTTGTCTGCATTCTTCTCCCGTTCCCCCTTTTCTTCTTCTATCCTGCTCCCTTTGAGTCCTACCCTCCCCTCTTGCAAATATCCATTCCTGGTACTTATTTTTGGGGCTTTGACAGTGTTTTTAAAGAGTTATACTATTGGCAATCTCCACAGAGTCTGTTACACTTCATTCGATCCATTTGTAACTCCTTGATAGATTTTATTCTCAGTTTATTGTGTTGTAATTTCAGTTAGTGAGACTGATACTTGATTTATCTTTCCCTGGAAAAGCCAAGTCACACAGGACACATAGAAATCATATAGCCTGAGGCAAGTGTTTAACGGGTTGAGTAATGGCACCTCAAAATACTATTTTGGTATTGATCCCCCAATCATTGCTGTCCTTTGAATGTCTTCACAAAAATTCATATTGAAAACTCATAAGTGGTGAGATCCTATGAGACTTTTGAGAGGTAGTCAGGTCGTCTTTGCTCTTCCACCATGAATGGATTCATCCATTCACAGATTAATTGGTTAATGGGTTTTCTGGACAGTATGTTTATCATAAAATCCCACTCTGCTCTGAGTCTTGTATGGATCCCTTACCCTATGATGACACAAGTGGCCTCCATCACCCCACCAAATACTGGAAGAAAGTCAACAGCTGCAACCCTGCATCTTGAACCTCATCTTCCATATTTGGTTACAATAAAGAAATCCAATTAAGAAAAATTGGGAGAAAGTAAACGTTTACTAATCAGTTAGGAAAATAACAATCTAATCACTTCCTCTAGAGAGGTATATCCCCAGGGCTATTTCCAGGGGAAAAGTTCTTAATAACTAATCATTTCATAAGCAAAACATTTAAGGGGAGAATCTGTTATGGATGACTCCCACTTTCTTTGTGGTCAGGTTTAGCTACCTGTGATTCTTCTATAGAGAATTCATTTTTGAACTCTATGTTTTCAGAAATTTTCTTCATTCTCAGGTTAGTATGAAAGGTAACTTGAGGCAAAGTTAGACTCTTAGGTTGTATTTCTCTTTAGGCTCTAGAACTATGTTAATGATTCTATTAGCAGTATGACTGTGAAAAAACTGAGAAAAGATATAGACAACAGGAAAAATAAATTTTCAATAGAAATTACCTTTAATGGGCTGGGGATATAGCTTACTGGCAGAATGCTTGCCTTGTGTGCATGAAGACCTGGGTTCAATTTCTCAGCATCGCATAAACAGAAAAAGCCAGAAGTAGTGCTATGGCTAAAATGGTAGATTGCTAGCCTTGAGCAGAAGGAAGCCAGGGACAGTGCTCAAGCCCTGAGTCCAAGCTCCAGGACTGACCCCCCCCCCCAAAAAAAAGGAAATTACATTTTACGTTATGAATTACTAATAGAGTATGTTTTAAAATTATTCTTTGCTTTATTTTGTGATCTGAGTGAAATCTATCATCATCGTGGCAAATATGTAATAAAAATACATGATCTTTATTTCTATTATTAGTAAGTCATATTGAACAACAGAGAAATCAAAACCAAAACAAAATATGAATAAAACAAACTTACTTCCAGAGATCCTACATTCTGCACTCAAGCAAGGCTTGAAAGGAAAATAAGAACGCTTGCTGAGATGGTTAGTATTACTTTATGTCTACTAGAAAAGCAAAATAAATGTACCCATAGTTTGATTTGAAATAGAGTATTCCATCAAGGGAAGCTTAATGTGCACATTTTTTACCTTAAGTTCTTGAGTAGAATTCTCCAAAATGCTTTTGAGATCACTAGCTTTCTCATTCATTGAGGACTTCCAAATCTTTAGCATAAGATCCAAACAATTGAAGTTTCCTATGATTCGCCTGTAATTGTGTATCACCTGTTCAATCCACACTCAGATTTTCTTGAGGGTAACTTTAGCACAATACTAAACATACCATCTCTACTACCATTATTGGAGCTGGATCACCTTTAGATGATCTTTCTACAAGTTGATCTGACTAATACAATAGGATCTCATTTAAAATCACTGTTTGATTTTAAAATATGCAAGACTTAAAAAATCAGGTGACCTCAGGTATGTAATATGTATTCCTTACCACCCAGAGGATAAAATCCCCTGTTTATAATCTATTATGATAAACCTAGGACCTTGGAAACAATTTTTAACAATATAGTAACCTATTTTGTACTTAATACAGAACTGTACCTCTGTGGCAGTTGATTCAAATTTTAGATGTCTACGTATTTTTTAAATCTTTAAAAAATTTTACCAGCTATTTAATACCTTGACTAGAATAAGGCCATGGAGTCACAAAGTAGGACTCTAATTTAGCTAGGGTAGTATCTTTCAACTTTATTACTGTATGAGTAATTTCTTTCCCAGTGAGTGAGTGAAAAGTTTTATCATCATAAAACACCATTTATTTCTTTTATAACAATGAAATTTTCATGGTTTTCTGCTCTTTCTCTTTTTCCCAAATTTTAAGCACTGATAATTTATGGATTCAGTCCAACAAAGAAATTGTGATTCAAAAAATTACAACATATAAGGTTAAAAGGAGGAATTCTGGGAGTAGTCATTTGCCTTAGACATAATATTAAATGCTGATAATACATGAAACAGTTCATAGTTCAATCTTCCATAAATTAATTTTCTTTCTGAAATTCTATTTCAAGTAGATATTGTGTAGATGGACACCACATGGAGATTCATTGATGGGAAAAGAATTTTTTCACAAGATGTATATATATATATATATGTCTATGTATATACACACATATATATGAAAATCAAACCTTGACTTAAGTAGGCAAAGCAAATGTGAATGAATTAATTCCAAGACATCTTCTAATAGTGTAGCTCAAGGAAGATGGTGTTTGTATAAGAAGTTGGACACAGCATCAAATTATCCCATTATTATTTGATGTAGACAGTTCTTATCCAAAACTGTTACAAATACCTTGTGAGACATTAATGTATGCACAGTAAAGAAATTCTTTTGCTAGCAACATTGCTGAAAAAATCAAGTTTTGTAGAAATTTGAAAGGAAGAGAGCATTCTAATTTAAGAATAAATTTGGAAAATATTTAAGAATATTTCCTGGAACCCATCTAGAGAAATTCCTGAGAAATGTCATTATTTTCCTACTCACAATCCCATTATAAATCTGTAAAAGTATATTTTATGCTGAGAAAATGCACATTTGTATTAATATCTCTAAATTATTTATTTCATTTTAGTGTTGCAGAGATTTAGATCTCATTTTGACAGAATTGTGGAAATGCTAAATTTCACAGATGTGACAGAATTCATTCTCTTGGGATTAACCAGCCAAAAGGAATTGCAAATTCTCTTCTTCGTCATTTTCCTTGTGGTCTACATTGTCACCATGGTGGGCAATATTGGCATGATTCTATTAATTAAGGCCAGTCCCCAGCTGAATAGCCCCATGTATTTTTTCCTTAGTCACTTGTCTTTCATTGATGTGCTGTTTTCTTCCAATGTCACTCCTAAGATGTTGGAAAACCTGCTATCTGAGACAAAAACCATTTCATATGAGGGTTGTTTGGTGCAATGTTTCCTCTTCATTGCCCTTGTCCATGTAGAAATTTTTATTCTGGCTGTGATGGCCTTTGACAGATACATGGCAATAGGGAATCCTTTGCTGTACAGCAGCAAAATGTCCAGGATTGTCTGTATTCGACTGATTTCTTTCCCCTATGTGTATGGATCTCTGACTAGTCTGGCTGCAACATTATGGACTTATGGCTTGTACTTCTGTGGGAAACTTGAGATCAACCACTTCTACTGTGCAGATCCACCTCTCATCAAAATGGCCTGTGCGGGGACTTTTGTGAAAGAGTACACCATGCTCATACTTGCAGGCATTAACTTCACCTATTCCCTGATTGTCGTAATCTTGTCTTATGTGTTCATTCTCATTGCCATCCTAAGAATGAACTCAGCAGAAGGAAGGCGGAAGGCCTTTTCTACCTGTGGATCCCATCTGACAGCGGTGGCCATTTTTTATGGTACTCTGATCTTCATGTACCTCAGGAGGCCCACCAAGGAATCTGTGGAGCAGGGAAAGATGGTGGCTGTGTTTTACACCACGGTGATCCCCATGCTGAACCCCATGATCTACAGTCTAAGGAACAAGGACGTGAAAGAGGCCATGGACAAAGCCATTAGCAGAGCATGTCTTGCAAAATAAAGCCAAGTAGAGTTGTTTGTTTTCTCTTATTCATTTGGCAACCAGTTCTGCCCAGTAAAGAGAACATCAATCTGACTATTTTTCAAGGAAAAATATCAAAATATAAATTAGTTAAAGAAAGTAAAGTGAGTAATTACTGCTGATGAAAGCCTGGAAAATAGTTATTGCATGGTATGTGTAAAATAAATTATGTCAATGTTCATATGTGCAACAGCTGAATGAATTACAAATTAGTCATCTAATTTGATAGCGGTAAAATGGTTTGCTTTTTGTAAGGTAAAGTACATTAGATGAATTTAGGGATAGTTTTGCCCTTTTGAAAATGATTGGGGAAGAAGCTTGAGAAGATGGCGGAGAAGCAACAGTGCCCTAGCTGATCTCCCTCCAACAGCGCAGTTTTCCCACCCCAGAGAAACATTTACCACTAGATAGACAGCTCAAATAAGTTCTAACAGTACAGGGATTCTGGCCAGGAAGGACAAATCAACTTAGCTAGTCTGAAATCACAGATTCGAGCTCTGGGCGGAGTCCCAACGGGGGCCGGCACCATGCTACGCACCCCGCACAGTTCAACGGAGACCAGGGAGAAATTCTCCAGATGGCAATGTCCGTACAGATCGCAGGCTGAGCACAAATGGGCTGAAATCTCAGAGACAGCGTGAGTACTCCCACGAAATACAGTCTCACTCATGCCCAAAGAGCAGCCCCTCCCCCAACTGCCAGAGCAAAGCGCCATCTTTGACACTGGCAAAGCGTCAGACCAGACTGGAGCTAAAGCCTGCCTGGGGAAAGCGAGGACAAAAAAGCCATCTTTGAGAAGAGCAAGAGGGACCAATTAGTGAGACCCAGCTCCGCCCAGGAGAACGCCCCTGCCCAGGTGGGAGCCGTGTCCTGGGCCTCTGCCCGGCTAGAGGTGCCCGCCCTGCTTGGCGGAAGTCCTAAATTAAAAAGCAAAAGCGGCAAGCAGCTATTGGCAGCACGGATCTGCCAAATGGGAGAACAAACTTCCCGAGACAGATAAATGGTCCCATTTAGATGCCCAATTCCCAGCCCGAAACAGAGCTGAATTCCATACCCAGCTCTGCCCAGAAGGCTGTCCTGCCCAGGAGGGTGGAACCTCCCCAAGGCAAGTGACTCAGCCCAGTAAACCAGGCCAGAGTCACCTGCCCTGCTTAGTCCACAGCCTATTCAAAGCGAGGCGTTAAAGGCAGCGGCCCAACAGCAGATGGGAGGAGCCGCAGCTTCTGAGACCGCTCAAGTCCCCACCTACAGAGCACGCCCAAGTTTTACCTGCAACCTGTGGCAACCACAGAGACCCAGGATTGCACCAACAGGGGAGGAGGGTCAGTACAGATCCACCCCTGCAAACTGAAGGCATGTCAAACCAGCCAAGTGGCAGAATAGACTGCAGACCATCACAAGGAAACCAGAGACTGTAGAAAGTCCATCCAAACAAGGAAGACTATTTTTTTGGTCTCAAAAGATTTTTAAGCTTTCATTTTTATTTTTTTTCTTATATTTTCATTTCTGAAACATCATTGGTTTATTTTTGTTTCCCATTTTCACCTGTTGGTTCTAACATTTTTTTTTGTTTTTTTTTTTGTTGTTGTTGTTGTAGTTGATCATTTTTTTCTTTTTCTGTTTTTTCCTTTATATTTTATTTTTTTAAATAACTTTTCTCAGCTATGTGCATTTGTCTTCCAGTATTCTGTCTTTATTTCTTTCTATGTATTCTCTTTCTTTAAAAATTACTTTCCTATGAATAACATCTCCACTCTTTACTGCTAACTCTCCACTGTCTATCATTTTAACCATGCTGTTTCTACTGATTCTACTCTCCTCCACATTTCCACGTCACTGAAACTAAACCAAAATCATCACCCGCTCATACATTTTACTCTAGTTTCTTTATTTCCTCTAACTTACCCTCCTGACTTACTACTAGGTCCTCCAGATCCCATTGACGCCTGGTTATTGGACAGAGGGTATCCCTGCTTAATTTGAGTGAAACAAACGTGTTCATAGAGAAAGCCAGTCCAAAAGGAACTTAATATAAGAACAAGAATTGCTCATAGGGTTATAACTGTAAATAAGTAACTACTGAATACAGGGCTCAGGATTGGTTGTTATATTGAAATTGTATTCTTTAGGAATGCCAAATATAATTTTATACACAGGTATAAAAGGTATCCATATATAATTGTGAACTTCTAAGATTTACACAACAGTGCTTGGTAAGGTCTGCTTTGGGTCTTACACGGTGTTCACAGGTGCTTGTAGATTGGCATTACCAATCCAAATGGGCAGAAGGAACACAAGAAAGATGGCAAACAATGAAGTCTTAGCCCCCACTAAAAACAAGCAGGAAGCAGAGCAGTCAATCAAAGACATAGAAGATAACCCCCAAAATGCTCTACAAAGTCTACTGATAAACATGATAAATGAAAAGTTTGAATCTCTTCAGTCAATTATTCTAGAGCATGAGGAGGCAAAGCAAAAATTAATGGAGAATTTCATGGTATCTGCAAATAGAAAGATAAATGAATTTCAAGAGTCAAATGAAAAGATAGCTACCCAGCTAAAAGATTTGAGAGACAACACTCAAAACCAAATTAATGAAGTTAATGAAGTAAAGAAGTCCATACAAGACCTAGGGAATGACATGGAAATTATCAGGAAAGACCAGTCAGAGAATAAGAGATTTGAAATTAAGTAGCTAGCCTACAATCCCTACTGACCGAACAGAGGGTCGAATCTCAGGAGCTGAAAATTCCCTAGAATCTATGGAGAAAAATAAAAAAACAATACAAGTCCAGTCCAATCAACAAAACAGATCACTACAGGAGATTCAAGACATGATCAGGAAGCCCAATTTAAGAATAATAGGTTTGAGGAAAACTTGGAGAAAAAAGATAATGGGATAGGCAACCTATTTAACAGAATATTAGCTGAGAACTTCCCAAATATCCAGAAGGAAAGGCCTATACAGGTACAAGAAGCATTTAGAACCCCAAACTGACCAGACCAGAATAGGACATCCCACCGACACATTGTGATCAAAACAGGATCAGTAGAGTCCAAGGAAACAATCCTTAAAGTTGTTAGGGAGAAGAAAACAATCACATATAAAGGAAAAGCAATCAGAATCACCCCAGACTTCTCAGCAGAGACCATGAAAGCAAGGAGAGCCTGGAATAAGGTATACCAAACACTAAAAAAATAACTATCAACCAAGAATACTGTACCTACCCAAACTCTCATTCATAGCTGAAGGTCAAATAAAAGTCTTCCATAGTAAGGAAAAACTGAAACAATATATCTCCACCAAACCAGATTTGCAAAAAATCCTTAAAGATGTACTATACAGGGAAAATAATCAAGATCCCAATACAGACAGAGAAATGAACCCTAAATAGTAAACATCAGATCAAGAAATGGGAAGACACAGCTTTAAACAAGATAGTGACAATGAAAGTAACAAACAATCATCTCTCGATCCTAACTCTCAAAATTAATGGACTTAATTCTCCAATCAAACGACATAGGCTCATAAGTTGGATCAAAAATCAAGATCCATCTTTCTGTTGCCTCCAAGAGACACATTTATCCAGCAAAATTAAACATCTTCTAAAAGTGAAAGGCTGGAATCAAATCTATCAAGCAAATGTCCCCCATAAGCAGGCTGGAGTTGCAATCCTAGTATCAGACAAAATTGACTTCAAATTAAAAAAGGTAAGAAGAGACAAAGAAGGTTATTACATGCTAGTAAAGGGATCTCTCCTACATGAAGATATAACCATTCTAAATATCTACACACCAAATGCAGGAGTACCCAACTTCATCAAACAAACACCTTGGACTCTAAAAACACGCATAGACCCAAACATATTGATAGTTGGGGACTTTAACACCCCACTATCACTTCTGAACAGATCAACACACCAAAAACTGAACAAAGAAACCACAGAACTAAATAATTGCATAGACCAACTAGACTTAACTGACATCTACAGAATATTCCACCCAGCAACCACAGAATACACATTCTTCTCCACAGCACATGGAACATTCTCCAAAATAGATCACATCTTAGGGCACAAAAAAATCTGTACGGGGCTGGGGATATAGCCTAGTGGCAAGAGTGCCTGCCTCAGATACACGAGGCCCTAGGTTCGATTCCCCAGCACCACATATACAGAAAACAGCCAGAAGCGGCGCTGTGGCTCAAGTGGCAGAGTGCTAGCCTTGAGCGGGAAGAAGCCAGGGACAGTGCTCAGGCCCTGAGTCCAAGGCCCAGGACTGGCCAAAAAAAAAAAAAAAAAAAAAAAAAAAAAAAATCTGTACAAATTCAGAAGTATCAAAACCATTCCCTGCATACTCTCAGACCACAATGGAATAAAATTAGAGCTCAACTCAAACAGACACCACAGAAAATCCCACAATTCAGGGAGACTAAACAACACACTGCTGAACCATCAGAGGGTCATCGAAGAAATTAAAATGGAAATACAAATGTTTTTGGAATTCAACCAAGATGAGGACACAAAGTACCAGCTCCTTTGGGACACTGCAAAGACAGTACTCAGAAATAAATTTCTATCTCTAAGTGCATATACCAACAAATTGGAGAAACAGCAACTCTATAATTTAAGGAAGCACCTTAATCTCCCAGAAAGAGAATAACAAGCCAAACAAGTCAATAGACAGAAACAAATAATTAAAATCAAATCAGAATTAAATCAATAAGAGACGAAAAAAAAATCAAAAGAATCAACGAAACAAAGAATAGGTTCTTTGAAAAAATCAACAAGTTAGACAGACCCCTGGCAAACCTGACCAAAAAATGAAGGCAGCACACTCAAATAAACAAGATAAGAGATGAAACAGGTAATATCACTACAGAAATAAACGAAATTCAGAAAATAATAAGGGAATATTTTGCAAACCTTATGCCAACAAATTCGAGAACTGATTTCCTAGAAAAAATTCATATCCCCAAACTCAACCATGAAGATTTAAACCTAAACAGACCCACATCCAGTATTGAAATAGAAACGGCAATAAATGATCTCCCATCCAAGAAAAGCCCAGGTCCAGACGGATTCACTGCAGAATTCTACAAGGCCTTCAAAACAGAACTCACACGAATATTTCTCAAACTCTTCAATGAAATTGAACGAGAACGTTCACTACCAGACACATTCTATGAAGCCAGTATAAACCTCATCCCAAAACCAGGACTCATCACGGAAAGAGGACTATAGACCGATTTCCCTGATGAATATAGACTCAAAAATTCTCAACAAAATTCTGGCCAATTGATTTCAACAGGTCATTAAAAAAAATCATACATCACGATCGAAGTGGATTCTTCCCAGGGATGCAAAGTTGGTTCAATATACGCAAGTCAATTAATGTAATCCACCACATCAACCAGAGCAAGGTAAAGAAGTACATGGTTTTATCTCTGGATGCGGAAAAAGTGTTCGACAAAATCAAGCACTCAATTTTGCTAAAAGCCCTGGAAAAACTGGGATTCCAGGGAGCATTCTTGAATATAATCAAGGCAGTTTATGATAAACCAACAGCAAGTATAACTCTAAGTGGTGAAAAACTAAAGCCATTCCCTTTAAAATCAGGAAAAAGACAGAGATGCCCACTCTGGCCCCTGCTCTTCATCATAGTACTAGAATTCCTAGCCAGAGCAATTAGGCAAGAAGAAAATATAAAGGGGATCCAAATAGGAAAAGATGTAGTTAAACTTTCTCTCTTCGCAGATGACATGATGCTATACCTAAAGAATCCCACAGACTCTAACCCCCCAAGCTTCTAGAGCTGATCCAAAACTTTGGCAACGTTGCAGGATATAAAATAAACCCTCAAAAATCAATGGCCTTTCTCTATGCTAACGACCCAAAGACTGAGGCGGACATCAGGAAATCAACTCCTTTTGCAATAGCCTCAAAAAACATAAAATACCTAGGAATAACCTTAACCAAAGCAGTGAAAGACCTCTTTGATGAGAACTTTAAAAGCTTGAGAAATGAAATTAAGTCAGAACTAAGGAAATGGAAAAACCTCCCATGCTCCTGGATTGGGAGGATTAATATAATCAAAATGGCAATATTGCCAAAGGCTATCTACAAATTCAATGCAATATCCATTAGTATCCCAACACCATTTTTTAATGAAATAGAGGAAGCAATCCAGAAATTCATATGGAACAATAAAAGACCTAGAATAGCAAAAACAATCCTAATCAGAAAGAACAGTGTGGGAGGAATTACAATACCCAACTTCAAGCTATATTATAAAGCTATAGTAATAAAAATAGCTTGGTATTGGCACTGAAACAGACCTGAAGACCAATGGAACAGAATTGAAGACCTAGAAATGAACCCACAGAACTATGCCTACTCAATCTTTGATAAAGGAGCTAAAACAATATGGAAGAAAGATAGCCTCTTTAACAAATGGTGATGGCAAAGCTGGTTCAACACATGCCACAAACTAAAACTAGATCCTTATATATCATCCTGCACCAAAATCAACTCCAAATGGATTAAAGACCTCGAAATCAAAACAGCCACCCTGAAAACACTAAAGGAAGGAGTAGGAGAAACACTTGGGCTCCTTGTCGCAGGACAGAACTTCCTTAACAAAGACCCAGAAAGGCTACAAATCAAAGAAAGGTTGGACAAATGGGACTGCATCAAACTGCAGAGCTTCTGCTAGGCAAAGGACATAGCTCACAAGATAAACAGAAAGCCCACAGACTGGGAGAAGATCTTTACTGGCCATTCAATGGACAAAGGCCTCATATCTAAAATATATGCAGAACTCAAAAAATTACCTTCCTCCAAAACAAAACCGCAAAGAACCAATAGCCCCCTCATCAAGTGGGCTAGAGACTTAAAAAGAGACTTCTCTGATGAGGAAATGAGAATGGCCAAGAGACATATGAAAAAGTGCTCTATATCACTGGCCATAAAAGAAATGCAAATCAAAATAACATTGAGGTTCCATCTCACCCCGGTAAGAATGTCATATATCAAGAAAACTAACAATAACAATTGTTGGAGGGGATGTGGCCAAAAGGGAACACTACTTCATTGTTGTTGGGAATGTAAACTGGTTCAGCCACTCTGGCAAGCAGTATGGAGATTCCTCAGAAGGCTAAATATAGCGGCTCCCTATGACCCAGCAGCCCCACTTTTGGGCATGTATCCAAAAGAACACAAACAAAATCACAGTAAAGCCACCAGTACAATAATGTTCACTGCAGCGTAATTTGTCATAGTGAGAATCTGGAACCAACCCAGATGCGCCTCAGTAGACGAGTGGATCAGGAAAATGTCGTACATATACACAATGTTATATTATGCCTCTATCAGAAAGAATGACATTGCCCCATTTGTAAGGAAATGGAAGGACTTGGAAAAAATTATACTAAGTTAAGTGAGCCAGACCCAAAGAAACGATGGACTCGATGGTCTCCCTTATTGGGAATAATTAGTACAGGTTTAGGCAAGTCACAACAGTGGATCACAAGAGCCCAATAGCTATACCCTTATGAACACATAAGATGATGCTAAGTGAAATGAACGCCATGTTATGGAAACGATTGTTATATCACAGTTGTAACTACTTTCAACGTCCCATGTGTATCTGTAGCTTCTATTATTGATGATGTTCTTGTATCACCTTCCTGTGGTTGTACCTACACTATTTCTGTAATCTTATCTGAGTATATTGGAAACCATGTATACTGGTATTAGAACTAGGAAATTGAAAGGGAATACCAAAATTGTGAGACACAGCGTAAAAAAAGAAAAACAACTACAAAAGCAATACTTGCAAAACTGTTTGGTATAAGTGAACTGAACACCTCATGGGGGGAAAGGGAAAGGGGGAGGAGGGAGGGGGGTATGAGGGATGAGGTAACAAACAATACAAGTAATGTATTCACTGCCTAACTTATGGAACTGTAACCTCTCTGTCCATCAGTTTGATAATAAAAATTTGAAAAAAAAAGATAATGGTTGGTGGCATAACCATAAAGTACTAAATTTCATTTCCCAGGATTAAGAAATACTTTGATATTCAATATGGTGGCTAGGTGATTGTCGATGTTGGATATTTGTTTGGTGAGCAATGAGTCTATTCAGAGAATATTAGCAATACTGCTGTATTTATCCTTTTTTCAAATCAGTGATCTTTAAAAAGCACAGCATTCTATAACTTTATTTTACCAATTCAAGTACTTTCCATTCTTTTAGCTGTCAGTTTACAACTAAGCAATCTGTGCCTTTCTTAGATAGTAAAGATGGTGTCCTCTGTCAGTCTAAAGAGAATATGGAATGAGTAGGTGAATATGTGATATGTGAATACCCCCCTCATGAAGGAAACATAAACTAACAAACTGATGTTTACAGAGAATTTTTGTATGTTTTTATCTAAAAGTCTCAAAAGTTCAGTTAATTTTTTTTGAGAGATAAAATTGTACTCAGTGAAAAAGAAACCTGAAGATATTGCTTCAGGATTCAGTTTCTCCAACTCTAAAAATAACTCTCATGCTGTTTAGGAAACTTCAATATTTAACATTATTGTATAAAATCTAAAGTTGTTTTCCTATCCTCCATCACATATGAATAAGTTAGTTTAATAAAGATCCACATACATTCCCTTACCTCATAGACTACATAGTCTTCGACACTAGTACTGGCCATAATCAGGTTTCTTTCTGAAATCATCAATTCTCAACAATTCAGTTAAGTTTTGTTTGAAAGAAAACAATATTCAAGAAGGTGGTTTAGTTTTGAAAAGTAATGAGAAAGCCTATCAAGATCTGGAAAAAATTATGTTAAGTGAAATTATTCAGGCCCAGAGGGACAAAGTATGCTTGCTTAATCTCATATGTGGAAGCTAGAATTAATTTATGAATGTACAAGCAAACATATATGGAGTTGTATGTAAGTGTAAACAAAGGTTTTAATTCAAGTATGTTGTTTCTAGAATTCAAGTGGTGTAATTTCTTAGAAAAATGAATTCACAATCCAACAAGATGAATATCAGGAAACTTGTACTTGAAAGGTGTGAAGCGGAGGTCATACATAGTTCAGGGTGTAGATAAATCAAAAGAGCAATGGTGGGGGAATTCAGTCATAATATTCAATGCATATGCTATGAAATTAAGAAAATTGAATGAAGGGTTTGGGTAGGAGGGAAAGGGAAGAAAGATAATAGGACTAGCATCTATTAAGATGAATTGTATTCATAAACTGGTTTGTTGAGTGGTAACTCCTTTGAACAACTACTTAAAGACAATAAAATATGATTAAAATAAATAACATGAAAGTGGCACTGTGGCTCAAGTAGTAGAGCACTCACCTTGAGCTGATGAGCTCAAAACAGCACCCAGGCCCAGAATTCAAGCCCCACGACCAATAAAAATAAATAAATAAATAAATAGCATGAATACATTAAAATGTATTAAAAGCACACACAAGGAAGATAAAATAAAGTAACCTGAAAACAACATTAATATGTGGGGTGTATGTGGTTCATACCTGCAATCCTAGCTACTCAGAGACTGAGAACTGAGGATCACAGTTAAAACCCTGCGTTGGTAGGAAATTCTCTGAGACCTTATCTCCAATTAAGCACTTAAAAAACAGTAGAGCTATGGTTCAAGTGGTAAAGTGCTAGTGTTGAACACTAGCAAAGGGAAAGCTCCCAGGCCTTGAATTAAGCCCAAAAATGGGAACAAAAAATATAGAATAAATAATATAATTTGATATACCTCTTGGATTTCATTTCATGCTGTAGAGTCATGGTAATAACTTACTTTATTAAAATTTGTGAATTTACATAAACATGAATCACTAAATTACTTTTGATATGGAGAATAACATGGTTAAATAAACGTAATGTTCCCATATTTGATATTATCTTCCAGACTATATTTTCTTGAGATATTATGTATTAGCTCTTAAGTCCCTGGCACAAATGAGTTCATTTTCTGGACTTTCTTCATAGTGCAAATGGAGTATATGGTCACTACGAGACACAGGAGAAAAAGTTACCTGATCACAATCCTGTCTGTAGTTTTCTAAAACATAATGGGCAGCACATAGTTTAGAGTCCATGAAGGCTAGTGTTGACTTTATTAGCTATCTAAACTCAGTCTTACAATATCATAAACCAATCCTTCTTTTGTTGTTCTACATAAGGATATTATTAATCATAATCTCACAGAGTTTGAGAAGTAATAGTTATAAATGCTGAGAAAATCAAGCTGTACTAATTATGTCATTTTTTTGGAATACTTCATATGTACAGTATGTTGAGAATAGAATTATACTATATTATCTGAGATAATCAAAACCATGCTCTTTAAAGTGTGGTTTTGAACAACTGATTCTTTTTATTCATTGTTGTTTCTGTTTTCTTTCCTTTACGTCTTGTTTGTTAGTTTACCTGTATTTACGATGGTAATGGGGACACAGAAAAGGAGGGAGAAAGGATGAACAAATTCAGCCTTGGTATGCACTAGACACTGTTGAAAATGAACTCAAGCCACTAATATACATGATGCAACCCAGTAATAATTTTCTGTGATGCATTCTTATCAATGTGTGAATAAATAAGTACAGAACCTATGTGTGACAGTAACTAATAAATGCTATTGCAATGTCATGAAATTTGCTTTCTCAGTTTTAAGACTCATTCCCACCCACACATTTTTACTTCGATGCCCCAGATGTTTCTTGAGTTGCAATCATTATTTCTTTCATAATTACATAGGGAACACCTTAGGGAGATGTTCTCAAATGCTCTCAATACTCGACTCCATTATAAATAGTGAGAAATTAACATTTGCTGTTTGCCTTTGCTGAAGGTAGGTTTGCAAGTTTTAAAATCTTTGCAGTACAGATTTGCACAGTCAAATCTTGTAATGTGAAGTATTATTTTGGAAAGAGAGCTAAAAGAGTAACTGTAGACTCATTTCTGATTAGTGTTTTATTGGACCATTGATATACACATTATTGTTATAAAATATATATGAATATATGGGAATATTAAGTTGGTGGGAGTGATTCAGTAATTTATGCTATCAGTATTTGCCTTGGTGGGATATGAAAGAAAATGAATTTGATTTCTTATTTGTGAATTATACATTCTACCAATTTGATTGTCTAGATGATGCACATCCATGTAACAAACTTTCTTTTTTTACTATCTGATCTTAGATCAAAGGAATTATTTAAACTTAAAAGAGTAGCGATAAGCAGAGGTCTCTAGCTAGGCTATTCTGGAATCACAAAATCACATATTATTTCATACAGGATAAAGTAGAAAATGAATGATATCCTTCTTTATAATCAACACTGTATTGCACATGGAATATTAGTGGAATGCCTTATTAAAGTGTTGGTTGTAGGAGACTTTTAAGAGGACAAAGTAGGGATTAAATAATATGATTTGTGATTTGTATCTAAATACTGCAAAATTAATAGTATCTGCCTCAGGGAGACATTTATCTTTCACTGCTTCAGTTTCTTCTCCAGCAAAATGAATTACACTTTGAGTAGATTTCGTTTCATAGGATCTTTCATGCTAAAAACACGTAGTAAACATTTGTTTAAAAAAAACTAGGTATTCATACAATATTATAAACCTGGGTGTGGGGGCTCTAGAAAAAAATCTTCGCTAGATAATTTTCATAGCATCATAATAATGCAGGCTGTAAAACATGAATTATGAAATAGTATCCCTCTGTAGAGATTAGAATGCTTTGTAAAGTTCCCTGGGTGGCTAGTTCTAAACATATACTATGTGCAAGGAGTAGTGGGGCAGACAGCCCAATGAGTTCCAAGGAAAGTGAGGCATACTTGCCAACAAATTAAGATAGCAAGAATTTAGGCTTCTTAGATGCCTTTGTGTCAGAGTACCATCAAAAAGTCATATAAAATAAAATTCAGATAGCCAAGGAATATGTGTATTTTAGCTATGACTTCACTTTATTATTTTTGTGTGTGTGTGTTGATCCTGGAGTTCTAACTGGGCATTGTCCCTGAGCTTTTGTGCTCAAGGCTAGTGCTCTACCACTCTACTACTAATATTCCTTCTTCTTCTTTCTTTTGTTTCTTGGTGGTTAATTGAAGATGCAAGTCTCATAGACTTTCCTGCCTGGGCTGGCTTTGAACTGTGATCCACAAATCTCAGCCTTTCCAGGATTGTGGATTATCAGCATAAGCCACCAGCACCTGGTTATGGTTATATTTTTTTTGTTTTGTTTTTCTTTTGGCAAAGGAAAACCTCTGACTTCAATTCTGTTTTCTAACCAAGCTTTACAGCTGTCATCTACCTCATAGCAGGCCAACTTAAAATCATTAAAAATGATTTAAAAACAGGGCTGGGGATATAGCCTAGTGGCAAGAGTGCCTGCCTCGGATACACAAGGCCCTAAGTTCGATTCCCCAGCACCACATATACAGAAAACGGCCAGAAGCGGCGCTGTGGCTCAAGTGGCAGAGTGCTAGCCTTGAGCGGGAAGAAGCCAGGGACAGTGCTCAGGCCCTGAGTCCAAGGCCCAGGACTGGCCAAAAAAAACAAAAACAAAAAACAAATAAGCTACATGCATGGAAATCTATTATAACTTAAATCAGAATGTAAAGGTCAGAGCCTGTTTATGTTACATCCACTTTACACATATGTGGTCACCATACGGACCATTAGGAAACATCTATTTTCCTATATCTACTTTAAAAAAAATTCCATTAGTTTAGAGAAGAAAAAATAATGGAATGGGAAAGTTTCAAGAATGAAATATATATATATATACATATATATATATATATATATATATATATATATATATGCTTACTGTTCTAAAAATCTCTTCCTAGGTGGCATAGACTGGGTCCATGTGGAAGGCAATGCCAAATTTCACGGATGTAACCGAGTTTCTCCTGGTGGGGCTGACTAGCCGGCAGGAGCTCCAGGTGCTGTTTTTTGTAGTGTTCCTCCTAGTTTACTTGACCACCCTGCTAGGGAATGTTGGCATGATCCTTTTGATTGGCATCAGCCCCCAGCTGCAAAGCCCCATGTACTTCTTCCTGAGCCACCTGTCCTTTGTGGATGTCTGGTTCTCCTCTAACGTGACCCCCAAAATGCTCGAAAACCTCCTTTCGAAGACGAAAACCATCTCCTACGTGGGGTGCCTGGTGCAGTGCTACTTTTTCATTGCCCTGGTCCACGTGGAGGTTTACATCTTGGCCGTGATGGCCTTCGATCGTTACATGGCCATCTGCAACCCTCTGCTTTATGGCAGCAGGATGTCCCGGGCGGTGTGCGTGCGGCTCATCTCCGTGCCCTACCTCTACGGCTTCTCCGTGAGTCTGATGTGCACTCTGTGGACCTACGGCCTGTACTTCTGCGGCAACGTGGAGATCAATCACTTCTACTGCGCAGATCCTCCCCTTATCAAGATCGCCTGCGGAGGCGTGCACATCAAGGAGTACACCATGATCGTCATCGCGGGCATCAACTTCACCTACTCACTGTCAGTGGTCCTGGTGTCCTACACCCTCATCGTGGTGGCCGTGCTTCGCATGCGCTCGGCAGACGGGCGGAGGAAGGCCTTCTCCACCTGTGGCTCCCACTTGACCGCCGTGTCCATGTTCTACGGGACGCTCATCTTCATGTACCTCAGGAGGCCCACCGAGGAGTCAGTGGAGCAGGGGAAGATGGTTGCTGTGTTCTACACCACGGTGATCCCCATGCTCAACCCCATGATCTACAGCCTGAGGAACAAGGACGTGAAAGAGGCCGTGGCCAAGGTGGTTGCCAAGGCCAGCTTGGTGTCGTGAAATGGCTACGTGTGCTTTTGGGGGCACGTGTTTGTCCATCTGATACACACACACACACACACACACACACACACACACACACACATACATATAACTGGACATGCAGTTTCTTGCTCTGGAAACACTCTGGGTTCCCATGGAGCCCAGATGATTTTCTTTACAATGGATCTCTACGAAGTTGTAAAAAGGACTTGCCATTTCACAGAGCAATCCAGGAATGCAATGCATCTTGGTCAGTGTCACCCTTTTCGATGTTCTAGATTCTTGGCTGCTGTTCTCTCCCTCTTCACCTTTTCATGTGTCTACCACTTTCTTCTTCACCCCACCCTGCCACGTTCAAGTACCCACTTCTCGGTTTTTATTGTGTTGAACTTTGGCTTTGCTTTTAGAAGGAATTAAACTATTTGGGATCTGCCTTGAATCTACCACGTTTCAATAATAAATTTGTATACAAATATATACCATCCAATGCATTTGTTTCTATGTTTATAAGGTAAATCTAGCTTCCACATACAAAGGAAAATATGCATCCTTTGTCTATCTGGGCCTGCATTACTTCACTTAATTTTCCAGATTTTTGCATTTCTTTACAAGTTGTACAATATCATACTTTCTAATGCATGAGTAAAATTCCAATATATACATATATGTACCTATACATGTATATATGTATATATATGCCCCTCTCTCTCTCTATATATATAAATATATATGTATATATATAACCACATTCACTTGGTCCATAAGAAACACTATCTAAAGATGACCCTTACCTGAAGTCATAGGGCCAGTCTAAGAGTGTTGTCCCTGAGGTGATTTCCTGAGATAATACCTGAAACTATGTGTTGTGTTCTTTGAGATTCATATCACCTTATATAGATCTTTAGCTCACATTAGTGCATGCGAAGTAGTACATTCCCACTAGTGTGCATTGTATTTAGAGTTAATCAGTTATAGTAGTTAGCCTAGAAAGTAGCCCTTCCTTCTATGGGAGTTCTCAAATATTGCAGGAATATGTATCTTTGTACATAAACTCAGAGAATTGTCTGAGGCAGATTGTATATAAATCTATTGCACATAAAAGCTTTGAACTATTTCTGTATTCTCAAGGTCAGACTAGCTCGATACGATTAACCCTTCCTTTCCTCTATCTTGATTAAAGACATGGATTAAAGAATGTTTATTGTTATTTATCATAGACTGAATTGTGCCTTCTCAAAATAAATGTTTTAAGTCTTAACTTCAGAAACTCTCAATAGCTTTCTTTTTAAGAAGGCAGAGGGTAGAGTTCATTGATATAAAGTCACACAGAATAGCCCTTTACCTATAGTGAGTTGTATTCTGGAAGGGTCAAGGCACAACAATAGAAGAGGCATATGAGGAGAGAGGCATCGATTGGCAAATGGCTGAGATTAATAGAATTTAAATGAGGAACACAAAAGCATACTCTCCTAGTATGTAAAACCTTCATAGGGATACTTCACGTTTTTAGAGTGAACATATAAAAATACATTTATATTGTTTTGAGGCATTCAGTTTGTGGAACATTATCATAATATCCAGAAAAATACATCATAATTCTCTTTGGTTGATAGGTTGGAAATGTGTTTTCTTGGAGTCTTTTTTTTTTATTTATCTATTTTTATTTTTTGCTGGCTTTGGGACTTGAGCTCTAGGCCTGGGTCTATCCCTAAGCTACTTTTGCTTAATTAAGGTTAGCACTCTACCACTTGAGCTACAGCACCACTTCTGGCTTTCTTTTTCAGTCCTGGGGATTGAACTCAAGGCCTAGGCACTGTCACTGAGCTTCTTTTGTTCAAGGCTAGCACTCTATCCCTTGAGCCACAGCACCACTCTGTCTTTTTCTGTGATTAACCGGTGATAAGAGTCTCATGGACTTTCCTGTCCCAGCTGTCTTAGAACAGTGATCCTCGGAGCTTAGCCTCTAAGTAGCTAGGATTATAGTCATGAGCCACCAACACAAGGCCCTTGGAGTCTATTGAAGGCTAGACTTTGGAATAGTGAACTATCATCAATTCTGGTTTGAGAGAGCCCTCCACTCTGTCTACCTTTCCATTCTCCCATCATACACTTGGCTTCTGGTTTTGCAACACCTTACACACACCCAGAAATTACCTAGTAGAAGATACATAATTTTTTAAAACCCGGTAGCATTAAATTTTACTTATATTACCTAACTCAGATTCACCCTTATTTACCAGGATATTTTTTTTTTTTTTTTTTTTTTTTTGCCAGTCCTGGGACTTGGACCCAGGGCTTGAGCACTGTCCCTGGCTTCTTCCCGCTCAAGGCTAGCACTCTGCCACTTGAGCCACAGCGCCGCTTCTGGCCGTTTTCTGTATATGTGGTGCTGGGGAATCGAACCTAGGGCCTCGTGTATCCGAGGCAGGCACTCTTGCCACTAGGCTATATCCCCAGCCCTTTACCAGGATATTATTAATAACAATTCTTCTTAATCTCTTCTTTACTGTTTAACCTATGAGCTTAGACTTTTCTTATTTAATGAAATGTTTATTTATTTATTTATTCAAATTTTTATTATCAAACTGATGTACAGAGAGGTTACAGTTTCATACCTTAGGCATTGGATACATTTCTTGTACTGTTTGTTACCTTGTCCCTCATACCCCCCTCTCCTCCCCCTTTCCCTTCCCCCCCCAGGTGTTCAGTTCACTTACACCAGACAGTTTTGCAAGTATTGCTTTTGTAGTTGTTTGTCTTTTTTTACCCTGTGTCTCTCAAATTTGGTATTCCCTTTCAATTTCCTGCATCCAATACCAGTATACACGGTTTCCAATATACTCAGATAAGATTACAGGGATAGTGTAGGTACAACCACAGGAAAGTGATACAAGAACATCATCAATAATAGAAACTACATATACACATGGGACGTTGAAAGTTGTTACAACTGTGATATAACAATTGTTTCCATAACATGGAGTTCATTTCACTTAGCATCATCTTATGTGTTCATAAGGGTATAGCTATTGGGCCTTGTGAAGCTCTGAAATGTTTTTGGAATTACAAAGCAAACAACAACTAAACTATTCATGTTTGCTGTTAGATATTGGGAATGAAGCTTTAAACATAAATTTCTATGTTATTGACAGATGGCATTCCATCATTCCCTCTCCCCTCCAAAAACCCCAATCCTGAGTCACATGAAAAAAATGCTCTACATCACTGGCCATAAAAGAAATGCAAATCAAAACAACATTGAGATACCACCTCACCCCAGGAAGAATGTCCATTATCAGGAAATCTAATAATAACAAATGCTCTAGGGGATGTGGCCCAAAGGGAACCGTACCACATTTTTGGTGGGAATGCAAACTGGTTCAACCCCTCTGAAAAGCAGTGTGGACGTTCCTAAGAAGGCTAAACATAGAGCTCCCCTATGATCCAGCAGCCCCACTTTTGGGCATCTACCCAAAAGACTACAATACAAGCAAGACCACACTAAAGCCACCAGCACAACTATGTTCATCACAGCACAACTTGTCATTGCTAAAACATGGAACCAACCCAGATGCCCCTCAGTAGACAAGTGTATCAGGAAAATGTGGTACATATAAAGAATGGAATTCTATGCCTCCATCAGAAGGAATGACACTGCCCCGTTCATAAGGATATGAAAGGACTTGGAAAAAAATCATATTAAGTGAAGTGACCTAGACCCAAAGAAACATAATCCCTATGGTGTCCCTCATAGGGAATAGCTAGTACAGGATTAGGCTAGCCATAGTAGAAGATCAGAATACCCCAATAGCTACAACCACATGAACACATAAGATGATGCTAAGTGAAATGAACTCTACACTATGGAAACAAGAGTTATAGCACTGTGGTAATTATTTTGACCATGCCATGTGAAACCTACCTTTTTTTGTCTTGTCTGTTTTTTTTTGTTTTGTTTAGTTTTGTTTCCCTTGTATTCCCTTCCTGTGGTTGTACCCCCACTACCAGTGTATCTCATCTGAATATCCTGGATACTGTTTATAGGGGTATTAGAACTAGGGAAGGGAAAAGGAATATCAAAACCGAGACATGAAGGCTAAAAAGACAAACCATTCCAAAAACAATACTTACAAAACCATTTCATGTAAACCTACTGCACAAGTCTTGGAGGGGAGAGGGAAAGGGGGAGGATGGAAGTTGGGAGAAAATGAGGGAGGAGGTCACAAGTTGAACAAGAAATGTATTCACTGCTTTACATATGAATTGTAACCCCTCTGTACTACACTTTGACAATAAAGAAAAAAGTTTAGAAAAAAGATTAAAAAATAACTATAGGATATTCCAGAAATGCAATGTTCTGGGATAAGAAGGAACTGCTTTGACCAGCTGCTCCACTCTTCAAGGAAACAAGGATGCAGCTTGAAGTTTCATAGACCCTAACTTACACAAAGGGGAGTGGAAACTACCTTTTGGGGTAACTTTGATGTGATGGAAATGAGGCATATGCAATCAAGACTCCATTCATCATGAAGCTTTTTTTTTTGATGGGGGGGGGAGCATATAAATGACCCTAGACTTCTTTTGGCTCTTGCTGTCTTCCTATAAGTAACACACCTACTCTGGGTAACTTCTTTCATATTAATGGGTTCTGTTTTGCCAGACTCAGACAAGTTGGTAGCCAGTAAACAATTAACTTGCTCTGCACCATGGATCTCCTTGGGAAAGAAGGGGCTGGAAACTTTCTCTATTTGTTGATGTTAGCAGATTATGCACAGAAATAAGTGAATTATGGAAGATTGGCTAGTCATTCTTGTTGGTTCCCCTCTAGTAAATACAGTTTGGGTTTTCTGATGTTAAAAAAAATACACAATCCTGTAATTTAATAGTTTGATTCTACACTTAATGTTTCTTTGCTTTCTTTGAAGAATTTATGTCCTGACAATTCATAGATAAATCTCATTTCAACTTTAGTGTTACTGTTCTATTGTCATTTGATGATGACTTTTAATGAAGTTTGGCGAGGCATATTTCATCTACTTTACCTTATGTATGGTGTATTCAGGTGTATATTTTCAGGGGGGAAGGAGGATGAAGGATGAAAAGTGCAGTACTGGAGCTCATTGGACATTGATAAAAGTGAACTACACAACTTGTGGGTGGAGATGGAGGGAGAGATGGGAGAGAATGAGGGAACAGAAGATACTGGACAAAAGGAAATGTACTCAGTATCTGATGCATGTCATTGTAATCTCTCTATACCTCACCTCTATAACAACAATAAAATAAATTTAATTAAAAATTAAAAAGAAAAATAATAACTTAGTCATTGATTGTGGTTTGAAGAGAAACAACCCCCAAATGCCCTGTGGCTGTTGCTGTTGACAGTATGTGGAGGTGGTGGGGACTTCAGAGATGGATCCTCCTGGGAGGTAATGCATGTCCTACTGAAGACGTGCTCTAGAAAGGGTTAGAGGACTCAGTCACTTCTTCACTCCTTGTGTTTCCTGGCTGCCGTGACTTAACCTTTATTTTGCCATGTCCTGTTCCCTATGATGTCCTACCCTATCACAGATTCAAAGCCCATCCATGGACACATTGGGACTTCTGAAACTGTGAGCCAAATAGATCTTCAACTTGATTTCCTCAGGTGTTGCATTAGTCTGTCTTTGCTTCATTTGGGGATTCTCCATGTAGGTGATTTAATAAACTGTCTTCCTGCAGCTTTCATATTTCCTCAAATATAAAGTCTTACAAGTGCATCATACCATAACATAATAGAATTGCATCTTTTATGCGTCAATGATCATCCATGGCATACACACACAGACACACACACACACACAGACACAGACACACACACACACACACACACACAATTTTTGCTAATGCAAATAGTGCTGAAGTAGAGACAGTGATTTTGTTTCTTTGGGGTATACATCTAATCTTAGGATTGCTGTGTTATATGGTACTTCTGTTATCCAAACTTTGTGTAAGTTAGTTCCCCTAACTTACTTTTCTGCCAATGGCTTGTAAGCATTTTGTTGAAGTTGGAAAATTGTTCAAGGAACACAGAGTTAACAGTTAGATGAGGGGAATGGTTTTCTGTGTGTTGTTACACAGAATGGCTATAATTGTAACTATAGTATATCTTTCAATATAACTTAAAGAATGACTTTTGCATGTTTCATTTCAAATGTATATGAGATGCTTAAGGTCATCATCCACATTTCTCTTCAAGAAAGTTTATTGCAATAGATTTTACTAGTGAATTTTTAGATATCATTTAGTATAATCTTCCCTTTTGAAATACATTCACATGGCCTATTATGTATCTATAAACCAAACTACTGTAGTCATAAGTATTTTGTTAGTTTATATTCTTTCAGTTAAAAATACTAAAAAATAATGCAGAAATCATTTGTCTGCTTAATCAATGTAGGTCATACACCATAACTCTTATTTAAACTGTGCAGAAATGTGGCTTATGCCATCATGCATTTTCAGCATGAAACTATCCATACCTGATATTTATGTCAAATATTTATTTAATGTTCATTTCCTATCTCCACCCAGATAGAGCTTTTATCATTTGACTCTTAAATTTGTTTCATTCAGAAAAGAAAAAAAATACATAATGTTCTTTACCTTGCTCTAATAGAAACTTCTCATTACAGTACATTAGGAATAAGAAATTTAATTGTAATAGCAGGAGAAACTTGTCATTGAATAGGTAGAAGTTTAATTAATGACAATATTCTTAGTTTCTCACTACGGAATTTAGGAAATTCCAAGTCTCTGTTCTCTGTACATACTCTAGAACATGAAAGCTGTGAGATGGGTGATTCTGTTTCTAGTCAGACTTCAAAAATGTAGAAAAAAGTAAGGAAAGTGACACTTTTTCTGTGACTTCCATTCTTCATCTGCTGATTGTAAGTAAATAATTACCAATCATTAGGGGAAGAGGAACTGAAGTTAGAATTTTTTTGTATACTGATGATGAAACTGTCTCTACGGGTCTTATTATGCATCTCTTCACCTCAAAGAGAACTCCCAATACCACATCTACAGAACTAGGATTCTTTGCTAATCAGTTTCCAGGGGCCTTATTAAAATAACTGCTTTCTTAGTGGTTTTTTCATGAAGATAATTAAATGAAACCAATTTCCACTTTTCACTCGTTTTTTTCACTAGATTAATGAATATGCAATTTGGCATAGGTTTGTTGAGTTAATTATGATTCCTTGGGGACTGTTATTTCCTCTAACTTCAATCACCCTTCTCTGGAGAACAAAAGTTTAGAGAGAAGAGAAGATTCAGAACCAAACTTGGTTTGGGCACAGTGTCTTCTACTATTACCTGTGCCCTCTTGGGAAGTCTATAAACTCTGAGCTCTTAATTAAAAATGAAAAACATTTTATAGTATAAGACTCTTATCAGGAGTAAACTAATAATTAGTAGTAAACTGTTCTGGAAACTGCAAATCATCTATAATGTTAATATTATGACTACAATGAAAATATTAACAGTTATGATAATAATAATATTTATTCATTGTTCATTATGTTGTAACATGGTAATATGGAAAATGACTCTATATACTACACCATGAACTTTTACAAGGACACTATGATGAATATTAAATTGCTTAACATTTTAGATAAGAAAAGAAATGCTGGGAGAATTCAAATTTTCAGCCTCAAGACACAGCTGATAAATACTTTAGATAGAATTCAGATTCAATTTATTATTTACTGATGATTCCTTTTAACTATTATAGGCCAAGAGAAAGAGAAGAGAGAGAAAAAGAGCTCTCTCAGCTACAAAAATAAGCATATAGATGATAAACAGATACACATAAAAATTTATGTGCCATATATACACATATATTTTGTGTAATATACAAGTATATAATATACAAAATATAGCATATAATATGCTGTATAACACATACAGTATATTATATTATGTACATTATGTACAAACATTATATGCTAATATATAATATTTTATACAGTATATACATATGAGATATATAATATATTATGTAATAAAAAACATAGGTTATACATTATGTAATAATTTATTTTACATATAACATGTAATATATAATGTATATTATACATTATGTATATATAACATGTATAAAATAAACATGTATTTATTAAAAATATATAAAATATCAGTATATAAATATTACTTCATTTAATATAATTTTCCTAGTCTTTCCATTTCCTTAGGAATAGTACAATATCATTCTTTCTGATGGATGAGTAGATTCTATCATGTAGATATATTACATTATCTTGGTCCATTCATCCACTGAGGGGCATCTAGGATGATTCCATCACATTGAAAAGAAAATTAAATTTGAAAAAGAAAAATAAATAATGTTGCAATATGTTTTAAATTTAAAAATATATAAATTCATTATATATGCATATATAATGAATTATATGCATAATACATATTACACATGCAATATGATTTAAATACTATATTATAGATGTGGTATTTAATAATGTGACAAATATATGATAAGTACTTGTTTTGATTTCCTAAGTAAAAGTTGGAAAAAAGAATGTGAAGCAGGTTGTATATAATATATGAATAGAAATAGTATATAAATAGAAAGAAACAAGATTCTAGTTTAGGACAGCAGGGAATTCATAGTGAAGAATGTCGAAGAAAGCTGTGGTAGTAAGAAGCACAGTGTTCTGCAGAGAGGGGAAGTTAGTACTAAAGAAGAGAGCCAAATATCGTGGAAGATACTGAATATGCCATTTATGAAAGTTGATTTTGATTCAAGGAATGTGTGAAAGTTGTTGACTCTACTTGTACCAGCTCATTATTCAAATGGCATTTATGTTTCCAAAGATTTTTAGAGACTAATTGAGATGCATTTCTGACAACTGTGGAAATCAGTGCTACCTTGGAATGGAATAGAAATAGCAATAGAAGAAGTAAAAGGGGAGAACAGATGAACATCCTGGGAAGTAAGGACCGAAGGGTGTGAGGATGAGATACATATAGCAGAGAGAGTAGGGCCATTTGTCATAGGAAAGCACATAGGACAAGAACCAGATTTGGGAGTAGGATGCTTGGAAATGAGTCTTGATTGTTAGGAATTTAATTTGCATCAGTGTCAGACTGCTTAATCTTGATCCTAAGTATTTGGAAACACACCCTGGTGATGAAATCAGATGGAATCAACACACACACACACACACGTGAATGTATAGGTTTTTACATAATACATATTTGTTGCCTATTAAATACCACATATATAATATCTTATATATAATGTTGTATTTGCAATACATATTACACATATAATTATAACATAGTATATATAAGTATATATAAAGAATCTGTATATGTTTTAATTTAAAAGATTATCTAAGAAAATCAAGCATATTTAAAGCTAACTGATAACTTAAGTTGTGAGCAATAAATAAAGTCTCTACTAAAAATGAGAGCAACAACAACCCAAACCCTATAAAGAGGTGGAAAAACAAACTGATGAAAAGAAGTAGAACCCAAATCTAAAACCAGTGAAAGAGAAGGGAAAAATAATGTAGAATGTAGTGGTGTTACAAAAGTGCAACAATGCCCAAGTTCTTCAAAGATTCATCTGTAAAATGGAAAAGTTCCATTTATCAAAGGTAAAATTTCACAGATAACCTTGAAATAACTGTGGAATAACCTTAAAATGCTTCAGTAATGGGGAGAAAGCTAGATGGGAAAAGGCAGGCAAAGAGATTGTAAAAATGGGTTACATTTTCAAGAATTTTAGAAGTGCTATAAGTTGTATTACATACATACACTCCCACCCCCAAACATACATAATACTTATTCTTAGATCCTGAAATTGGGGAAGAAACTGAATTTTTCTATTAATAAGAAAAATTTTCATGTGATAGTTTTTTTTTTTGGCCAGTCCTGGGCCTTGGACTCAGGGCCTGAGTACTGTCCCTGGCTTCTTCCCGCTCAAGGCTAGCACTCTGCCACTTGAGCCACAGCGCCGCTTCTGGCCGTTTTCTGTATATGTGGTGCTGGGGAATTGAACCTAGGGCCTCGTGTATCCGAGGCAGGCACTCTTGCCACTAGGCTATATCCCCAGCCCCTCATGTGATAGTTTTGACTTAGAAAAAGGAATTATATGAGATCTTAACATATTTTAAAATGAATGTCTTTCAATGTTTCAAAGTATTAGCAAACAATGAAAGAAAAATACCAGTCTTTCCTCTTAAAAAGATGCATAGAGAAGATTTAGAGAGGGAAAATTATAAGCTCAGTTACAAAAATAGACTGATCTTTAAGAACATACTAAGTAATTAGGGCCAAATATCTCAGAATGACAAATCACACCCCCACACAGAGACATGTGTTCAGGCGTGCATAAACACAGAGACAGACACACATGAGAGAGAGGGTGACCAAATTATTTCCGAAGAACACAAAACAATCATCACTAATCACCTTCATTAAAGAACGATGGAATGATGACCACTAGAAAGATTTAAGAAATATTTCATATGCACTAAGATACATATAGAAACCTGTTTGTGATTTGAGAGTATCTTGACTTTATGATTATCACTCTGTCTCATGTTTTTAAACAGGTAACTTTTGAACATTTGCAACTTACCAGGGAGTCTACAAAGCCTTTATATAAGGCAACACATCCAATACTCAAAAAAGCATTTACAGAATATAACTATTTTTACTAATTTTTTACATGGAGGAAAATTGAGACTTAAAACAAATAGAAACTTTGCCCAAGATCTTGTGCCTGAAGACTTAAGCATTATTTTCATCAGTTAAAAAACTGGAGTTTTTTAAAAATGACCTAAGCATTATGGTTTATGACATTGTATCCGTCCAATAATAAAGACAACATTTGAGAAAATATGTAATTGCTACATTTAAAATAGAATTCCTTCAGGAATACAAACAATTTAAAGTTTTTTTTTATAATCCCGCATATAATTTATCCAGCTGATGTTAGGTGGAGGTAAGCATGGAAAGAAACATCCCAGGTTTCTTAAACCTCTGGAGGTTCACGTTTAGATCCAAGGGGACCCAAGAAATATTAAATTACCCTAACAACTTCAGGATGACCTCACTGGGATGAAGATTCACTGTTAAACAGGTGAGTCAGGTGGATCTGGATTTGGAGCCTCCAATCTGTGCTCCACTCCACCCCAGCTCCACCTTAGAACCATTGAGTTTCATTGGTGGGCCGCTTTACAGTATTGAATGAAATCAGATCTCATCCTAGATACTTTTCATGACCCTGGACATTTTTCAGGATTTTCTACAGGAAATCAATTTACTTAGATGTATACTTCAACAGCTCTTGTACATGCTTTCTTTCCCTCTCTTTTTCTGTCTTCACTCCTTAAATCTTAAATGACCTCACGTTAAATTAAACAGATGGCATGCTAAAATTTACCATTCTTCTTGCAGCAAAACTATAAAATAGGATTCTTTTTATATGCATTAGAGCATGTATTGGGGAAAAAGGTAATAATTCTTGTCTAAAATTTCTTTTTCAAAGAGTTTCAGCAACATTGGTGCCTCTCTTAAGTGATGCTCACAATCTTAGGGGGGAAATTGCTTAACCTTTTTTTCCAGTGCATTTGGAAAATAAGGCAAACATTTCCTTTTTGGGTTTTTTTTGGTTTTGGTTTTTCATTTTGAACTTGAAATCCATCTGTTTCAACATCCCAGGTGCTGTGGTTTCAGGTTAAAAAGCTATTTGTCCTCAGACTTGACAAATATGTTTTCCTATTAAAGAAAGACTGGGTGATCACAATAATTTTTGAGTCATGAGAAGAAATTAGATTCTTAGTTCATAGGAATCTAATATCTCTAGTCAGAAGAGAGATTCCAAAGGGATCAATCTCATGCCAAAGCATTCTAACATTTTTTTTTTTTTTTTTTTTGGCCAGTCCTGGGGCTTGGACTCAGGGCCTGAGCACTGTCCCTGGCTTCTTCTTGCTCAAGGCTAGCACTCTGCCGCTTGAGCCACAGCGCCACTTCTGGCCATTTTCTGTATATGTGGTGCTGGGGAATCGAACCTAGGGCCTCATGTATATGAGGCAAGCACTCTTGCCACTAGGCCATATCCCCAGCCCCCATTCTAACATTTTTAATATGTCAGGCCAGAGCATTCCAAACCATTTTGTGAAGGGTAGAGAGAGTGTCTTTACTACATGCTCTGCATGGTAATGGAGTACTAAAGAAAACAAGCTTGGTGCAGCCCTGAAATGAAGGAAAATACCAGCAAATGCAGATAAAGTTCAAGGCAGAACTTGTGTTACACCAGGGAGTAAATCAGGAAATATTTGATCCACAGAGCAGAGGATCTTCTCTCAGTGCTTATTTTCTTGTCAGCCCTTGTTGAAGGTAATTTCTTTGAAAATCCTTGCCTCTGTGTCAGATTCTAATGCCTATAGGACATGCTATATACACAACAAAATCTTAAGAAGCCACATCCTTTATTTAGAATAAGAGAGAGATAGAGATTTAAGTTGTTCTATGACTAGGTTTAGAATCTAGATACACAAAATAAGACTCTCCAGAGCCAAATAAACGAAACTACTTGGTTAAAGAGGTAGCCAGCTACAAGAAAGAATTTAAAGTGATGACTTCTGATGAATTTTAATGCTAGCTAAAATAATTAGAAATTTTCATTTCTAGTTAAAATGAGCAATTCCAATTAAATTAAAGCAAAAAGAAAATAAACATTTCTCCTCAACTTATTTGGTTAAGTGTATAGTTCATGTTTTCCACCTAATAGTTTAAATAGATGCTCTAATATAATTTTGTATGCTATATATATAGACATTAAAATCATTTATGTATCTGTGTGCTACATATATACAGTGTATTTAATATATAGATAGTGTTAACATGCATATGTAGTGTGTGTGCTATAGAGAGAGTGTGTGAGCCAGAGAAGACTATCGTACTCTTATCATATCTTACTATACAAAAGTCCTAATATTGTCCCATTCATAAGGAAATGGAAGGACTTGGAAAAAATTATACTAAGTGAAGTGAGCCAGACCCAAAGAAACATGGACACTATGGTCTCCGTCATAGGGAATAATTAGCACAGGTTTAGGCTAGTCACAGCAGAAGATCAAAAAAGCCTAAAGGCTATGCTCTTATGAACACATAAGATGATGCTAAGTGAAATGAACTCCATGTTATGGAAATGACTGTTATATCACTGATGTAATAACTTTTAACATGCCATGTGAAACTGTAGCTTCTATTCTTGATGATCCTCTTGTATCCCCTTCCTGTGGTTGTAACCGTGCTATCACTGTATCTCATCTGAATACACTGGATGCTGTATATACTGGTATTAGAACTAGGGAAGTGAACGGGAATATGAAAATCAAGAGACAAAGGATAAAAAACAAATGACTCCAAAAACAATACTTGCAAAACCATTTGGTGTAAACCAACTGAACAACTCATGTGGGGAGAGGGAGAGGGGGAGGAGAAAGGGGGGAATAAGGGAGGAGGTAACAAACAGTAGAAGAAATGTACCCAGTGCCTAATGTACAAAACTGTAACCTCTCTGTACATCACTTTGACAATAAATAAGAAAAAATAAATATTATATTACGGGGGAAAAAATATTCTGAACCAAGTTTGCGAGTTGATCCAGTGATTCCAAATGCCAAACATTAAGATTATATGTATTCTTATCTTCCTTTTGAAATGCATATAATCATTCACTTAATTAAAATTATGTTCATTCTATCTTTTTTTGCACCAATGAACAAGAATAAAACAAACACAAGTATTCACCTTGAAAAAAAATCCTAATATATAAAAATGATTTAAATTACTGTATCTTCCTGTTTGTTTACAAATAGTCATTAAAGATAAATTTAACTTGCATTTGAAAGTTCTCTTTCCTGCTGAGATGTAGTTTAGAGTCATGATGCCTTGTTGAAAATTATCAAAGCACAGCAAGGCTCCAGAAGTGGAACTTGCTAACTCAGCCTTCAGGAGCCTGAGGAAGGAAAATTATGAGCCTGAACTTAGCCTGGGCTAGAGAGTGAATAAAGCAAGGCCAAAAACTAAAATGAATATAGGATAAATATGACTTTAAACAAAACAAAGAAGTTTAAAACAAAAAGAATTGACCTAGAAAAAGGAAGATAGTTGCCTTGTCAATTCATCTGCAAAACCAGCAAATATAGAAATAGAAAAACAAAAACTGATCTTTGCAAAACAATCTTTTCCTTATAAACCATGTAGAGTTTATTCATAGAAAAAAAAAAAAACCGGGCTGAGTGGTCTGGTTCATGCCTGTAATCCTAGGTGCTACACCTGAGGCAGAGATGAGGCAAATTATGTCTTGAAGCCATTCCAGGCCAAAAAATAAATAAATAAGAGAATGTAATCCCAGCATTTTTGAAAGCCTATGCCGGAGGATCAAGCTTGAAGACAGCCTGTGCAAAACATATGGATTTCTTGTCGAAAAATTAACCAATTCAAGATGACCCGGGAACTTTGTGTAAGTGGTATTTTCATAGTAAGCATGAGGCACTGGGTTCAAATCACAGTACCCCCTAAAATACATAAGCAAGTAAATAAATACCTTCAAACCTGTTTTCTGTGTATACACTCTTCACTTTCCACCTAATTAATTTCATTCTACATAATTCACATAATTTATTTTTGTCATTTATCTTTTCACAGAAAAAATCTTGCCCAATTAAAAAAGTTAAGTACTTGATATTTTAAAGGTAAAAGTTATATTTCTAGATTACTTGTATACTTTCATCTCACTGTAATAGTTTTAAAGAGAAATTCTAGAATCTCAAGATAGATTGTTTAATATAAAGGCTATTACTTGGGATTTACCCTTGAAATCCTAGCTACTCAGAAGACTGAGATGAGGAGCATGGATGGGTGAAGCCAGCTTGGCCTGAAAAGATTCATAAACCCCTATCTCCAATTAAACAGCAAAAAGTCAGAAATGGAGGAGTGGTAGAGTGCTAGACTTTAGTCACACAAAATAGCAGCAGCAACAACCACCAGCTAATGATTTTAATATACAGGAACATTTTAGAAAACCCTTGCTTTAGTAATAATGCAACTTCATCAATGAACAGTCATTTGCTCTGGAAGATATCATATGTCCAATGATTTAAAAGATTTCCTCTAAAAATTGACAAAGATGTATATGACTAAACCAGTAAATAGCCATGGAAGTGACAACTAATTCAGAATAATTTATACAAATAAAAAATTTTTAAGTCAAAATCAGAACATTTGATAAAACAATCTAGAATTGTAAGGTAGATATGCAACTGAAGTGCTGTACTTTCTGAGCATGTAACAGTTTTTTTTCTTGTGCTTTAATTTTATTGTAAAGGTGATTTACAGAGGGGGTTACAGTTACATAAGTAAGATAACGAATACATTTCTTTTTGAACATTGTTGTCCCCTCCCTCATTCTCTCCTGCTCTCCTGATTTTGTTCCCTTCCAACTCTCACACCTCGCAAGTTGTAAAAGTTCATCCTTTGTCCTTGGTCTCACCATTTCTGACTTTCACAAGTATTTTGCTTGTGTGATTTTTGAGTTGATTGGATTTAGGCCTCACGTTCTAGCTGATATGCAATGCCAGTGAAACTTTGTTTTTTGTTTTTTTTTTTTTCACTTCAATATAGTATTTTGATGTCCCACTTGATATAACGGTAAATATTTGTCAACATCCATGCTCTCCATGATTTCTGCCTTCTCATAGGGTTCCCTCGGACTTGGTGAGAATGTACTTCCAATTCTCTAACCATTTTGAAGTCCTCATTGAGAAAATAGTATAAAACATCCTGATACATTGATACCCTTGAGCGCCTATGCCCTGTGGGTTCAGCCAATAGGGCAACAGCGATATTCTCCATTGACTGGCAAGGACCATGAAGAATACCATTTCTACTTTTCCAGCTGAGACCAAATTCACAAAACATTGCCGGCATACATGGCGGAAGCTAATGTCACCTATGTCACCGAATTCATTCTCAAAGGGATTACCGACCGGCCGGAGCTCCAGGTGCCCTGTTTCGTGGTGTTTCTCGTGATCTATCTGGTGACAGTGGTGGGAAACGTTGGGTTGATCACTTTGATCAGAATCGATGCTCGACTCCATACCCCGATGTACTTCTTCCTCAGCCATTTGGCCTTTGTGGATCTCTGTTACTCCTCGGCCATCACACCCAAGATGATGGTGAACTTCGTGGTGGTGCACAACATCATTCCTTTCCATGCATGTGCCACGCAGCTGGGCTGCTTCCTCACCTTCATGATCACAGAGTGTTTCCTATTGGCCTCTATGGCCTACGATCGCTACGTCGCCATCTGCAGCCCCCTGCACTATTCCACGCTGATGTCCAAAAGAGTCTGCCTTCTGCTGGTGGGAATTCCCTACACCTACAGCTTCCTGGTGGCCCTCTTCCACACCATCGTCACCTTCCGTCTGACTTACTGCGGGCCCAACGTGATCAACCACTTCTACTGCGATGACCTTCCCCTCTTAGCTCTCTCCTGCTCCGACACGCGCGTCAAGGAAATTCTGATCTTTGCCTTCGCGGGTTTTGATATGATCTGTTCCTCCTCCATCGTCCTCATCTCCTACCTCTTCATCATCGCAGCCATCCTGAGAATGCGCTCCACCCAGGGCCGGCGCAAGGCTGTCTCCACCTGCGGCTCGCACATCGTAGCTGTCACCATTTTCTATGGCACGCTCATCTTCATGTACCTGCAGCCCAAATCCAATCACTCCCTGGACACGGATAAGATGGCCTCTGTGTTTTACACGGTGGTGATCCCCATGCTCAACCCGCTGATCTACAGCCTCCGGAACAAAGAGGTGAAAAATGCCTCCAAGAAAGCCTTGGAGAAAGGGTGTGAAACCTTAAAACTATTCAAGTAATAAGACAATAACATCATGCTTTATTAAATACAAGCCCCAAATCTCCCACCTTTTAACTTGTCCTTCTTTCACAAACCTATGGAAAAACAATGTGGACTCTTACTTGAACAGACTTTGGTTATGTTCTATGAAAATTGATATATCTTTTTATGAAAATAGATATAACTTTGGTTATTTTCAAGCAGTTGTTGGAAAATAGATATCTAGAGTTCTGCTCATTAACAGAAGTGGCAGTACAATCCTGTAATATTGGATCTCAGGAGGTGGAGACAGGAAGGTCATGTGTTTTAAGTCATCTTCTAGGTCCCTGAGAGAACTTTCCTTTGAAAAATCCTGCCTTAGGAGACCATGACTTCCTCAAAAGGCAGGATCACATAAGGCCGGATCAAATACCAATTTAGAGGATCTCAAACAAAGGAAGATATATATTATTTGCTACAGCCAGGGACTCTGCATAAGACTGCTTGGGTTTGAAAAATGTTTCCCCACACTTACTCTATTTGACTTTGGGTAATCAACTTTAATCTGAGAGGCTGACTCTGATTGCAGTCCTCAAAAATAATAGGAAACATGGGGTTTTCTTGAGGATTATGGAGGCTGATATTTAGAATGTTTTGAAGTATATCCACTATATTATGTGTTTTGTTAGGTGTTAGTTACATGAATGCTTGCTATATAAAGTTACAGATAATTCACTGGACTCTCAGAAGCTTGCCAATCATTTACAAATAAAACAGTGGAGTTTTGTATTCCTCATCAGGCACTTAATCAACTAGTGCATTTATGACAAGCAAACACATCTAAAAAGTGTATAGATATCAATAGGAAGTGATTACTTGAAAGTCACCTGATTTCACATGAAATGTAATGTGAAAAAATTCTAAAGGTGAACTCAAGTCGAGTTGCCCTTTCTTTTCTTAATTTGTGGGTTTTAAATATTTAGGATATTAAATTATTTCTGTATTTGGAATTAAATAATTATATACTTGGAAGAATGTGGCTTATAAGAAGTTCTGTTTATAAATTAACCTAGTCAATAAATTTGAGTGCTTGTCCAATGACAAATAAGGTTGGCTATTATGACACTTATTGGTCCCTACTGTTTATTCAAACAATGTTGTAGAAAAAGACACATAAACAAGATAATAGTCTGTGCATTTTTATTTTGATATTTCGGAAAAGAATTAAACTAGCAGGTTAATTATTATTTTGAACTTTAGAAGATTATACTTGCTGTCATTCACAACAGAGTCACTAGTTTGCAAAATAAGATGGTTATTTCTTCTTCTGATCTTAATTTGTGCATGACCAAGATATGCTGCTATTGAGTTCCACTCAGTTGAACAAATTTTCTGTTTATTATTTGTTTTGTTTTGTTTTTTACTTTCTTGAGGAAATATCTTGTTATATAGCCCTCAGCCTCTCTAATTCTGGCATTATAGGCATATGCCAACAAGCCTGGCTCCTAGACTGAAAATTCATTTCACAAGTGGACATGCACATGAAAATTCAAAATTGTAACCCTCTTTGTACAACTAGTTGAAATAAAAAATTAAATAAAAAGAAATATTAAAAATAAATTTACAAATATTTAGAGTTAAAATAAAATGAGTTTAACAGAGGATCCAGTTGTTTCTACTTACATTTTTGTCTTTGGAGTGTATGTTTATATAGATAGATTCACAAGACCTCCTCACTCATCACAAACATGTCGAACAGCCTTGGCCTGAACACTTTTTATTTTTATGCGTAAAGAAATCCAGGCCTATGAAACATTGATGACTGCTTTTAGGAACACTGTTGTTCTGGGGCATTCACTGACTTTTTATGTTTCCTGCAATTATTTATGACAGTCCTCCTTAACAAGTGGCAGGTTTCATGTTAATGCACAATTTTAATTACATATGTTCATCAGCTACACATAGACCCCAAGTGTATGTTTTCTTGAGACAGGAGCGCAAAGTCTCCTGTGCACTGGATAGGCAGTTTATTCAGATTATTGTGGGCAGATGTGCAGTTCAGTGCAGCCCCTAAGACTATGGAAGTTGCATAGATGACTGGACTCATCTCTTGGCTAAAAGCCCTCAGTCAAAATATCACAATCAGGGGCTGGGGATATGGCCTAGTTGCGAGAGAGCTTGCCTCCTATATATGAGGCCCTGGGTTCGATTCCCCAGCACCACATATACAGAAAATGGCCAGAAGTGGTGCTGTGGCTCAAGTGGCAGAGTGCTAGCCTTGAGCAAAAAGGAAGCCAGGGACAGTACCCAGGCCCTGAGTCCAAGGCCCAGGACTGGCCAAAAAAAAAAAAAAAAAAAAAAAAGAAAGAAAAAAAATCACAATCAGCATTATTCAGTTTTGTATCTAATAAAAATAAATAAAATTGTTGGGCACCAGTGGCTTATGGCTTTAATCCTAGCTACTCAGGAGGCTGAGATCTGAGGATTTCAGTTCAAATCTAGTCTTGGCAGGAAAGTCCATGAGACTCTTACCCCCAATTAACCACCAGAAAACCAGAAATGGAATGTGGCTCAAAGTGGTACAGCACTAACCTTGAGCAGAAAAGCTCAAGGTCAGCTCCCAGCCTTGAGTTCAAGCCCCATGACCAACAAAGGTAAATATATATATATATATATATATATATATATATATCTTATTTATAAAGGTAACCAAGTATTTGGATGCTTTAACTTCTCTGCCCGTGGCCTTGGTGGTGTTTTCCATATGGATTTAAAATAGAGAGAGATGGGAAAGATGAAGGAAATGACTTATTACCCAGGTCCAAGATTTGCAAAGTATAGTTTGGCTCCAGATTTGACTTCTGTTGCTGATTGATGTGAAATTATAGTAACTTCCAACTACAGAAAACAAAATAAGCAACATTATCATTTCACAAGCTGGAGTATGAGTGCTGGGATAATAATGGACATAATAACCTAAAGTATGCTGTGAATACCAGCTTTGTCATAAGCAGTGACATGAACCGCTGTTAGTACAGTTTCTTATGGCAACACTTAATTTGTTTTGCATCTACAACAAAATAGTGATCTAACTTTAATGATATTCTAAACTATCAATTACCTAGTTGAGTCATAGTAAGACAGTTTATTTTAGATTTTCTAGCTTTAACTACTTTTCAATTTAATAAGCAGATTGAACTATGCTATAAGGAATAAAGGCCACAAGGCAATAGGGCCTCAGACCTGTAATCCTATGTATTCAAGAGGCTGAGATCTGAAGATCTCCATTGAAAGCTAGTCTAGGAAGGAAAGTCTGAGACTCTTATCTCCAATAAATTATTCAATAAGTAAAGGTGGAAGTGGAGCTGTGGCTTTAGTGGTAGAGTGATAGCCTTAAGCAAAAAATATCAGGGACAATACTTAGGCTCTGAGTGCAAGCCCTAGGACCAGTACCAAACACACACACACACACACACACACACACACACACACACACACATGTATATATATAAATATACATATGTATATATGCATATATCTATAACTCAAAAATTTCTGCCCATGATTATTAGTAAATAGTTGACATTTACTCACTCTCTGCTACTGTTTGATTTGATTAAAAATACCACTCATTTATTACCTCATTTAATTCTGTTAACCATACTAATAAATAAGCATAGGGAGGACAGTTATTGAGTCACCATGCAATTAAAAAATGTAAAAGCCTAATGTACTATTTGTTAGAATTATGAGATAGTAATTTGAAACATAACTCTTACAGTAATTTCAAAATGAAATTCAAATATTCATACTTCAATTTCTTAGTTATATGTGTTTTCTAATCATACGAACTACCTGGAATATTTGTATTCTAAAACACAAATTTCAGGTGTTTGGGAAATTAAGTGAGACAACCTGACTAGAAGTTGTACCCACTGCATGAAACAAGAGAAGTAGTTACTCCATAATTATTTTAACTTTAAGACATATGGAGCTAAATGAATTCATAGGTTTTTACTAACTCAAACAATAGTGGCCTATTTGTTTCACAGAAAAAAAAACCCCAACGTTTTTATTTAGTGTGTAGAAACCAAATCAAAAGACATATGAAATAGTTTCAGTAACCCACACCACACACACACACACACACACACACACACACACATCAGGGAGAAACCGGTGTAACTGTTGGGGGAGGGGAGAGAGAGAGAGAGAGAACTAGATAGAAACAGAAATAGAAATAGAGAGATACAGATTTAAAAGAATATAATTGTTTGAAATATTATAACAAATGTGAATAGAACAGAATTCAAATGTATGGCTAAAATCCTAACCCGATAGCTAGCAGCTATGTTGCTCTGAGCTACTCACCTCTCTACCTCTCTGTACTCACTGTCCTCATCTGTCAAGCAGAGATGATGATATAGTACATATTGTATATAGTTGTTTTATGATTAAACAAGTTGATATTTACATAATGCTCAAAATAATTATAGGCACACAGTAAGTGCTATATAAATCACCAGTAAACAATGACAACGCAAAATAAATAAATTGATCTAAAAAAAAAGATTGCAATGAGGACTGAGGATTTAGCTCAGTTCTAGAGCACTTGAGGAATATAGGTCATGGGTCTGATGCCTAATGCTAAAAAGGAATTATAAAGAAATTTCACAATGAAATATCTCCTTTTTATATTTTTATTGATGTTAAAATTAATAATATTTTGTCACCAACTATTCAAAAGAGTGGACAACCACCTAAAAATATCAATGTTTTAAAAAGTGTCATGTTTCATCAAATTCATTACTCATCATTGGCTGCATACTCTCAATTGGCATTAGGGGTACTTGACACAACCATTACAGTCTTCTTACATTTGTAATCCTCTTTAACAATTCCATCCACCTCTGCAGAAATGAACCTTTACTGTATCTACAAATACAGAAGCAGGTATTTAAGGGTGAAAGAAATTGCTCATGAGGATAGTTATTAACTGCAAAAGTACAGATTATTAGCCAAAGTATCTTAGGGTCAAAAACCTTAAAAAATAAGATTGTAGAGGAATGAACTATGGTGCTAAGAAGTGACACACTGACATTCTGGGGTACTCTTTGTCACATGACTGCAGGATGGAGATCTATGGAACACAGCCAATTTGCAAACGTTGTAATGAAACTTCAATATGTGATGAGATTGTCTTGATATAAAATAGAAGTTGATCTATTTTAACTAAGCACAAATTAAATTTATCAGTATTAGAATTGAGGTCAAGCCCCGGATACTGCTTTTCGTCAATTACTTAAAGAAATACTGTTTGTTCAGTTATCAAACCTATTATGGATAAGGTTATGATCTTTCCCTTTTAGCGTCATTTTGAAACTCTCACTATGGTTCAATCCTCCCTCTCCATGTCTTTCACATCATTCTCAATTTGAAATTGAACAACTTAAAATGTTTACAAAGTGAATTTCACCTGGAAACCACCAGAATGAAATAGTGGACATTTGTGATACCATGACTGAGAAAGGGCTCTCAAAGTAAAGAACATAGTTTTACAATTTACCAGATCCGAGATTCCCTGTAAGAACCAACTGAAATCAAGGTCAACTTGTTCTTCATTGGTTCTTAGGTTATTTGCTACCCAAACATAACTTCTCTTTCACTCTCTTCAGGGAATTTTTTACTTCCTGGTTTCTCAAGCTGTAGATCAGTGGATTTAACAAGGGAATCACTACGACATAAAATATAGAAGCAAGTTTATCTGTGTCCAGCGAATGGCTGGACTTAGGCTGTAGATACATAAAAATGATTGTCCCATAGTATATTGTGATGGAAGTCAGGTGGGATGCGCAGGTAGAAAATGCTTTCCTTCTCCCTTCCGCAGAATGCATCCTCAAGATAGCAAACAGGATGAAGACATAAGAAATGATCACAATCAATAGAGAGCAAAGAGTATTGAATCCAGCAATTATTAGCAACATCATCTCTTTGATACTTGTGTCAGAACAGGCCAGCTCAACTAGGGGAACGTCATCACAGTAGAAGTGGTTGACCCGATTGGAGTCACAAAAGGATAATTGAAACGTTGCTAGTGTCTGTGCAAGAGCCACAGCAAATCCATACATGTATGTACTAGCCATGATTTGAATACAGAGCTTTCTGGGCATGAGAACGACATAAAGTAAAGGATTACAGATGGCCACATACCGATCGTATGCCATGATGGAGAGCAAATACAGCTCAGAAACCAAAAAGGTGATAAAGCACAATAACTGCATGGCACAGGCATAGAATTTTATACTTCTCACTTCACGTAGAAAATTCACAAGAGTGTTTGGAGTGATTGAGGAGGTAAAGCAGAAATCAATGAAAGCCAGGTGTGTGAGGAAAAAATACATGGGTGTGTGAAGCTGAGGACTAATTTGTATTACCACAACCAATCCAAGATTAGCCACTGCACTGCCTAAGTAGATGAGTAGGAATATGCCAAAGAGAATGACCTGAAGCTCTGGATTATCCGTGAGTCCCAAGAGGAGGAACTCAGACACCACTGAATAATTGCCATGGGCCATGGAACAGGTGGAAGAGCCTTCTATAGTAAAGTTCTATCAGCTCAACAATCTGAGTGATATTGTTCTTACTGGCATAAACAAGTGTAGGTCAAGAGCTGACTATGAATCACTGATCCTGTGTTGAGCACATTCATAGGAATGTCTTCTTGCTGAGGCAGGTTTCAGTGTGAAAATCTTTGTTCAAGGAAGAAATCCAAAGTCTTGCAACCCTACAAAAATTTGTGAGGATAGAAAGTTGTATTTTAAAGTTTTGCATAATTTATTCACTAAGATCATATCTATTGTGAGTAAAAAAGAAATGATTGAGAATTATGTGAGCACTGATAACAGAAAGGTTCTTTCTCAATTATTGTTATTACACCAAATTAAACAAAACAAAATATTATTTATTGGATGTGCCAGAATGAGTTTGAGCAGATGAGGAAACATTGCAGCAGTGACTGACAACATTGGCAAAAACAAAACCCCAAGAAACAAAAAAAAAACACAGGTGGAATGTTTCCACTCTTAGTGCAAGACCCACCATGAATCCTTAAATGTTTGTGCTAGTGCATGTTCCAGCTAGCAGGAATAATACAGTTAAACATCAAGTCTAGAAAGGCATGTATGAAATATCTTGAAAACGATTTTGGACGTTGATGCTATCTGTACAGCACGTTTGGATTCGTTTTCATTGTGTCATTTCTTATTCCTCTATTTTCTCAATTCTCAAATCGCTTATGTTAATTAGGGTAAAGTAACCTTAAAGTGTATGTAGCTTGTTCTTATTTTGAAAAAGAGCTCACAGGTGAAGAATATTTTTATAATTCAAATAAACTTGCTACCCTGTATCTTCAAATACACAAAGGTATACTAGGAGAAGAAAAGAAGTCTCAGTATTACAATTGAATTTCTCTGAAATAAATAGTTGGAACAAATATTTGCAAATTGAATATATCTGAGAGAATTCAAGAATGAATAATCTATAGCCCAATTATGTGTGGTATTAGACATATTCAAATTCAATTCATGGCAACATCTTCCATCCTAGCAAACCCATGACAACCTAAAGAACAAATTCTTCTACCCACTCTATCTTGGCCTTAAACTTTGGGCAAATTCTATGTTTCTGATGCTGGTCACCCCACCCCCCACCCCTTCTCTCTGTTATAGCTTCAGCTTCCTTGCATTTTCTAGCATGCAAATCTTGGCTCATGTTTCCCATCAAATTGTAAATTGAGTCCAGACTTTCTAACAAGGCTGACTTCATTTTTGAGGAATAACCCTTTCTTGTAGATTCCCATTTCACCCTTTGCAATAATGAATACTGCTAAAAGCAGGACTCAGTAATTAGTAAACTCTCCTCATAAACTATGAAAATAATCAAACAAGAGTAGTTAAAGATTTTGTCTTTGTATGTCCTTTTAAGTTGCTTGAATTACCTTGATGTTTCTCCTCCTACATATCGCCTGTGAGTAATGATCAGCATAAGCAAAAGAAGTCGAACATACCTTATGGAAAACTGTGGATGACAACACTTCCTAGCATTTCAGTATTTAAATATATATTGTATGATCTATTGTTGCCCTTGGATAGTTTTCTTGAATTGCATCACTTTAAATCATTTTTGAGTCAAAATAATAATGGTGCTTTACAAATACAAGCAATTAAGTCATGGTTGTTCATTTGGGACCCAATTTACTTAATAGAAAAAATTAACCATGTGTGTAGCATAATTGTACAGAGAATCTCATAAGAAAATAAGAACCAAAAGGAAGAATTAAAAAATAATAGCAAACATTGTTTTAACAGATGAGATAGAAATCAAATGACATTCACCTAGTGTTGAATTATTTTTTATGTGTTATATCAGCTTCCTACAGTTTTGAAGTTCTCTATGAGATCATGGTATGGAGTTGCTTAAATTCACTTTGCTAGGTTTCTGAAAATGTAGTCATTGTTTATTTTAGAGAGGTTTTAAAATTTGTTTTCCTTTCTTTTAACTTACAAACTATGTTTCAGGTTTCTTCTTCAGTTATTTTAACTTATAAAAACAATTCATTGGCTCACATTGTTGTTCACCTTTCATCCTCTGACCCTAATCATTAACTCACTAGATTTGTTTTTGACTGAGAAAGAACAGTTTTCATTGCCAAAGAACTCCTGGCCTGTACAACGTTGATAACTGATCTGAAGAACATTGTTTCTCTAGGAACTTCCATGTACCTTTCTGTTGCATACAAGAATTGATGATAATCATGATTAAACACTGATGAAGTTTCAGGATTTTTCTTTTAATGTTTATTAGTTTATTAGTTTATTACTGTATGTGGAGTTCATGGTGATATTTCCATACATGCAAACAAGTATATTCTTGTCACACATAATTAAAATTCTTCTGTGTTTCTGCTTTTCTCAGTGTTTCTCTTTACAGTGTACATATGTATATATTAAATATAATCCCATATATGGTATATACTATATGCTATTTGCTATATAGCATATATATATGATACAAGATGTACATGATATTTTATGTATGATATTTATGATGTGTGTATATATACCATATATGTATATAAAACCATACTTGAATCATATTTTCCCTCTTCTTTCTTCCTCATTTATTTGTTCATTCAATACCATTTTGTATCAGACCAGTATAAATTTTGAAAAATACATCTGCCTGAAAAGCACTGATCATTTCACAATCACATAACCAAAATACACATTATTTCTATTAAAATACCTCTAAGCATAATTAGGTCAGTCTTCCATTGACTTATCAAAGAGACTCACTGTACTTATATCACAGCATGCAAATTAAATTATGTGCTATGGAGAAACCCACATGAAAGTAAATGTAGGTTTTCTTGGAACATGAGCTGAAAGACTCTTGTGTGCTAGGTAGACAGACTATTGAGGCTCTTTATCAGCAGATGGGCACAGGTCTGCTCAACCCCAGGTACTATGATGGAAATTGCTTTAGGTGACTGACTCATCACTGGACTACAGTCCTGCAGTCCAAAGCAAACACTACTCAAATTGTAAAATTACAATTAGTGTCTAACAAAAATTTAAAAATTTCTGTATACAAGTGAACAAATGTTTCATACTACATCTCCCATATGTGGCTCCATAGTGTTTTAAGTATAAATATAAAATTCAGAGTTTGGTAAAAAAAAGGAAATAATGCCTTTTTAACATGTCCTACTATTTGTGGTAAACTTGTCTGATTTCATAACAATTTGGACCCAGATATGAATTTTGTTGCTGAAATACAGGTAGTCATATTAAGCTCCCAACCACTTGCAAAACAAGCAGGTAATTACCGAAGCTGGAGTAGGACCATTCAGATAATAAGATGTGTATTTGGACATTATAAGTGGCATCTAACAGATAGTTCATTAATACCAGATTTGTTGTTATCCATGACGTGAAACATCCCTAATACATTGCCTCACAACAAAGCGTTCTAAATTTTTGCATTGATAACTGCTGATCTTACTTTAAAAAATACCAGTATATTGAATTTATTTATATTAAAGCCAGAAATGAATACATTCCTTTTTCCACTGTCTTTATTTGTCCATGTTTCTTCATTCCTTTTGTCTATTGTCTATATTTCTTTAAAGCTCATTATCCCACAGAAAAACATGTTTTAGGTTCCTGGTGTTGATTTTGTTTGTCAGTTAATTGTTCAAAGGACTTATACCTCTTCTGGAATATATCAGACTCATATCTTTCTATGTTTTCAGACTTCTGGAGAACTTCTACTTAAATATAATTTAGGAAAGATGTTTTTGAGAATTGTGATGCAAAACCCCTGATGTAGAATTATTGGGCAGTCATGTGAAAATTAGTTGTCCCAAATACACAAAACTGAATTTAAATATCCAGGTCTCGTCTCTGTTTCATAGCTATATGTGTGTTGCTGAATTGTATCAAATACAGTACATAGGACACATTCTTTCTCAAACACCACCTCACACATTTGAAAAATGAGATAATCCATGAAAAATAAAAATGGAACCCACTACTTGACACAATAAAAGCAGTCAGTAAATGACGGTTTATTTTGGCTTTAAAATTTTGGGAACTAGCCAGTACATTTTATATTCTACTTTAGTGATGATATTATTTGCATTACTGATGGGAAAGCAGAAAGATGATCAGTTCACCAAATATTTCATCAAAAAGAATATTACACAAACACCTGAATCCAATGGCAGGGATGTCTGGTACAAGATCAGTATTAATAGAGAATAGCACACACAATGTGATAGGTGACTTTGTGATGTGCCCACTAAACACAGGGGTACATGTTGTTCTGGAATATACAACTGCTTAGGTTGCAAGATCTGTAGGAGGAAGCATACACTATAGCACCATTCCATTACAACCCACTTATATTTACAATATTCCTTAAAACAGTCATTTGAGGAGAAATGAATCATTACTGCCCCTTACAGAGGTGAAAACAGAGAGAGAAAATGAATCAGTTTGTCAAGATGACAGCTAGTAAATATAAATGTAAAATCATTAACTCAGTATTTTACAATCAAACACAACACAGATTCAGGCACAAGAATTAAAGCCAATGCTACAAAGACCTGATGTGGTCTGAGATGGGATCAGTAAGTAATATTTAAAATCAAGTAGTCTTGTTAATGATATACTCCTCATGCATGCAGACCAGGGATTTATGGGAAAACTCCAGTCTGTAAACCTCATCGTTAAACTTTATTATTTTCCCAGACTGTTGATCCTATAATGATAAAATATAAGAAGCAAGAAATCCAGCAATTACAACTGAACCTAACTATCTTCAATTTACACAAAAAACAGTCTAAGCTGCTGTTCACAAATACTGTGCTTCTTAAGTTATTATAGATAGGATGGAAATGCCATAATCATTGATTTTACTGTCACTTTAAGTCTCCTATTCATATTCTCCAATCTCTCTCTCTCTGCTCTTTCTGTATCCTTCTGCCATTAAAATTAAAGACATTCAGCCAGGCTCTGGTGGCTCACACCTGTGATCCTAGCTAGGTAGAAGGCTGAGATCTGAGGATCTCATTTGGAAGCCAGCCTGGGCAGGAAAGTCCACTTGACTCTTATCTCCAATTAATCACCAAAACCCGGAAGAGGTGCTGTGGCTTAAGTAGTAAAGTGCTATCCCTGAGGTGAAGAGTCCAGGAACAGCCACCAACCCCAGAGTCCAAGCCCCATGACCAATAACAACAACAACAAAAAATGTAAGATATTCAAATTTACACCATGGTTGTTCCCTGAAAGTCACTGAGATTAGACAGGGGACATTTACTGTATACTGAGTGAGGCTGAGTTTTCCAAGTGAAGATGATGCACTTTACCAAACTTGTGACTCTATATAAAAACCAATTCAAAGTCAATGCAGCACTTCAATAATCCTTAAGTTATTTATTGTCCAAACATAGCTTTTCTTTCATTCTCCTCAGGGAATTTTTTACTTCCTGGTTTCTCAAGCTGTAGATTAGTGGGTTTAGCAAGGGAGTCACTATTACAAAGAATACAGAGGTAACTTTATCAGTGTCCAAAGAATGGCTGGACTTAGGCTGCAGATACATAAAAATGATTGTCCCATAAAATATTGTGATGGACGTCAGGTGGGATGCGCAGGTAGAAAACACCTTCCTTCTCCCTTCACCAGAATGCATCCTCAAGATAGCAAACAGGATGAAGACATAAGAAATTATCACAATCAACAGAGAGCAAAGTATATTGAACCCAGCAATGATTAGCAACATCATCTCTTTGATACTTGTGTCAGAACAGGCCAGCTCAACTAGGGGAACGTCATCACAGTAGAAATGGTTGAGCACAATGTAGCCACAAAATGATAATTGAAATGTTGCCAGAGTTTGTGCAAGACCCACAGAAAATCCATACATGTATGTGCTAGCCATGACTTGCATACAGAGACTCCTTGGCATAAGAATGACATAAAGCAGAGGATTACAGATAGCTATATAGCGATCATATGCCATGATGGAGAGCAAAAACAGCTCAGAAACCAAAAAGGTGATGAAGCAGCATACCTGCATGGTATAGGCATAGAATTTTATGCTCTTTACTTCACGTAGAAAATTCACAAGAGTGTTTGGAGTGATGGAGGAGGTGAAACAGAAATCAATTAAAGCCAGATGTGTGAGGAAAAAATATATGGGTGTGTGAAGCTGAGGACTGATGTGGATTAGCACAATCAACCCAAGATTACCCAACACCCTGCCTACGTAGATGAGTAGGAATATGCCAAAGAGAATGACTTGAAGTTCCAAGTGGTCTGTGAGTCCCAAGAGGATGAACTCAGACACGGCTGAATAGTTGCCATGGGCCATAGAAAAGGTGGAGAAGCCTTCTAAAGTTCTATCAGCTCACACACTCTGAATAGTATTGTTTGTACTGGAATAACCAAGTGTAACTCAAGAAATGATCTTATATTGTGCACATTCAAAACAAAATCTTCATGCTGCTCTAAATCAGACTGCAGTGCTTTGTCAGAGGCAAAAATTCCAGATCATGCCACCTTGCCAGGTATTTGTGAGGACAGAAAGATTATATATTTGAAACTTTTGCATAATTTGTTAAGTTATGTAATACCTATTGGGGGTAAAAGAGAAATTGTTGAGAATTATTTGTGCACTAGTTCCAAACATATTCTTGTTCAAGTATTGTTATACTTTAAAGGAAATTGCACTAAACTTAATAAAAGAGACACTGTTGTTTCTTGGATGCGTCTTGGTCAGATGAGGAAATATCACAGACAGACCACAATGGACAGAAGCACAACTGGTGTGCCCTTCCCATTAGTGCAAGTCACACAGTGCATTCACTGAAGTTTATGATCGTATATTATGCAATCAGTAGTTATAACATAGTTAAAATTGACTTCAGGAAGGGGTTTGATATAATATCTTGTATAGTATGGCTAGAATGATCTTAACATTTCATTTTTTTCTCTTTACAACTCTTTCCTTCAATAGCCAATTAGTATTTTGAGTCAATTAAAATATAATACAAAAAGTTTACTTTTTTAGTGTGAAACACCTCTAACAGGTTAAAAGTACTTTCATATTTTAAATTAATCTGCCATGCATCTTCAAACATATGAAAATATAGCAGGAGATGCTAAGACATATATTAGTTATAGTTGTGTATCTTTAGCTGAGGCAACCTCAACTGTATATTCCAGAAATACCCTAATTTACCCTAAAGGGAAATCAACAATAAATAATCTATATTATAGCACCATCCTCTACCCAGTCACACCGTGACAAAGTAAAGAACCTTCTTCATGTATTCCTCCATCTTGGCAGTAACGTAAACACTAGGTAGTTGCTGTGCCTCTTATGTTAGTCACCTGCTCACCACCCTCTGTGTGCTATAGTACCTTGAGTCCACTCTGATGTGCACCTCTAAGCTTTCATTCACCACAGATTTGGAGAGTCCCATATTCCTAACACAGAGGATTACATTTGTGATAAATAAGCCTTTCTTAAAGACTTGTTTCACCACAGTATGAAGGATATCACCATCTTCTCATAGATGAAATGCCTCCAAATAAGATATGAAAATACTTGAACAAATGAATGTATAGATTTGTCCTTTTAAATCCTTTTCAATGGCTTCAGTGACCTTGATGGTTTTCCTCTTATGCATTGTTTTCGAGTAATTATCAACAAGACCAAAAGGACTCCGATATACCTCATGGAAAACTGTGAATGATGTCACCACTCCTTAGCATTTCTGTTGTTGAATATATATTTTACATGATCTATTGTTGCTGCTAGGGTATTTTCCTTGAATTGCAACATTTAAGATAATTTTCAGATGAAAACTATGATGATATTTCAAAAACACAAGGGATTAAATCATAGTTTATCTTTGGGGACCTAATTTACTTAATAGGTAAATTTTAACTACTTGAGTACTGCAACTCTATACTTGTCCTAAATGTAATGAAGAGTTAAGAAATTATAGCAAAGAGAGTTTTAATATTTGGGAAATAAATCAGATAATATTCACTTACCTGAGATTTGCTCTTTTGTGTTAATACAGATTTTATAACACAGTTGTAGATTTTTCCATAATATAATGTAATACAGTAGTTTGAATTCATCAGGATAGTCCTCTGAGAATGTGGTCTTTATTTTAGAAAGCTTTTAAAATTTTCCCTTTGTCAAAACTGATAACCTCATTTCAGGATTCTTCTTTATGTCCATTTGATTTAAAAAAAATTAATTTGGTGATTATTGTTCAGCTATCAACTTCTGTCATTAAGTCACAACTTTCATTTTGTCAGTGAAAACCCAACACTCCTGATAGGTAAAAGAAATCTAGGCCCATAAAATATCAATAACTGATTTGAAACCCACTGTTTTTTAAAGGAACTTTTATGTAACTTTCTGTTTCATACAATAATTTATGGCAATAATACTTAAATACCAATTCTGTATGCTTTCATATCCTTCTCAGTTTCATTTTTGAAATATTAGTTCAAAGGAACCCAATGTTTTCCTTAATATTTTACTCCCACTAAGTTAATAACCGTATTACCTAATAAGAGTCACTACTAATTAAACTTGTATAGGAATACATATATTCCATTAATGTTTCTCTGGAAATAATTTGGTGTATAATTAATTAAACTAATAATAGAGGGCTAACCCTGACTCATAGGGTGATAATTCCAACCTTCATGTCTACTAAGAAATCTTAATATAGAGAGGGTAAGATTGGCTCAGGCTGCTACAGGTTCTAGGAGTATGTTCCAAATTAATAATTTACATAGCAGCAAAGAAGATCCCATGTTACCAGAATGTAAATAGTGATGAACAGCTACGACTCTTGATTAGAAAGATATGAGAGATTCAATAACTGCAAGTCCATATCTCAGACAAAACAGAAAAAGATGTAAAAAATGTTTTCTATTTCCTCTGTGGTGACTTTTCCTTGATTTTAGTTTTCAAAGTAGAAAAATAACACAGTGAGATACTTAACATGCATTCCTGTACTCAGAGATCTTTCTTATGTTTTCAGAAATCAGAAGGATTTTTACTTAAATGTAATTTAGGAATGACATTGTTTTTGAGAATTATGAGGCACAAAATCCTGATGTAGATCCAGTTGTAATTATGAAAAACTCATGTGAAAATAAGATGTTCAGTTTTTCAAAATTGAATTCAAATATTCATGCTTTCATTTCATTTCTATATGGATCTTGGTGAGAAAGAGTTATTGTTGGCAAATCGCATAAGCTATCTTGATCATATTATTCTGAAATACCCATCTCATATGTTTGAAAAATAACAAACAATCCTGATGCGACAAAAACAATCAGTAAATTACAGTTTATTTTGACTTTACCAATTTTTGATAGAGCCAGAAACTTTTTTTATTTTACTCTATTGACTGTGTAATTTACAACTTTTCTTCTTGTTGTTGGTTCTGGGGCCTGGATGTGATTCCTGAACTTTTTTGCTGAAGGCTAGTGTTCTAGCATTTTGAATGACAGTTCTACCTCCTACATTACTGATTGTAAAGGAACCGAGATTGTTTCACCAAAAAGTCTGTTACACAAAAACCTGAAACAAAACAATGGAATGTCTGATACAGTATCAATGTTGACTGAGAACAGTCCACAGGATTGTGACATGTGTACTACACTCAGGAACACCTGCTGCTTTTCTCGAATCTCTACTGCAGTAAAAACAGGTAGAGAAAAACAAAGCAATTGGCCAACATGACAGCTATTAACTGGAAAGGTAGAATGGTTATCCAAAGTATATTGAATGAAAATCTTACACAGACTCAGGAAAACAAAATTGAAAGACAATGCTAAAAAGAAGCTGTGATGATCTATGGATCAGTAAGTAATATTTAAAACCCCAGGAAATCTGGTTAGTGACACACTCCCCAATGGGTGAAGACTGGAGACCGGTGGAAAAACGCCAGTCTCTAAACCTTGTTGGTTAAACTTGATTATTTTCCCAGATCACCTATCGTATAAAGATAAAATATAAGCAGCAAAATGTTAGCTATTAAAACTAAACTTACCTCCATTTTTTACAAAAAGCAATCAAAACTTGTTTCCAAGTACTATGGTTTTTTCAGATATTGAAGATATAATGGAAACAGTATCATGTTTGATTTTACTGTCACTTTAACTCTTTTTTTTGTCATGAAAGAAGAGTAGTATTAATGTAATATCTTGAAAACGCAGAACAAACATTAACTTCTAATAAGAGACTGTCACAGAAGAGTAGAGCCAAAGAGAAGAGTATTGCTTTCAGTGGAAAAAAAACTGCATTATTTTTAACTACTCAAGTACATAGATACTTAATTGGTGTCATTTTAGGCATACTGACTAAGATTAATGAAATCATCAATGCTTGACACTACAGCAGGCCTCTTAAGATAGTTGTAGACAAATCTACAGACACTACACTGTCATAGAGTTTCATAGAAGAATGAAGAAAATCAGCCTAAGAAAGAATGCACAGAGTATAAATAATTTAGCCAGTTTTGTAAATGTTAGTGTTGATACAACTCAACATAAATCTATATAAATACCTACCTAGGGAGCAGTAGAGATAAGGGAATATTAGAGAATCTAAGCAGTTGGAGATGATTTAGTCCACCTTTGGACACAATCTCCCATCTCTCTCTGTTCTTTCCAAATCCTCTGCCATTAAAATGTAAGACATTCAAAATTTATACCATAGTTATTATAGGAAAAGGACCAAGATGAGACAGTGGACATTTTCTGTACCCCAGTGCGGTTGAGCTCTCCAGGTGAAGGTCATGGCTCTGCCATTCACCAACATTGTGATTCTAGGAAAAACCCAACTCAAAGTCAACTCAACACATTGCAATAACTGTCAGGTTATTTGCTAGCTGAACATAACCTTTCTTTCATTCTTTTCAGGGAATTTTTTACTTCCTGGTTTCTCAAGCTGTAGATCAATGGGTTTAGCAAGGGAATCACTATTACATAGAATACAGAGGCAATTTTATCTGTATCCAAAGAATGGCTGGACTTAGGCTGCAGGTACATAAAAATGATTGTACCATAAAATATTGTGATGGAAGTCAGATGGGATGCGCAGGTAGAAAATGCTTTCCTTCTCCCTTCTGCAGAATGCATTCTCAAGATAGCAAACAAGATGAAAACATAGGAAATGATTACAATCAATAGAGAACAAAGAGTATTGAACCCAGCAATGATTAGCAGCATCATCTCTTTGACACTTGTGTCAGAACAGGCCAGCTCAACTAGGGGAACATCGTCACAATAGAAGTGATTGACCCTTTTGGAGTCACAAAATGACATTCGAAATGTTGCAAAAGTTTGTGCAAGACCCACAGCAAATCCATATGTGTATGTGCTAGCAATCATTTCAATACAAAGGCTCCTGGGCATGAGAACGACATAAAGTAGAGGATTGCAGATGGCCACATACCTATCATATGCCATGATGGACAGCAAGAATAGTTCACAAACTGCAAAAGTGATAAAACAGCATACCTGAGTGGCACAGGCATAGAGTGTTATACTTCTCACTTCACGCAGAAAATTCACAAGAGTGTTTGGGGTGATAGAGGAGGTGAAACAGAAATCAATGAAAGCCAGATGTGTAAGGAAAAAATACATGGGTGTTTGAAGGTGAGGACTAGTTTGGGTTAACACAATCAATCCAAGATTACCCACCACACTACCTAAGTAGATGAGTAGGAATATGCCAAAAAGGATGACTTGAAGTGTTGGATTATCTGTGAGTCCCAAGAGGATGAACTCAGACACCAATGAATTATTGCCATGGGCCATGGAAGACGTGGAGGGGCCTTCTATACTAAAGTTCTATCAGCTCACACAATCTGAGTGATATTGTTGTTACTGTATTAAACAAGCGTAGGTCAATATATGACTATGAATCACTGATCCTGTGTTGAGCATGCTCATAGGAATGTCTTCATGCTGAACCAGATTTCAGTTTGAAATGCTTTTTGCAAAGTAGACATCCAAATTCAGGCAGTCCTACAAGGAATTTTGGAGACAGAAAGTTATATATTAAAAGGTTTTTTTTTCTCTCATGTTCTTATAATTTAAAGAAATGAAATCAAATTAAAAAAAATTGAAATATTATTTCTTGGATATGTCAGAATGGGTTTGAGTAGATGAGAAACATCACAGAATAAATGACAACACTGGAGCCATAAAATCATAGTTGGAATGTCCCCACTTGTAGTGTACGACCCAATGTAAATCTGTAAATGATTGTGCCAGGGCACTTTCCAGCTAGTAGCAATAATAAGTGAAACATGGAATCCAGAAAAGCTTGTATGAAGTATCTTGAAGACAATTTTGGATACTGATGCTGTCTGTACATTGTATTCAGATTAGTTTATGTTTTCATTTTGTCTTCTCCATTTTTTCAATTTTTGAATAGCTTTTGTTATTTAAGTAAAAACTACCTTTAAAATGTATGTAGTTTTTCATGTTTTGAAAAAGATCTCATGGAAAAAGAATAGTGTTATAATTCAGATCAACTCCCTACTCTTTATCTTCAAAAATACAAAGGTAAACTAGGAGAAGCAAGGAAATCTTAGTATTAAAATTGGATTTCTCTGAAATAAAGAGTTGCAACAAATATTTGCATATTGAATATATCTCTGAGAATTCAAGAATGAATAATCTACAGCCCAATTGTGTGTGGTGTTAGACATATTCAAATTCAATCCATGGCAACATCTTCTACCTTGGCAAACCCAAGACAACCTAAAGAACAAACTCTTCTACCCCTCTATTTTGGCCTTATGCTTTGGGCAAATTCTCTGTTTCTGATGCTGGTCAACCCCTCCTCCTCCTCATCTACCTTCTCTTCCTCTCTGTTACAGCTTCCTTGCACTTTCTAGTATGCAAAATCTTGGCTCTTGTTTCCTATCAAACTGTAAATTGAGTTCAAACTTCCTAACAAGGCTGACTACGTTTGTGATGAATAGCCATTTCTTGTAGACTCCCATTTCACCCTTTACAATAATAAATACTGCTACCTAGCAGGACTCAGTAATTATTAAACCCTCCTCATAAACTATGAAAATAATCAAACAAGAGTAGTTAAAGATTTTGTCTTTTTAAATGTTTGAATTACCTCGATGTTTCTCCTTCTACATGTTGCTTTTGAGTAATGATCAACAGAGCCAAAAGAAGTCTAATATACCTTATGGAAAACTGTGGATGACACACTTCCTAGCATTTCAGTATTTAAATATATATTGTATGTTTTATTGTTGCCTTTGGATACTTTTCTTGAATTGCATCACTTTAAATCATTTTTGAGTCAAAATAATAATGGTGCTTTACAAATACAAGCAATTAAGTCATGGTTGTTCATTTGGGACCCAATTTACTTAATAGAAAAAATTAACCATGTGTGTAGTATAATTGTACAGAGAACCTCATAAGAAAATAAGAACCTAAAGGAAGAATTAAGAAATAATAGCAAACATTGTTTTAACAGATGAGATAGAAATCAAATGACAGTCACCTAGTGTTGATTTGTTTTTTTTTATGTGTTATTACAGCCTGTTCCAGTTTTGAAGTATTCAGGCTCTCTCTCTCTTTCTCTTTTCCTCTCTTTCTCTTCCTTTTTCTCTCTCTCTCTCTCTCTCTCTCTCTCTCTCCCCTTCTCTCCAGCCATGGATCATCTTGGCCACAGGCCAGCAGTTCGGTAATAAACGTTCTTTCCTGCCTGAATACCGCGTGGCGTTCTCCTTTACCGGCTACCTACTTTAAAAACCTAACAGTTATGGTATGGAGTTGCTTGAAGTTCAGTTGGTGATTCTCCTGCGAAGATAATTATTCTTTTATAAAGGTTTTGTTAATTGCTTTTACTTCTTTCAGAATCACAAATTACAGTTTAGGATTCTTCTTCATGTCATTTTAACATTTTAAAAGAATTTACTAGGAACTCATTCTTGTTAATCTCTCATCCTTTATCCCAAATCATTAACTCACTGTTTGTTTAATCACTGAGAAAACAATTTTCATTGTTAAAGAATGCCAGGCCTGGGGCTGGGGATATGGCCTAGTGGCAAGAGAGCTTGCCTCGTATACATGAGGCCCTGGGTTTGATTCCCCAGCACCACATATACAGAAAACGGCCAGAAGTGGTGCTGTGGCTCAAGTGGCAGAGTGCTAGCTTTGAGCAAAAGGAAGCCAGGGACAGTGCTCAGGCCCTGAGTCCAAGGCCCAGGACTGGCCAAAAAAAAAAAAAAAAAAAAAAAAAGAATGCCAGGCCTACACACAACATGGTTGACTTATTTTACTTTTTCTCTAGGAATATCGATGAATCTTCCTGTTCCACGCAAAAGTTAATGTCAGTCACACTTAAACACTGATTGACTTGAAGGATTTTCTTTTGCTTTTCATATTGATTATCAAAAATTCATTTTATGCGGAGTTGTGGTGATATTTACATACGTGTAAATCAGTATATTCTTGTCATACATAATAAAATTCCTGGTTCTGCTTTTGTAAAGTGTTTAGCTAGTTTATACCCTTTATAGGGTACATATGCATATATTAAATATATACACACATATGTACTATATTTATGATGTATGCTCTATACTATAGGTATATATGATGCAAGATGTGTACATGGTATTTTATATATGATATGTATATATATCATATATTATGTACACATATAAAGCAATATTTGGATAATATTGCCCTCTTCCCTCTTTTTCCCTCCTTTGTTATTTCATCTTCTTCACTGATCCAATACCATTTTGTATCAGACTAGTATAAGTTTTGAAAAATACATCTGCCTTGGGCTGGGGATATAGCCTAGTGGCAAGAGTGCCTGCCTCGGATACACGAGGCCCTAGGTTCGATTCCCCAGCACCACATATACAGAAAACGGCCAGAAGCGGTGCTGTGGCTCAAGTGGCAGAGTGCTAGCCTTGAGCGGGAAGAAGCCAGGGACAGTGCTCAGGCCCTGAGTCCAAGGCCCAGGACTGGCCAAAAAAAAAAAAAGAAAAAATACATCTGCCTGAAAAACACAGACCATTTCACAATCACATAACCAAAATACACATTATTCCTATTAAAACAACTCTAAGTATAATTTGGTCAGACTTCCATTGACTTATCAAAGAAACTCATTGTAGTTATATCACAGCATACAAATTAAATCATTTACTATTGAGAAATCCACATGAAAGTAAATGTAAGTTTTCTTGGAACATGAGCTGAAAGTCTCTTGTGTGCTGGGTAGACAGACTATTGAGGCTCTTTATCAGCAGATGGGCACGGGTCTGCTCAACCCCAGGTAGTATGATGGAAATTGCTTTAGATGACTGACTCATCTCTGGACTACATTCCTGCTGTCCAAAGCTCACACTACTCAAATTGTAAAATTACAATTTAGTGTCTAACAAAACTAAAAGAATTTTGTATACAAATGAACAAATATCTCAGTATTACATCTCCTGTATGTGGCTCCATAGTGTTTTAAATATAAAAGCTAGAAGCTGATATAAAAAGGAAATAATGCCTTTATAACATTTTGTCTGATTTCAGAACAATTTGGACCCAGATGCGAGTTTTGCTGTTGATAGGTGGGAAATTATATTAAGCTCCCAACTTACTTGCACAGGCACAAGAATGAAAGAAAATGCTAAGAATGGGCTGCACTCATGTGTTCTGGGATAGAATCAGTGAGCAGTATTTAAAACCATGGTAATGTTGTTAGTGATATATTCCCTATGAATGCACACTGGAGATCCTTGGAAAAACTACACTCTGAAAACCTTGTTGTTAAGCTTTATTATTTTCCCAGGTTGTTGATTCAATAATGGTAAAATATAAGAAGCAAGAAGTTGAGTGATTACAACTGATCCTAAACATCTTCATGTTCAACAAAAACCAGTCAAAGCTTCTCTTCACAAATACTGTGTTTGTACAGTTATTAAAAATATGATGACAATGGTATAATCGTTCACATTTACTGTCATGTTAACTCTCTTTGTTCATACTCTCCCATCTGTCTCTGGTATTTCCAAATCCTTCTGCTATTAAAATATAAGACATTCAAATTTATACCATGGCTGTTATTTGAAAGTTACTGAGATGAGACTGTGGATATTTACCGAACCTGGCGTGAGGCTGAATTCTCCAGGTGAAGATCATGGCTCTGCCATGACTCTAGGTAAAAACTAAATCAAAGTCAACTCAGCACTCTTCAAAAATCTTTAGATTATTTGCTGGCCAAACAACCTTTCCTTCATTCTCTTCAGGGAATTTTTTACTTCCTGGTTTCTCAAGCTGTAGTACAATGGATTTAGCAATGGAATCACTATTACATAGAATACGGAAACAACTTTATCTGTGTCCAAAGAATGACTGGACTTAGGCTGTAGGTACATAACATTATTGATTGACCCATAAAATATTGTGGTGGAAGTCAGGTGGGATGCACAGGTAGAAAATACTTTTTTTCTCCCTTCAGCAGAATGCATCCTCAAGAGAGAAAAGAGGATGGAAACATAGGAAATGATCACAATCAATAGAGAGCAAGGAGTGCTGAACCCAGCAATGATTAGCAACATCATCTCTTTGACACAGGCCAGCTCAACTATAGGGGAACATCATCACAATAGAAGTGATTGACCCTTTTGGAGTCACAAAATGACATTCAAAATATTGCAAAAGTTTGTGCAAGACCCACAGCAAAACCATATGTGTATGTACTAGCAATCATTTCAATACATCAGAATGACATAAAGTAGAGGATTATAAATGGCCACATACTGATCATATGCCATGATGGACAGCAAGAATAGTTCACAAACCTCTAAGGTGATAAAACAGAATACCTGAGTAGCACAGGCATTGAGTTATACTTCTCATTTCACGCAGAAAATTCACAAGAGTGTTTGGGGTGATAGAGGAGGTAAAACAGAAATCAATGAAAGCCAGATGTGTGAGCAAAAAAATACATGGGTGTGGGAAGCTGAGGACTGATGCAAATTAGCACAATCAATCCAAGATTACCCAATAACTGCCTAAGTAGACAAGGAGGAATATGTCTAAGAGAATGACCTGAAGCTCTGGATTGTCCGTGAGCCCAAGAGAATGAACTGAGATACCACTGAATAATTGCCATGGGCCATGGCGCATGTGGAGAAGCCTTCTATACTAAAGTCCTATCAGCTCACACGTTCTGTGTAATACTCTTCCTACTGGAATAACCAAGTGTGGGTCATGAGGTGATCATAAATCACTGATTCTTAGTTGAATTCGTTCAAAGCAATGTTTTCATGCTGAGCTTACTTTCAGTGTGAAATGCTTTGTGCAAGACAGAAATTCCAAGTCCTGTAGCTCTATGAGGATTTGTGAAAACAGAAATACTAGATTTTAAACATTTACAAAATTCATTAATCTAAGTCATGTGTATCTCAGATGGAGAATTATTTGTTCATTGAAATGGATTTTTGTTCAAGTATTGGTATATTTTTAAAAATTATACCCAATTAAGCAAAATGAAAATATTACCTCGTGGATGAGTCCAAGCTTGTTCAACTGGACCAGAAAACATCAGAGAAGTGAAAACACAAAAGCACAGGTGGGCTATTCCCACTGTGACCACAATTCCTACAGTGCTATTACTTTTGTGAAGCAGAAAAATAATAAACTTAATCATTGACTCCATAAAATCTATTATAAACACACTTAAGCAAAATTTGGGATAACTGTTGATAACTGCACATTACACTCAGAGTGATTTGAGTTTTTTCTCTTCCTAAATTTATCTCAACAAGGAATGTACCTAAGCAAAGAAGACCTCTGATAAGCAAGATATTCAGGATCAGTGCATCATTTCTTCATTTCTGCTTTTGTGCAAATATTTTCGACTCTGAGTATTCCATGACAGACCTCCATAGTACACATACTTTTTGATCTCAATAGCTGTTGGTTTCTCTTATTAGTGAGGGCACATTATTTCATGTTTTTGTTGTCAGTTGAACAAAACCAGCATTTACGCTTATCATTGTATTTAATTATTATGTGGTAGAAACCAAAATTATGTCTTCTTTTGAATATTTAATTTTAAATTTTGTTCTCAAACTATTCCTGCTTTCATAGCTTTTTATCTTTTCCAGTTTATTATATCTTTCAAATCACATATATGTTCAAATATTGATATATAATAAAAATTTATTTCAAATACTGTTATATTAAAATTTATATATAGATGTAAATATATACCTATCTATCTATATATATTCAAAAAATTTGTACACATGTCCTCTTACTGTCTTCCTCTGCTTTTAGCCAGTTACTTTACTCTTCATATTCCTTCAGTTCAGTGATCCTCGAAAAGACAACTTTCCAGGCTTGTTTCCCTCTATGCAATTATAGCTAAAGCAATTATATTTCTACATTTATTATCAGCATTTCTCCCACATTCTTATCTATCTCCATTCAGTGTAAATCTCTAATATGAGTTTTCTGTAGCACAAGTCCATTGATGTCGTTCACACAAAAGATAGTTTTGGGTTATTTAGTCACCAAAAGTATCTGCATTAAAATATATTTTTACTTTTACTTTGTGACTCTACTTCCTTTGTGTATGGTTGAAGTCATCCTAATATTTATTTATTCTTTTCTAAGCTAGCTTCTGTCAAGTTTACAGATCCTTGTTGCCAGTTGTCATCTAATTGTCTCTTATGTGGTCATGTCAAGTCTAGTCTCTAGACAAAACTTCTCCAAACTGTACACACATATTCCTAACTGATTCCCAGATAACTTCAATTAGATATTTTGGAGACTCTAATTGAATATATCCAAAGAATATCCTATCTATCCATTTCAGAAAATGCTAGACATGCCTAACCACAGACAAGATATAGAAACTTTATTAAGTAGGATGCTGGTGGTTCACGTCTGTAATCCTAGCTACTCACTAGGCTGAGATGTGAAGATCACCGTTCAAAGCTAGCCCAGGCAGGAAAGTCTTTGAGACTCTTACGTCCAATTAACCACAAGATAAACAAGTGGCGCTGTGCTTCAAAGTGTTAGATCGCTAGCCTTGAGTGAAAATGCTCAGGTACAGGGCCCAGGCCCTAAGCTCAAGCCCCAACACCAGCAAATAACAAAGCAGAACAAAACAGAAACAACAACATCAACAAAAAAATTTCTTATTAGATCCAAACTCAAGTGCAACCTGCTTTACTACTTAGTATCATAATGAGGTAAATACACTGTAGCATTACACAGGGTGCTCTAGAGCTAGACAGAGTAGATAAAGTTGCAGGAATATCTATAAATTCCTAATTCATATGCTTCAAAATAAATTCATAAGTTTCAAGCCTAATCATAGAAGTTGTCTATAGAAGAGAACATTCCAACCAACAGTCATTTGTTGTTTCTTGTGCTTTTCAGGATGGCCATTCTTACTGGAGTGAAACAAAATGACATTGCTGTTTGTATTTCACTTATTTTATGGCCAGAGATGCTGAGAATTTTATGAATGTTGTTTATATTTCTTCTTTACAGAATCATGTTCTCACTTCATTTGTTCATTCACTTTTTATTTATTTATTTACAAGGGTAGGGTATTTATAAAATATTCCTGTTTACTCTGGTTTTGAGTCCCTGGTCAGATAAGTAGATGACCAATATTTTCTTCCATTTTTTCAGGCTCACTTTCTATAGCCTAGTGGTTATTTCTTTGGCTGTGTAGAAATATTTTAATTTGATGCAATCTGTTTTGTCAATTCCGGATCTTATTTGCTGAATTATTGAAGCTCTCTTCAAGAATTTATTGCCTATGACTATATGTTCCAATGTCTTGCCTTTCTATCATTGTAGTTGTTTTAATGCTTCAGTTATGACATTAAATCTGTTATCCTTTTTTGAATTGGTATTAATACAGAGCAACAGGCATCTCTTCAGTCTTCTACATGTGAATATCTAGTTTTCTCAGCACCATTAGTCAAAGAGACTCTCTTCTCTAATATATTTTTTCAATTGTGTAAAATCATCTGGCTGCAACTGTGAGGGTTTACTTTGGGGTCTTCTTTTCCCTAGCCCTAAACATCTGCTTTTGTGATAATGCCATACTATTTTCCTTAATATGGCTCTGTAGTAGAGTTTCTTTTTTTTCTTGTTTATTGTCAAAATGATGTACACAGAGGTTACAGTGTCATACGTTAGACATTGGATACATTTCTTGTACTGTTTGTTACCTCTCCCTCATTTCCTCCTCCCCTCTCCTCTTTTCCTCTCCCCACATGACTTGTTCAGTTGGTTTACACCAAACAGTTTTGCAAGTATTGCTTTTGTAGTTGTTTGTCTTTTTATCCTGTATCTCTCGAGTTTGGTATTCCCTTTCAATTTCCTAGTTCTAACACTAGTATATACAGTTTCCAATGTACTCAGATAAGATACAGTGATAGTGCAGGTACAACCACAGGAAGGGGATACAAGAGGATCATCAACAATAGAAGCTACAGTTTCACATGGCATGTTGAAAGTAATTACAACAGTGATATATCACTCGTTTCTATAACATGGGATTCATTTCACTTAGCATTTTCTTATGTATTCATAGGGGCATAGCTACTGGGCTCTTGTGATCCTCTGCTGTGACTAGCCTAAACCTGTGCTAATTATTCCCTATGAGGGAGACCATAGAGTCCATGTTTCTTTGGATCTGGCTCACTTCAACTAGTATAATTTTTTCCAAGTCCTTCCATTTCCTTACAAATGGGGCAATGTCATTCTTTCTGATAGAGGCATAAAATTCCATTGTGTATATGTACCACATTTTCCTGATCCATTCATTTACTGAGGGGCATCTGGGTTGGTTCCATATTTTACCAATGACAAATTGTGCTGCCATGAACATTGTTGTGCTGGTGGCTTTAGTGTGTTCTTGTTTGTGGTCTTTTGGTAGATGCCTTAAAGTGGGGCTTCTGGGTCATAGGGGAGCTCTATGTTTAGCCTTCTGAGGAATCTCCATACTGCTTGCCAGAGTGACTGAACCAGTTTACATTCCCACCAACAATGAAGTAGGGTTCCCTTTTGGCCACATCCCCTCCAGCATTTATTATTGTTAGTTTTCTTGATATAGGCCATTCTCACTGGGGTGAATAGCTAAGAGACATATGAAAAAGGGCTCTACATCACTGGCCATAAAAGAAATGCAAACCAAAACAACACTGAGATTCCATCTCACCCCAGTAAGAATGTAGTAGAGTTTCAAGTTAGGAACTACAGTATCTCTAGAACTGCTCTTTCTGCTCTGGATTGATTTGTCTATTTGTGTTCTTCTGAATTTCCATATGAACTTTGATTGATGGAGATTACATTGAATATTGTGTATTCATGTCACCATTTCTTAATACCTTCATCAGTTTTAAGGCATCTAGGCTGCTTCCATAGCTTTGCTATACTGAATAATACTGCAATAAAAGTGAGTGTGCAGATGTTTCTCTTATATTCAAATTTATATTCTCCCATTTATATCCCCAAGAGTAGTATCTCTCGAACAGATGATATATTTTGATATATCACCAAGTAACATTGGATAGTTGTAGCAATTAATCAGGGAGACTATGCAAGAGAAGGAATGAATAAAAGAGATGATAAAACAGAAAAATATATATTCAATTGATAAATATATATAACTGTAAAATGTAATAAGTAGTATTATAAAGTTCATAAAATTCTTCATTTCATGGATTCATGGATTAGAAAAAAAAATTTCCAGATTTTTTGAATATGTTGTACCCAAGAATAGAAATATAAGCTGAAATTCCAGAGGGAATATTCCTGCCATTGAGTAAGTTTAATTGATGGCAGTGGCCAAAGGAAAGTCTTCTAGAGATGATTTGGTGATTTTTTTTTTTTCAAAATGCATTGGGGTTAATTTTCTTTCACAGTATAGTAACTAGGTGTAGGAATTTAGGCTGTAGGACACTTTAAAAAAATACATGCTCTTTGATTCACATCTCATAACTCATTTTTGTTAAACAAAAGTCCTTGTGTTTATTATGAAATAAACATCTAGGATCAAGCAAAAGTAGATCGAAATTTTGGGTGAAGCACGTGTGTGTGTGTGTGTGTTTGTGTGTGTATGTGTGTGTGTGTGTGAAATATGCCTATAATCTCAATTTGCCTCCACTATGGAGCTCAACATACTTGTTACAGAACTGTTGTGTAGGAGGTAACAAATTTAAATCCATTCATCAAATTGATAAGACATATTAAAATTCCAGTAAGTTATTTTTATTGATTGTGAAATATTTAACAAACGAATTTTCTACTGAAAATACAACCTTGAGAATGAGTTTAGAACTCATATTTAAAAAAACATATTGCTTTTGCTTAATTTATCTCAAGAAAAAGGTACATTCATTTAACGTATTATCAGCTACAGAGATGATCAGGTGATCAGATGATCAGATATCTCCATACAGTGGTATGTGGTAAAAAAGTCACTCATAAAATTTACTTAGAGTATTTTGCATTTTATATTTTAAAAATATAGTATCTACTCTTCTGTTGACAGCTAATGAATGAGGAAACAACACTTCACTTTCACATAATTTTTTTGTTTTTGTTTTGCATTTTTTTTGTGTGTAAAATAAGCTCTCCTTTGAATGTTGTAATGGCCACAAACTACAGTCCTTTCAACTTGACTTCCAGAGTGGTGGGTTACAAACCTGTACTACAATGCCTGTTTTTAGAATTTCGAATTCTTTAATGCAACAGCTATTTTGATAATGAAACAACCACAGCATGATAACATTGGTTATCATAACATTGTTTATAATGAGTTTTAAAGTATTATATATAGGGAGGGGATGGGGACAAAAGTCAAATATTTGCATCAGAATAAGTAAAAGTTTCTAAGTGATTCTAGTGTTCTGAAATGAAATAAAATTTTACAAAAGCAAATGGAGGGTAAGTTAACTTTGATTATGCCATCATGACCTACTAAGGAGAGAAAAGTAAATTATGAGAGTTTTATGAAGTCAATTTACAAATTGTTCATATTAGTTAAGCTATTATAACTGCTTAGTAAAAGGCTTTGCCACTAGGCACTAATGGCTCTCACCTGTAATCCTCTCTAATCATGAGGGTGAGAAATGAAAGGTGGATGTTCAAAGCCAGCCCCAGCAGAAAAGTCCATGAGAATCCATCTCCAAAATAAGTAGTATAAAGAGAGGCTGGAGGTATGACTCAAGTGGTATAGCACCAGCACTATTAAAAACCAAGTTCCATTTGTTAAGATTCCTTATTTATGCAATAAATGTTGACCTCCTCTTTACTCAAGTTAGTCTAAAGATGATCTATTTTAATGTTCTGAATTGAATGCAATTGATGTGAAAAATTAGGAAGATTTTCTCATATCTGGTTATTATTTGATAAAAATCTTAAGGTCAAAATTCACTCAAGGAGATTGTCCCTTATTTAAATTAATGTAAATTCTCTACAACATGCATAAAATATATGTATATATACATATTCATATATCAATGGAAAATATAAATACCTAGTCTAGGTAACTCAGGAGACTAGGCCCAGTAAGTGTTTTATTTCTATTTTCTTCTAGTGGATATCAGCATTGTGGATCCAGATGAATCTCAAGTAACTATTTCACACCCCTTTAATTCTTTTAATGTGATTCATTTATTAATACTCAAAGGAATTTTATTTACACTTCTCTTCAGGGCATTTTTCACTTCTTTATTGCTTAAGCTGTAAATCAAAGGGTTTAGCATGGGTATCACCACCACATAGAAAACTGCAGCAAATTTATTTATATTCAGAGAGTGGCTGGATTTAGGCTGTAAATACATAAAAATGATAGTTCCATAGTATATGGCAATGGAAGACAAGTGGGAAGAACAGGTGGAGAAGACTTTCCTCCTTCCTTCCTCTGAATGCTTCTTCAGGATGGCAGACAGAATAAACATATAGGAGATGAGCACGATGAGGAGAGAGAAACACACATTGAACTAAGCCATGGTCAGCAACAGTAGCTCTTTCACACTTGTGTCTGAACAAGCCAGAGCAATCAGGAGAATGTTCTGACTGGTTATTAGGCCTTTGGAGAGATTGAAAACAATCATAAAGGATTCATGCTCTCATGACTCCTAAGCTGGTCATAACGAGCTGGGTGTTGGCTAAAATCTCAAAGCCTCAAAGCTGGACTTGAGTAACTGCACATCATTAGTGACATTGGACTCCAATCTTTCCTGGAAGAAAATGTCCTTTGCACACCAGAAAGTGAATTAGATTTCCATAGGGCCACTAGTCCATATTTACTTTTGTGCAAACAACAACAAAACAAGAAAGTTATTTGAGCCTCATATACAGATATTTCTGCACAATATGTAGGAAACACCCAACAATGGTGACATTAGTAATTTGGGGGAGGTTTGCTTTGTGTAAAGACTGGACAGGTTTGTTTGCACTTCACTGTGAATGACTCTGGTTCTATTAGCTCAGGCCTGCCATGTGACCCAAAGTCACTGAATGGGCTATGTCCATATCCACATTAGAGGAATGTTGGATGCAATGGCATATTGAATTCAAAGCTCCTGTTATTTAATGTGAGCAAAAATATTCTGTCACTGGACATCCTTCTAGTGGTTAGACTAGCTTTCAATCTGACAGGCCTGGAAATGTGTGGCTAAGTGTTGTAGGGAGTACAGCTGATTAGGGAAACATGGTAGGAAATTGTTGGGGATTCAGCGTGGCATTGAGGGGGAGAGGGCGGTCTGAGATGCTGCCTTTCCCCCACCCTGGGGCCATATGGAAGCTAGCCACACCTATCTCCTTCCAGGTCCGGAACCGGAGGGAGTAGCTCTAAACCAGCCCCCACTTCTCGCCAGCAAGCAAGTGTGTCATAAAGATGCCCAGAAGGCGATTCTATGGGAAGTGACGTTAGCCCGTCAGGGAGGTCCTAGGGAGATGCTCTTGGATGGACAAGCTCACCAGCCTATCACTAGCTCTTGGTCAATCCCTCCCCTCAGCCATCACTATTGCTTTAAGTCTGTTAGCCCCTCCCTTGAATAAACAGAACGCACACTGAAGCGTCTCCAAGAGCCTACTCGTGCCTTGCTTCCTTGCTGGGTATAGGGAGAGGGAAGACTTCTCGTGGCCATGTGTACCTGAGGCTACCCGTGTCCTTCATTCCATCTTGGCCTGCCCGCAGGCCAGGCGGCCAAGGAAGAGAGTGGAAAGGGAACACAGATAAGGGGATAAAGCTTGGCGTCTCCGCACAAGGGGTGGTATAAGTCTAGCCCGGCAGGAAATGTTGGGGAGAATAGATTAGGTCAACCTGACACCAGAATTCTGCTTCTGTAAATGGCATGATTAACTTGTTTGTTGCTTGCTCTACCCCCTGCGTCAAGCCCCTACATAGGTGCTATGCTCTTACCTTTATAAACCCAAATTTGAGGACTGCTCAGGGTCATAGTGGGAGTTCCCCACCTAGTCTATACTGTGTCCTTGGCTGGTCAGCCAGCTTTTCAGGTGCATCATTTCAGCTCCTGAGACTGTGCTGCATTCCTGGCTGGTCAGTTTGCTTTATGCTTCCTCAATATATCCATCTTTTTGCTTGAGACTGTCTCTGAGTGGTGGACACTTAGAGGGATGGGGACTCCCCGCCCGCGAACCCCCCCCCACCCCGACCCGCGAAGCCTGTAACATTTCTAACCTGGTAACAGGTAGAATGTGGTCAGGCCCCGAGATGGTAATAAATGAAGTGGCCAGGCTGAAGACAAATGCATAAAAAAGACTGCAGAGGGTCAGAGGGGACAGAAACAGGAATGTCTGATGAGTTAAGCTGCAGACAGCAAGCAAAGCCAACCCAAAAGAGAGGCCATAGTGGTCATAGGTTGCAAGGCCACAGGAATTGGATGACCAAGCTCACATCATGTCACCCCATGCCCACAGGCTGAACACTCAACTATAGGATTTAATGCTTGTCCTGCAGGGGGTTGATCATGTCTTTTTCTCATTCTTCTTTTGTATTCTTTTCCTTCCTATTGGAAAGAGATACTTCACCCTGTGCCATTGTATGTTGGGACTATATAATTCTCTTTGATTTTAGAGAGGCTTGCAACTAAGAGTCTTCCTTGAATCTCAGATGACACTTTGGTATCTTGGGCCATATTGTGCTTACTATGGAGGCACTCTACCACCTCAGCCATTTTGTCAGCCCTTAGAAGAAGCTTTGAACTGTTGAGCAATACTGGAATAGCTGAAACTTTGGGGAAGGAATTGGTACATTTTATTTGTGCATGGGCACCTATTTGGTGGGATTATGATTTTTGTCTTTATCTGAAGATAAAAAATTACATATATATGTATTTGGTGATTAAGGATTATGATATAAGATCTACTTTGACATAAAATTTACGAGGAGTAAACTTGCTAATCTTGTCAACTGGATGCCGTTGAGATATGCCTAAGAGATTAGTGAAGCATACTTCTTAAGATGTCTGTAAGGTTAGTTCCAAAAAGCTAAGTCGTAAAGAACAACCCTGAATGTGGGTTGCACCTTCTCATAGGCCAGAGGCTAATAGACAGAATGAAAGATAGAAAATAAAACAACCTTTCCGTATATTCTCTGCTTCCTAGGTATCATGATATGAGCTGCTCTGATTTGTCATGCCTTTCCTGCCATGATGGACTGAAACTATTTTCCAAAATTGTTTGTTAAGTTGGTGTTTTATGAAGTTGTTTGTTAAGATGTTTTGCTAAGGTATTTTGTCACAGTGATAACATACTGATACAGTATGCTTCACTGTTTGGGAAAAAGGGCTTTACTGTCTTGTCCATGCATAAACTCATTTTATCAGGGCTAGGCAGCTCTTGTCTTTGTTTGGGATACACACAAGTCTGAGTGAGCGCAGGAGAGCCAGGATTGCAAAGGAGAGCTCTGAGCCGAAGAAGAGCTTACACAGGGCACATGATTGCTATTTTGAGGGCTACTGAAGTCAACACAGAGAAATAGGAGGCAAGGTCTGGTACTTGGAGCTTGATGGACCATACTGAGTTTTGGGGTTTGGTCTTGATTAAAGCAGAAAGGTACAAGATTTCCAGAAATAAATCTTCATATTTCTTGCTTATGCTTTGTCTGTAACTATGTATATACTCAAAGTTTATTACATATATTTCACTCAAGAAATGGGATGGAAGTTATTGTTCATAAGCCTCCTATTAAAAACAAGAGAAGGACACATAAATCTTTAAGGTTGTGTTTATGTCTGAAATCATTTTTCTCAGCAGAAATCTGTCAAAGATTTCATAAAACAATATACATATACACAGCACATATTAAGAAGTGGGCATCATGGGACATCCTTCGTAGCAACAGTTGGAAATCAGAGGAGTCCATTTTTATTTAATCAAGGCACTTTCTTAATTTCATAAACGTGGAAGCTTGGTTTCTACTGACAATGAATTTCCTCAGGGCATCTTTCACTTCCTTGTTTCTAAGACTGTAGATTAAAGGATTCAACACGGGAATGATCACCGTGTAGAAGACAGAGGCCATCTTGTCTGTGTCAAGAGAATGGTTAGAGCTTGGTTGTAAGTACATGAAGATCAGGGTCCCATAGAAAATGGTGACAGCCAGCATGTGGGAGCCACATGTAGAGAAAGCTTTGCGTCTTCCCTCTGCAGAGCGCATCCGCAAGATAGCAGAAATAATGTAGGTGTAGGAGATACAGACTATCAGGAGGGAGGAAATAAACATAATACCAGCACAGGCAAAGATCCACAGCTGTTTGGAGCGAGTGTCTGAGCAGGTGAGCCGCAGTAGAGGCATGTCATCGCAGTAGAAGTGATTGATGGCATTGGAGCGGCAGTAGCACAGGCGGAAGGTAAGGACAGCATGAAACACTGCAACCAGGATGCTGTAGCTGTAAGGGGCAGCTACAAGTTGAATGCAGATTCCTGGGGACATCACAACCATGTAAAGGAGAGGGTTACAGATGGCCACATATCTGTCATAAGCCATGGAAGCCAGGAGTAAACATTCAGCTGTCATAAAGGCCAGGAAACAGCCTAACTGAGCTGCACAGGCATTGAAGGATATCACATTCTGTTTGTACAAGAAATTCCCAAGCATTTTGGGTGTAATGACAGAGGAATAACAGAAATCAACAAAAGCCAGGTTGCTAAGGAAGAAGTACATGGGAGTGTGGAGTCTTGCATCTGTTCTAATGACCAGGATCAAACCTAGGTTGCCTACAACGGTGAAGAGGTAGATGAACAAGAAAACCAGGAAGAGAGGCATCTTCAACTCCTGGCGATCCGTGAGACCCACGAGAATAAATTGCTTGACTTGAGTGCAGTTCATCAGAGACATTTGTCTTCAAGTTCTGTCAATGAACAACGTCTTTTAAGATGGAATGTAGAATATTAGGGATGGTTTAGGGGAATATCTATTTCTCTCCACTTTCCCCCCACCCTAAATAGGTTGTAATTATAAAGTTAAGTATTTTAGAATAGGAGTCAGTCCACATTGGCTTTTTCCTTTACCCAAAGCTCTGTATATTATAGGGTTTAAATTTTAGCAATATCTTTCAAATATCCAAACCAATAGTTTTATTGAAAATCTCACTGAAGATAAAGAAGTAAGTTTATTCAACTCTATTCATAACTGCAACCTAAAGCGTTCATTGCTTCTTTGCTGACATATATAGAGTTGTGTATTCTTTCATTCTCTGTCTCCACAGACTGGTTGCTAGAGCTTTCTAGAATCTTTGTTATTATCTTAACAATGCAACTGGATGACACTATGAGAAGCACAATAGTATACTCTCTAAGATTCTTATTTATTTCATTGCTTATTTACCCACTTTTAAATACAGATTTTACAAAGCCATAGGCAGAGAGCTTGGTGTATGATGCAAAGACAATTGTAGGAGGGAAAACAACATGATACCAGCACAAGCAAGGATCTGAGGCTTTTGGCAAGGGGGTGTGGTCAAATGAAACTCATCATTATATGCATAAATATTTTTCCAATACTTTCCTGATACAGAATTGAAAAGATATCATTTTGTCCCACACCAACTTCTCTGGTGTCATGAAGTAGCTGTATACATTTGACGCATATTTTGTTTATGTTTCAACAAAATAATTTGTTTTTTAATTGATTAATGTATCCAGGTGTTGCCACTTACTATTGCCATTTGTTGTCACTTCTGTTTCTTTAGTTTATTATTTTTTTTTCTTTTTTTTTTCTCAAATTTTTATTATCAAACTGACGTACAGAGAGGTTACAGTATCATACGTTGGGCATTGGATACATTTCTTGTACTGTTTGTTGCCTTGTCCCTCATGCTTTAGTTTATTATTTTAAGTGGACTAACTTCAAATGTTTTATCTACTGCTCTTTGACTTCATTAAAATGAACATCAATAAAAAGTTTAAATGAACATAACATATATGATGATTCCTGCTGCCAGATCCCTTAAGACAATAGCTCTGTCTCTCTTCTCTTTTCTTTCTTTTTTGCTTTCTTCTCCCTCTCTGTCAAACACAGCAAGATAATATTGCCTCAGAAAGAAAAGTGCATATCATGTATGGCTATGCTTTAAAGTAAGTAACATTTATTCCATTAACATACTAGGAGGTGCATTTTGTTAAATACATAAAGTCAGTGATCAGAATAATCACTTTTACATGTTATTGGAAGCTGAGTTACCAATGTTCATGAATCAGAGTGCGATACCTACAAGTCTTGAACACAGAGGATAGCGAACAAGAAAATGTGTAGACAATCCTGAGCTAAGGAAATGGCTTCATGTGCAATTTGTGAAACACATCTTTTAAATTTAAGACAGAGATGGCTGGAATAAAATTTTCATTTCTCATGCATAAACTCCGCAATGAAAAACAAAATAAAAAAGGAAATCTAGCCTAACTGATAAATTTTTCTTTGCATGAGGAATAAAAAGAAAAAAAGAACCCATATCTTTACTGTATAGTACATAGACATCATGACTTTTGCCTGAAATTATTTCAAACCGCAATTCCCCCTTTTCTGCCTTCTAAGATGTGGGAATTACAGGTATACGCTACCACCTTCAGCCCAAAAGGCTAACTTTTACAGTCACAATTCAACACCCATACCCCTTGTTAGAAACTAACATCCATCTTCTCCATCAAATATATTAAATTGAATATGGATAATTCCTCATCCCAAGTAAAATGATCAATTTTTGAAAATTTTAGAAAAAGTAGTTTTTAATTACATGCCTACCTTTCTCAAACAGTCTGATAGATTTTATCCTGGCATTCTCAAATCTTTTTCCAATTTTTATATGATGACACATACACATATAACTAAAATGAAATCAGAGGCAACTTTATTTTGTCTTACTTCAGATAATGCCATCAAATGTGTTTTATTCTATTTTATCTCAGTTTTAAACGTGCTTATAGTATCTCTAATTGTGACAAATGCTCTTTGAACTTACTTGGCTGAGAGTGTTCCTTTCTCTTCTCTAAGTTTGTTCAGCAACAAACTGTGGAGTTTTGTTAGTGACTTTATCCCCAAGGATTTACTTAGGATTATGATGTAAATAGGATGATCACAGAAATTACAGCCCAGATCCCACAGGAATGTCAAAGAAGACTAAAGATCAATTAGCATGATTCTGTTTTTAATAAAAAAAAACAACCCACAGATACAAAGTCTTGCTTTTAGACATAACTTTGCTGTCTTAATAATTTCATTTTTTGAATATAATTATTCTTGACTTAGTTTTTCTTGTTAGTCAAAAATTTAAACTTATCTTGGGGGTAATGATAAAAATTGTCCTGTGAAAATTCTTAAAGTATATCATTTAAAGCACTTGAACATTCAACCTTTGAGCATGCTTTAGAGTATTTTAAGTAGTAATTCTCTCTTTGCTTTTACTTCTTGAAATACCTATTGTTCATATCCTCTTCTAGACTATTGTTATTTACAATTGTTTTATGTTTATCTTGTGTAGATTATCTTGTCAGTTAATCTCTGGCCATAAGAAAAAGAAAATGAATTTGACATGTATTAGGGAAATAAAAGAAGCAGTTATGGACTGAATTATGTTTTCCTAAATTCATATATTAAATCTGTAACTACTATTATGATAGTATTTTGAAACTTTGATCTTTTATGGTTGAAACATGGCTCTATGCAGTACTGAAAAATAATAATGAACTGAGTGATTAAAAATGATTTGTTTATATAATTTTTTATTAAGGGAGACAAAAATTTGAGAAACTTCTGAATTAAAAAATGGAAGTCTTCCCATAAATATATCCTTCTATAAAAATCAACAAAACAATGAGACACATTTTTGAAATAAACACTTATAGAACCTTGAGAACGAACAAATTCTAGTAACAATTTGAAAAGTGTTCAAGAAAACTGGTTATATCTCAATAAAAAAAGAGCAGGCACATGGGAAATATTCAATGCTCAACTGTAGCACCACAGTAGAGGAAATGTACATTTTACAGACTGTACAGAAATGTCAGTAGGCAAGAAAATAGCAGCAATTTAAAAACTGAATAATATCATAATGTTCAAAAATGACAAACCTTTAAGAAAAACATCAGTATAGCTATGTGTCTAACAATACAGAAAAGGAATATCAAAATAAAATCTTCAGCCAGGCACTGGTGGCTCATATCTGTAATATGTTAGCTACTGAGGAGGCTGAGAACTGAAGATTGCAGTTCGAAGCCAGCCAGAGCAGAAAGTCTGTGAGACTCTTATCTCTACTTAATCACAGAAAAAGCCATAAATGAAGCTGTGGCTCAAGTGGTAGAGGACTAACCTTGAGGAAAAAAAGATTCAGGGATAGCACACAGGCCTTGAGTTCAAGTGCCAGGACTGGCAAAAAGAAATCTTCAACAATAAAGTTTATAGATCTGAAATGGAAACACAAAGACCATGAGCCATTTAGAATAAAAGTATCAAAATTATAGACATAAAATCAACCATGCCAATAATTATAGGAAATATTAGTGGGCTGTGCGTTCTAATCAAAGCTGGAGATGATTAATCAATTAACCAAAATTTAAAAGGCAAATATAAAAATATTGGCTGGTATGAATTTACTGAAACTAAATGATAGTATACTATTCCAAATAATTCATAGCTAGAAGAGAGCTTTATTTGTTATTTGAAAGTCAAAGGTAAAAATACTTTAGAACAATATATGCTACCAAAAATCGAGACAGTTAGCTATGGTAACAAGATAGTGTAAGTAAGCAATGACTGATTTATGCATGAATGACAAGGAAGCCCCAAGTGCCTGAGGTAAAAACTGACAGAAGAATGATACAAATACAATTTAACTGTGCTTATAATAATAGGCTTGATAGTTGATGGACCGTATGAGAGAAACTAGAAGGAATAGATGATTTCAACAGGAATACCAGCCATTTTGACATGAATGAAATCTTCATAATGATTAGGCACACTTTTTCAGCGTTGACATTATTGATGTCTTGGAGTAGATAACTTTGCCTGTGAGAGGCAGTTCTGTAAATTGTAGGTTATTTTCAAAGTGTCTTTCCTCATCTGCCATAGTATTTTTCCAAACCACATTCTCATTATGACAATCAGTAATAACTTCAGACATTGTCTAATATGTCCTTTGAGAAAAGTTATTCCTAGTTGAAATTCTTAGTTTATAGTTATCTATAAATTAATTAAAATATATTTAATTTGAGTATGCTATTTGTATTTAATTTTGAGAATATTTCTAAAGCACTTATCTTCCTTTATTGGCCATTCAGAATGCCTTTACTCTTTTCCGTTGTTTACTGGTGTATAAAGTGTACAGCTATTAGATGTGATAAATTTGTTACAATTTATTATGTAAGAAACCATGTAAATGGAACTAAGAAAAGTAAGGAGATGGGTGGGGTTGGGATAGATGGGAGGGAGAAGGTGATGAAAATGGTGACATTGATTAAGATGATTGCACTCATAAATTGCCATGTTGAATGAAAATCCCTTTGCAAAACCACTTATAATAATAATAAAAGAAGTATGTAAAATAAGTATCTAAATTCTTAGGCTGTCCTTTACGTTAAGAAATATATTGCTCCTTGCCCCCTGGGCCGCGGCGCTGGCCGGCCGTGCTCATGCGCAGAGCTGAGTCCCGCTGGGCCGCAACCCCATGGGCCGCGCTTGCCCTGGACATTGGCTGTGTGCGCTCGCTGCTCGGTCCCCACCCCACACTGCTCCGGATCCGAGGACAGAGCCTGGCCTGGCCTCAACGTTGCATGATGGTGCAGAAGGCCATGTCCAAGACCTACGTCAAAGATGACTCAAATCATACGATAGAAGTGGAATTTGGTTCAAAGATAATAAATGTTGAAATGTTGGTGGTAAATATGTGAAGTTACAAATATGGGACACAGCACTACAAGAACGATTCAGGTCTGTGACTAGAAGCTACTACAGAGCCGGGGCGCTCCTTGTCTATGACATCACCAGATGCCAGAATGCTGGCGAGCCAGAGCATTGTGATTATCCTGTGTGGGAACAAGAAGGACCTGGATGGGGACCGGGAAGTTACCTTCCTTGATGCCTCCAGGTTCACACAGGAGAATGAGCTGATGTTCCTAGAAACGAGTGCACTGACAGGAGAGAACGTAGAAGAAGCTTTTATGCAGTGTGCAAGAAAAATCTTAACAAAATCGAATCAGGTGAGCTGGACTCTGAGAGAATGGGCTCTGGCATCCAGTATGGCGATGCTGCCCTGAGACAGCTGCGGTCACCAAGGCACACCCAGGCCCCTAGTGTACAGGAATGTGGCTTCTAGGCACAGTGACTCAAGTTTCTACCATGATATCTGGGACATAGCTGCTGGAACGCGAAGAATCTGATGTTTTTTACTGCCATCTTTTTCTACTCTGTGCAGTAGATCTTTGTGAGGAAATAGCGGTGCCGGCTGGAGGACGTGGCCTGCTGCCATGCAATAGCTGACTCAATGGACAGTGTTGTCAGACATGTGTGTAGAAACTCAGTGCACAATTCTTCCAGACATGTTCACATATGTATCCTATATGTAAATGCTGGCTGCATCTTCCCTTCCACCTGACATTTCAGTTGTAGCTCTGTTCCAAACACATATTGGCGCATTTCCAAGGCATGTATCTGGTATAGGATAAGATAGAAAATTGCACTAAATGTTCAATTTTTTTTTAACCACAGGAACTGAAATTGGTGAGTGCGAAGTGTGTTTTTCACATCGTGTAGGTTATATTTATGACCTGATATATAAGAACTCTGGCACCAACAATCAGTGCACTATTTCCTTCTGCTTACCACATTCTACACTATTTATGTGTTCCACACTCAAAATGGTAGATCAGTAGTCATTCGCAAACATACAAAACAAAATGAAAAGTGAATTTTCTGTGAGCTGCCTCACAAGCCAGCCTGTAAGTAGACCGCAGACCCTGTGTTGCACTGTGCCCTCCTTATCCTGTAACCAATAAAACCAATGTTGTTGGACACCAGAAAAAAAAAGAAATATAATGCTAAATCAACTTGCTTACAAAAGATACAGAGAATGATTTCATTTTGTAGCAGACTTTTATTTATCACCATCTAAGAACCAGGTACTATATTAGTTTTATGACTGGAAGGAATCAAAGGTCATGCCAGAAAGTCAACCTTAGTTAATGGAAATAATTGTCTTACTTTCAGAAACACAAAAGCCTTGTTTCTACTCATGGTAACTTTCTTCAGGGCATCTTTCACATCCTTGTTCCTGAGGCTATAGATCAGGGGGTTCAACATGGGGATGATTACTGTATAGAAGACAGAAGCCAACTTATCTGTGTCAAGAGAGTGGCTAGAGCTTGGCTGTAAGTACATAAAGATCAGGGTACCATAAAATATGGTGACAGCCAGCATGTGTGAGCTACAAGTGGAGAAGGCTTTGCGTCTTCCTTCAGCTGAGCGCATCCTCAATATGGCAGAAACAATGAACATGTAGGACACAGAGACAATCAGAACAGAAGAGATGAATGTGATACCAGCACAGGTCAAAATCCAGAGCTGTTTGTAGCTGGTGTCAGAGCAGGTGAGTCTGAGCAAAGGCATGTCATCACAGTAGAAGTGATTGATGACATTGGAGTGACAGTAGGAGAGGCGAAAGGTAAGGATGGTGTGAAACAGTGCCATCAGGAAGCTATAGCTATAAGGCACCACTACAAGCTGAATGCAGATTCCTGGGGACATGGTGACCATATAGAGAAGAGGGTTACAAATAGCTGCATATCTATCATAGGCCATCGAGGCCAGAAGCAAGCACTCTGATACCATAAAGGTCAGAAAGCAGCCTAACTGAGCCGCACAGGCATTGAAGGATATCACATTCTGTTTGTATAAGAAATTCCCAAGCATTTTGGGTGTAATGACTGAAGCATAACAGAAATCAACAAATGCCAGGTTGCTAAGGAAGAAGTACATAGGGGTGTGGAGTCTTGCATCTATCCTAATGACCAGGATCAAACCTAGGTTGCCTAAAACTGTGAATAGGTAGATGGACAAGAATACCAGGAAGAGAGGCATCTTCAACTCCTGGCGATCCGTGAGACCCACGAGAATGAACTCCTTCACTTGGGTACAATTGATCTGAGCCATGTGCCTTCACATCTAGATGAAGAAATAAGAGAATGAAATCCAAGTGGTGCATTCACAATGTAGCTTATATAATTGTTAGTATGCTGGGCTTCTGGAAATGGGATGGGTAGCAGAAACAGATACATGTGTATAAGGAATATTTATTTTACTTTAATTAATTATTTATACAAAAGTTGAGTCTATAAGGGGGTTCCCATTGCCTTAGTTTCTCTCAAGGCTTGTTCATTGTGGTATTTAATGATAGTTTAATTTGTTAAAATATCCAAGCAATGGTCTTAGGGAGCAGATGCCATCCAGAACATAAAGTAAAACACAACTGCTGCATTCACAGATTTACCATCTTGCCTGTGCAGAAATAACCATTCGTTGCTCCCCTGATGACAGAGACCCAGTTTTGTATTCATCTACTTTCATCTACTTTATATTAGTAATGTATTGTATACAGGCAGTCAAACTTTCATTGTAATCTTAATGATAAATTAACAATTCAGTTAATAAAAACAGCTAACTTCATGAGAGTTGTAACCAGGTTCATGTTTATCTCATTTCTTTTCATGAACTGTCATGTAACTGTCATATCTTTATTGTTATTCTTTTTAAGAAATTACCAAGAATAGGATGAAACAGAAACATCTGAACCAGCATAAGATCACTGGTTTGAAATGATTAGCTTCTAAATGCACATTTCTTGCTCAGGTCCTCACAGTATTATTATGTTTGTAATATAATATACCAACTTCTTATGCCCATGGAAATTTAAATTATATGCAGACTGTTCTTGAATAACATCTCCATCACTGAGGCATAATGGAAGAGAGAGCAAAAAATACGTATATAAACACTTGTTACAAGTGAGCATAGAATGGATAAACATATACAAAATGAGATCTTTAGTTTCTTTTTCGTGTTCTAGTGTGTTCAGTTCACATAATACTGGGTAAGGCTCAAAAAGAAAATTCATGATCTACTAATAGGTACAGGTAAATTTCTAAAATCTACTCTGGTCTTCTGCAAATCATATTATTTTCATTAACACAAGTAAATAAATATATTTTTAGAGAAATTATTTATGACTCCTCAAATTCTTCTGTAAGTCTGTGAATCCTCCACTTTATATTTCCCTTGATTTGCCTAATTTTTCTCTTTTAAGTTGCATATTTGTTATTCAATGGTAAGCAATGAAAACTTTATTACATTAGAGTCTGAAGATAGAGCTAAGGAAATAAAAGTATACCCTAGTTCAGGAAGTGGAAACTTTTTGTAACTTTCATCTACTGTCTATTATCCTTTCTTATCATTTGTATTTCTCTAATTCTAAAACACAAAATGCTGAAATATTTGCATTCAGGAAATTTTAATATGCATTAAAGTAGTTCATACTTTTGTTTTTCTCAAAATGAGTGACTTCATGGGGTTGTCATTTTGTTCAATTCCCCCAACTACTACCCATAGATACTGATCCAAGACAGGGATCAATCTCAGTGTGATCAAACTGTAGTTGTCAATAACAATCGAGTCTTTTATGCACCTCTTTGTTTTTCTGTTCATTTGCAGTTCCTTTTTTGCTATGTCTACTCTCCTTCTCCATAAGAAAAATGAAGGGGCAGAACTATTATCTACCTTTCGCAGTATTTTGAAATAGCGCCTGTCTTATGAAGATTTACCTAATTGCTTTCCATGTGGAGTATTTTTTTGCATCTGTTTTCTGGCAACCATTTACACTTATCTCATTTGTACTTATTCCTTCCTTCATCATAATCACTGCTTCTTATACTTCTTCCCTTACTGACTTCATGCACATGATTGATGAAAGCCACACTGTTTTCACTAACTTTTCTAATGGACAATCTTCTAGTTATTAGGTAATGGGGGACTAAAGATGAACTTTTGGAATGATACTTGAATATTTATGCCCTTTACTCTTAACATATATTATTTTCTTTGGGAAATATCTCTATGGATAGACTGATAACCTTTGTGTAATAAATGCCTTTTATCCAGGATAAACTCTAGATTCATTGCAGTAAGGAAAAGTCATTGGGGCATATTTTATAATGTAGCTTTTCATGATCATGAGTATTCATTGACTTACCCGATTCTAAAAGGGAACCTCCATCCCATTCATGTTCCTTAGACATATAGCATCATAATGAATGCATGCGTACAAAACACACTCACAGACAACACTGCTTACCTTTATTTGACAAAATATACTTCAAAGTATCCCACTGTATTAAGCTCTACTTACGCTAAAAGTTATAACCTGAAGCGCCATGTTGTTGATGTTACCCTTCAATGAGTCAACATCCATCATCTTTAGATAATTTTTTAACCTACCCAGATAGAATGCACTTCTATTTTTCCTCATAATACGTGCATGTGGCATTTGCCTGTGGGTTTTGTTAGTTTCTCTGTCCCCAAGGATCTTTACTCCGGGGAACAATTAAATAAGGTTATGAAAAAAATCAGAATCCATACTCAAAAGGAGATTTATTGATGCCAGTCACTGGACTTGAAGTGCTGTACATCTACAACTCTACCCTCCTAGGGGATTACTGCTAAGCTTATCTTACCTCTTGATACATCATTATAAGTTTATTTATTTTTCCCTTCTATATTATTAGTGTTTATTTAAATATGACTTTAAACATGACTAAGATAGTTTGTAAATCAATTCTGAAAATTATTACAAACCGCTTTTCTACACAGAAGTGGTGGGACAAAGGCTGAACAAATGGAACAATGATCTCACTAAACACTATTTTGAAAATGAACTATACAACTTGCAGGGGAGAGGAGTTGGGAAGGAAAACAAGAGAAAACAAGGGAAGTGATGACAATGATAAAAAAAAAATACTCATTACCTGATGCATGTAAATATATAGCCTTTACAACAACAATAAATAAAAAAAAAGAAAATTGTATAAAATTATTTGAAGGTCTGATACTTAACACTGTTTACAAGACATTTGGTAAAATTCTATGTGCTTTTTAGCACATATGGCACTTAGGGTTTGAACTAGGTGATAGAAATAGTTTTTCTATCCATGTATAGGCAGGCAAGGAATATGTATGTATTTATATGGTGGTTATGAATTTAAAAATTATTCACTATTGTATTAAAATAAATTCTGATCTAGAACACTGAAATGAAATGTGAGAATATGTGGGGTTGATATATTTCTTCTATATGGTCTATAAACATATTGCTTTGAAGCAGAAAATGTAGCCAGATTCTTAGAAATCACAACCTGATTAATCATGTAAACAATGAGAAGTATAAAAATTTTACATGTGTAGGCTCTGTGTTCCACATATTATGTAATTCTCCCATTTATGCTTTTCAAGACTGACTCTTTAGATCATTAGCTGGTGCACTCCCAATTGAGCCACACCTCCAACCTGTACATCACCTTTTAAAAATCCAGTGCCTTTTCTCAAGTAGATAAATACATAAGATACAAATGGATTAATGTTCAATCTCTGTTGGATCTTTTTATTATCACAAATTAGCTGTGCAGAAGTTTTTTGGGGGGAGGGGGTAATATTTAAATACATGCATAGGATGTACTTTGTTTCCTTCTAGGTTCATCCCCTCTCTGTACCTGTATTAATATTTTTCTTCCTTACCTCATTTTTCTAGAGTTTTAGTGAAGTGATAGGGATAAATATTATGGAAGTACATTATATATACATGTATATTTGCACATGTGAAAATATGACAAAATGCTATTTCTTTTCTTTTTCAAATGTCATCGGTTCTTATTCTAGGGCCACTGAGTGAAAGAAAGAAAGAAGAGAGAGCTTTCTCAAGTCCTAACTCCCTTCCATGATGGAGGAAACAACGTTGCTGACAAATTGTTGTCCTGCAGGACAATTATTTTTGTATAACAGTCACAGGGCAGGATAAACTGGCTAAATTGTGATGACTTGCCAAAGCTCATTCAACTTCTTAGGACTGGATCAAAACTCTAGAAAGACCATCTTTCATTCATTGTTTCAAAGGTCTTTGTTTTCCTTAGCAGAATTGTCCCTTGCTCATTCTGCCATGGTCTTCATACTCTATCCATATTGGCAATGTAGTGGTTTCTAAAATGCAACGATGGTGCTGTACTCTCAAGGTGGGGTATGCGTGTGTGTGTGTGTGTGTGTGTGTGTGTGTGTGTGTGTGTGTCTGTGTACTTGCTCCTCCCAAGGCCAGGAAAATCATTCTCCATTCACAAACCCTGGCCAACATCTAACAGTATTATAGATTTTTCAGTGTTATCAACAACATTGAAGCACAAAACAAAATAAAACAAGAAACCATTAAAATCTAATAGTAGTGTGGAGGCCTAAGACAATATCTTTCATAAATTAAGTAAGAAATAGGTACATTTATTACAGTGTATATGTCCAGGCCTTGGGCCCCACCATTAGTTTATTTAAATACATGCTTTTTAATGTTCAAGGTAAGAAATGACATTTTTTTGATGAAGGTGATGTACAGAGGGGTTACAGTTACATAGGTTAGGTAATGAATACATTTGTTTTTGAACAGTGTCACCTCTTCCCTTATTTCCCCCCAGATTTTCCCTCCTGGCCGCCCTCCCCCACAAGTTGTATAGTTCATTTTCTAGCCTAGTGAGTGTCATTGCTGCATTAGCTCACCATTTGTTCCACCATTTCTGTGCTTCCCCTTACCCTCCTCAAATCAGATAAACTTACATACAAGACAAAAGCTACAGAAATTTAAAGAAAACAGCGACAAAGGGGAAAATAGAAAAATAAAAACCCATGCAGAGTAAAATTAAAAAAAAACTTCATTTACATTTCTTTGAGTTCATTTCAATAAGCATAATTTTATATGATTATATGCACATAGCTATTGAGTCCTTGTGATCCTCTCCTAAGAATATTCTCCTTTAGTCTCACTGTGTGACCCAGCAATCTCACTATTATGCATTTATCCAATTGACTTCAAACTAGACCACCCTAAAGCCATCAGCCCAACCATGTTCATTGCAGTATTACCATAGCTAAGGTATGGAATCAACCTAGTGCCCCTCAGTGTATGAATAAATCAAGAAAATATGATACATAGATAATGGAATTCTATGCTTCTATCAGAAAGAATGACATTGCCCCATTCATAAGGAAATGGAAAAACTTGAAAAAATATATCAAGCAAAGTAAGTCAGATGCAAAGAAATATAGGTTGCATGTTTTACCTCATTTGTTATAATTAGAATGTATCCATGAATCTACAAGGAAACTCAATGGATAGTAAAAGATAAAAAATTTACAGTTGGGGGCTGGGAATATGGCCTAGTGGCAAGAGTGCTTGCCTCCTACACATGAAGCTCTTGGTTTGATTCCCCAGCACCACATATATGGAAAACAGCCAGAAGGGGCGCTGTGGCTCAGGTGGCAGAGTGCTAACCTTGAGCGGGAAGAAGCCAGGGACAGTGCTCAGGCCCTGAGTCCAAGGCCCAGGACTGGCCAAAAAAAAAAAAAAAAAAAAAAAAAAAAATTACACTTGGACATGCTAATTTAAGCAGGACTCTAAATATTGCTTTCTTGTCCTTTGAAATTTGGTGGAGCCCACTCAACACTGTTTTAGGGATTAAAACAAACTATTTAACTTGTGGGCGGAGACAGGAGAGAAAGACTGGAAGAGAGTGAAGGAATGGAAGACACTATGAAATGAAACATACTCATTGCCTGACTTATGTAGTTGTAATTCCTTTGTACATATAATAACAATAAGGTAAATTACTAGTTAAAAAAAGAAATTGTCTGATTTATTACTGAAAAGACTAAGTCATTGGCCAGAGTTTACTCGTAGGCTTGGTATTTTAAGGGTGCTGTCAAAAAAATTCACGGTAACCAGGTGCTACAGTAGCCAGGTTGCTAACAGCTGTAATCCTAGCTACTCAGAAGGGTGAGATTGGAGTCCAACCATTAAAAGCTAGCCTGGCAAAATTGTGAGACAAAGGAAAAAAAGGGTGAAAACGCAATAGCAATACTCACAAGGCAATATGTTGCAAATGAACTTTACAAGTTGGTGGGGGGGATTAGTGGAGGGAAAGGGAAAAAAAACAAGAGAAGGAGTGACAGTGTTCCATAAGAAATGTACTCATTACCATACATATGTAATTGCAACCCCTCTGTACATCACCTTGACAATAAAATTTTTTTTTTAAATAAGCAAATAAATAAATGAAACTTACCTCAGGTCATTACACACAATAATAAAAAAATCTTAAAAGTAAAAGTTAGCTAGGGTCAGAAAGTCCATGAGATATTCATCTCAAATTAACCACCAGAAAGCCAGAAGTGGAGCTGTGGCTCAGAGTGGTTGAGCACCAGGCTCAAGCAAAATAGCTCAAGGACAACACCCGGGCCGACTTCATGTCCCATAAATGACAAATAAATAAAAATTTAAAAAACACAGAAAGAGAAATTGTCATACAAAAAATGATGGTTTGGTTTTTCATCTGGTTAAACCACATTGTTATGCTTATCATTATAATTATTCAATAACTGTATTAATCATTCAAGTTTCCTAATGTATGTCAGGCAGTAGCCTAGCTATTTTAAAAAGTCAATGATTCATGTTAGAGGACTCTGTTGGGACACTTCTATTAATCTCATGTTCCCTTCTGAGTTATTAGGGAAGATTACTATGTGAGAACTTTATAGTAGGGCCTATGTAAGTAAAGTAATTATGTTAGTCTAGAGATTTCATTGTTAGAGATAGTTATAATTCTGCTACAATTATAATTCACTAATTTCGTGTATAATCCCTAGCGTCTCATGATTATAGTTTAAATAAGTATTATGTCAGTAATTGAAGAAATATTTGTAGATAAAACATACAAAATAATGGCTCCATACAAAATATCTGTAAAATTTCATTGTCACTAAAGAGCTAAAAATTATAAGCGAGGATCTAGGTTTAATAGTTGGTTAGTGGAAAATATTTATTTTTATTGTTTTGAGTTAAAATTTACTGACAATTAGTTATCCTGAGATTGTCTCATGATACACGCACACACACACACATATACACATACTCACACACTCACAAATACACACTTTCCAGGTATGTTGGTGAAAGTGTCTAGAAACAGTGATAGCCTAGTAGCAGAACCCACTTAGATCCAGATCTTAGTGATTAAGTACTGAAGGATCATTCTCAGAAGTCAGCTCCATGCTTCCTGATGATTCAGTGCAATTACCTATCTTTTCTCTTCTGTTTACTGCTTTATCTGAGTTTTCTGCTCCATGTTCCCTCCTCCCATCCTTCCCTGCTTCCTTCCCTCTCTCTGTTCCTTCCTTCCTTCTTCTCTTATTGTCTGGCTCTTTTTCCTGTTTCTTTCTTCATATTCCCTTTATTTTTCTTTCTGAGTTTCAGTAATTCTTATTTTCTCACACTATAATCATCTTTGGAACCATCACATAAACCCTTCATTCTGATCCCTTACCAAAGCAATCCTGATTATTTTATTTTAAAATGTCATTAAAAAACATTTGTGTTTTTAGTGTGTTTATATTGATTGAGAGTCACATAATTCCAAGCCTTTTCAACTGACAGATCTTGCAAGGAAAGAAAAGATACACACAATCACAATGTTATTGTATTTTTAAAAAAATTCCTAAGGTATATTAGCAGACCACATTATCAAGAGTGGTTGTATGTGTGTGTGTGTGTGTGTGTGTGTGTGTGTGTGTGTATGTGACCAATATCCTAATATGCTATGGCTCTGATACTATAATCCTGAGATAAACCTTGCCACATGTATTGATTTAGAATGGTAAAACATACCGATCAAAAGTAACATTACAAGCAAGAAATATGTTCTATGGTGATGCCAGAAATCTCCAGACATTTGATCCATTATTTATAATAGCATCATAAAATGTCAAATTTATTTTATATAATAAAGATTTAAATAATTGCATCATATTTATTTTGCAGAATAAAGAGTAAAGATACAGGAATACTTTACAGAATCTATCAAATTTAAAAATCATATACAGGATAAAGTTATATTTTATAGCTTTCTTTCTCCATCATTCATTTAAAAATTATAGATATTATATTAATTGCAATAAATGGCTTTCGTCTTCACATATTTATCTTTCAGAATTTAAAGTTAGTGGTCATATTACACATTCATAAAATAGTATTAAGAAAAGGTTATCTTTTTATTTTAAATATGATTGTCTAATGAAATTTTATGAATTAGTGTGAAAAGGACTCCAGTTATTCATAAGTAATGGATTTGGAAGATGATCCTGATCTAGTAGATCTATGATACTCATTAGTTTCAAGAAGAAACAAAATAGATTTTAAAAAAGCATCAAAACAGCACCTTTTTTTTCACTTGTCCATAAAGTATGTTCTTGATTCAAATTTCTCTTATTTATTTAATTTACATCTTGTCTTAATTCTTTTATCTTTTTTGTGTGCCATTTCTGGGGCTTGAACTCAAGGCCGGGATGCTATATCTAAGCTTGTTTTTGCTCAAGGCTAGCACTCTACCAAGTGAGTCACAACTCTACTTCCAGGTTTTTAGAGCTTAACTGAAAATAAGAATCTCAGATAATTTCCTGTCCCAGCTGTTTTTGAGCTGTGATCCCCAGATTTCAGCCTCCTGTGTATCTAGGATTAGCAGCATTGAGGCACTGTGCCCAGCAGTTAATAATCCAGAGTTTCACTTCAGTTTTTTTAATTCGTTGTTCTTCAACTCTTAGATCTTCTTGTTCCCTAATGGATGTTGTTAAACATATCAGTCACCTGATCTTCTGTTTGTTAGATGAAAGAAGGCTAGAGTAGTCCCCTCTTCGTTTACCCACAGACTTCTTCAATTACATCTGCCCGATGGAATGGCAAGGGTTTGCCCCGAACCTCCTTAATGCAGCTTTCACATCCTTGTTCCGCAAGCTGTAGATCATGGGGTTCAGCATAGGGATCACCAGTGTGTAGAACACCGAAGCCACCTTGTCGGTGTCTAGGGAGTGGCTGGCTCGAGGCTGCAGGTACATGAAGAGCAGCGTGCCATAGAACACAGTAACAGCCATCATGTGAGAGGCACAGGTGGAGAAGGCCTTCTTCCGTCCTTCCGAGGAGCGAATTCTCAGAATAGACAGGACAATGTTGAGATAAGATACCAGCACAATACTCATTGAAAAGAACAAATTGGTAGCTGCGGATGTAAAGACCACGGTTTGTGGAAAGAAGGTATCAGAACAGGACAATGCTAATAGAGGGACGTTGTCACAATAGAAATGGTTGATGACGTTGGAGGCGCAGTAGGACACAGAGAACACACAAGAGGTAACTACCACCGCGGTAAACAGGCCATAGAGGTACGTGAGAGACACCAGCAGGACGCACACCTGCCTGGACACCACCACCATGTACATCAGAGGGTTGCAAATGGCCACGTAGCGGTCATAGGCCATCACAGCCAGCATGAAGATCTCAGCCACAATGAAAACCAGGAAGCCTCCCAACTGGGTGGCGCATTCGTAGTAGGAGGTGCTTTTCTTAGTTACTAAGAAGTTGATCAGCATTTTAGGGGCAATGACAGTAGCGTCCCCAAGGTTGATGATGGCCAGGTGTCGGAGGAAGAAGTACATGGGAGTTTGAAGCTGAGAGTCGATGCTGGTGAGCAGAATGATGCCCAGGTTTCCCGCCGCGGTCAGCCCATAGATGAGGAGAAACACAAAGAAAAGAGGAAGCTGCAGGTCTGGCTGATCTGAAACACCCACGAGAATAAACTCAGTGACCCGCGTGACATTTACAGCAGCCATGGGGGAGTTGGAAACATATCTGTTTGGAGAAAGAAAAATCAAGGATTGATTAGAAACTTTCAGATATTGTTTTCTAGACAGAAAAGATGAGATTTTCTTGAGCCATCTGTTGATCTAATCTAGTTCTGAATATAAGTTTCCAGGCGTAATAGAATAATAGAGTAATGAAGTGAGGAAAAGCAGTATAATGCATTCTTAAATGCCCCAACCTCAGGCAACATTAGAGGATTTCCTTTATGATGTTATTAAGTTATAAACTTATGGTTAGCTTGTGAACACTTAAAGCTATCATTTGTGTCTTGGACCTTAAGTGTGAAGAAAGATGAGGCAATGCATGAGCCTGAATAATGCAAAGTATTGTAGTAATTTCCAACTATGCTGTTTGTTGCTTTGTCTCCAGAATGTGTGATCTTAGGCACTATTACAATATAATTTTTATTATAACCCAATGTTACTATATTTTATTGTATTTTATGTGTTTTTGCCAGTACATGGTTTAGACTCATGGATTTGTGCTCTCACTCAGATTTCTTGGTCATGGCTAGTGCCTTCAGGGGAGCCTTTGTTGATCAGTTAGGGGTGGATTTTCTTGGATATTTCTGCCTTGGTTGGTTTTGTACAATGAAACTCTAGGTTTCTACCTCCTCAGGATCTAGAACTATAGGAATTATTCAAATAAAAAGGGAGGAAGATTTTTTTATGACCGCTCAGACAAACAGACTTTTCCATTTATTCTAAAACCCAAAGAAGTGTAGAGGAACAATACATAAAAACTTTTCTGTGCTCCAGAGGTAAACATCAGAAATATCAGGCAAAGCGACTGTCATTGGAGGCACAGTATTCTTGCTAACAGTGTCCACAACAGCCTGTTTAGTAGATTTTTGCATGGTGGGGTACTAGCCTTAGAATGCTTGTGGAATTTCTGAGGTTCACAAAAACTGAAATGAGTTAAAAGTAACAAAAGATGAAACCTGGAAGTAACAGTGAAATAAATTTACACTACTGATAAGCTTGGTAAGCTGTGGAATAATAATAATAACTATATATGTAATATATTATTATTTTTTGGTGCCAGTCCTAGGGCTTGAACTCAGGGCCTGGGCACTGTCCCTGAGATGTTATCCTCAAAGTTAGTGCTCTACCACTTGAACCACAGCTCCACTACTAGCTTTTTGGTGGTTAATTAGAAATAAAACCTCATAGACTCTTCTGCCCAGGCTGGCTTCAAAGGTCAGTCCTCAAGATCTCAGCCTCCTGAGTAGCTAGGATTTTGTTGTTGCTATTTGTGGGCATACATGCTGAGGATACAATGTGTGCCTCAGTGAGACCAGGAGGCTAAGAGACTGTCAAATCACCAGAGGATGTAGGGAGACAGAGTAACAGGATGGTGTGCAATCAGCAGAAAAAACGTGTTCTCTGACCCGAGTACTCTTCTCTACCTGGGTCTAGTAAAATTCTCTCAGCCACAGCAAAAGCAAATATGCCATGTGGGAACAGTAACGGTTGATGAGCAGTCTACACCAAGTGTGGATTTGTAACATCTGAGTTGTGTCTGTGACCTTTTACTTTCGATGGCTCTGTAAGAGCAATGTGCTTTCACTTTTTAAACGAGGTTGCACACATTTATCTGAGACCTTCTCACGGACACACTGTCGCAGAGGCCTGACATGTGCTTGATTCAAGGCTGCAACAGGCAGCCCCTCCCTCACAGGGGTCACCTTGGCAAGGGGTCCCGCACAGCTGTGGAACAGGAGAGGGATTCTGGCCTCGGTTATGGGATGTGAAAAGAATCTATCCTTCCTCGTTGCTGCCTCAAACCGATGGGGACATTTTTGGCTCTCCCATTTGGCTGTTGGGAGTGTGTGTGCACGCTCAATATACTCCTTTCTCCTCCAACTCATCTACCTCTACTGCCTAACACCTATGCTATGGTAGGTGTAACTATGGGATAAAATTCAACAGAAAAAATACTACAGTAACATTTTATCTTTTGCTTTAAAAAATGTGTTGTGTTTGCCAATAATCTTTCCATAGTGAGTTTCAATGGCTTTAGTGTATGTTTATGGCTATTTCTGATTTTTACACAAATGATGCAGTCTATTTTTTCACAAAGAACAAGAAATAAAATAAAATGGGAATTTAATTCATTTATTGGATTTAATCATACAGAGTTCAAAATAATATGCTTATATACTATCAAGCTATCTGTGTAATGCATTTGTTTTCTCTAATGTATTTATCAAAGAAATACATCAGATATTTATGTTTACTCATTTTCCACCTTTTTTTACAATTATTATTATTATGATAAAATTTGATTTTTTTCAAGGGATGATAATGTTGGTCTTTATACATGTTCTTTAAGTCTTAAATTTTTCTGGATTTTTAGAAAAATTCTTTCCTGTACTGTTTGAAACTAACACATCTCTGGTTAATGTTCAGTGTTTATGCTAAATACCAAATATTTCCATAAAAATGGCTAAGTCATGAAGTAGATTCTTTATGATGGATGGAAGATGGAAATCATTCTATGATTAAATAAAGAGATGGTTGAGAAAAAAAAGAATTATAGGTATTAGACAGCTGTGACAATTTACTTAGATGCATATTTAAGTTGTACAATCTAATATCTACATCGTTGTCTCTTTTATTATTTCAAACAAAATTACATGAGGATCCTTTTCAGGTTACCAATTAGCTTCTCAGCATTTACACAATTATATCAGTAAAAATGTGTTTTTTTAAATTCTGTAATATCCTTCACTATAGATAATTTCTCACCTTTTCACTTCATTACTCATCTTTTTTCTCCTGTATGCTTGTACAATTCCTCATATTCTTTCCAATGTTCCTTTAGTTGTAATGTTAGCTTTTAAATTCTTGATTAATTAAATTACCAAATTATAGTTGTGACATTGATTATATTAATTAAAACATTCTTATAATTTAAAGCCAGTGAGATTCTCTCTGAAAGTCAGATTTTCTAGAACCTGTCTTAAGCGAGTCACATCGTCATCACGCATCTGAAAATTTTGAGTTGAATTCATTTATAAATGTTAGCGTTATATGTGTTGACATTTTGTCCACATTTAGAAAGGATTGAATGGGACTAGGAAGCTGCTCCTCCTTCAATGGGACATGTGCAAAACAATGGCCCAATAATGTAAAAACAATCAGAGAAAAAAAGTGAAAAGAAGCTTAACATCATTAAAACTCCAGTGTGCTTGTTTCTGACAATGTACATTATTCCTTCTCTTTGGTTTCTTTAAATCATTTTGTAGATGAGCTACTTGTTTGCTGAGTTTTTAATTTGTGCCAGACAATCTTTAGTCTTCCCATAAGTCACTCTTTTCATAAATTTTGGTAAAATGACACATATACATCACCTAGTTTCAATATTTAATGTGATTGAATAATTTAGACAAGGGGATACAAAGATAATCTGGGAGCATTATTTCACATGCAGAGGGAGGGTTTTCTTTCTGAAAAGATGTTTGAGGTCAAACCTTAAATTACAGAAAAAAAATTCCAGAATGCCAAGTACTTATGACCACATGGGAAATAGTGTTCTGGGCTGAAATTTATATAAAGAATTTAGGATATTTATGAGTAAAAAGGGGGAGTTTAATGGAAAAGAACTGTACCACAATGAAGAAGGAAAGGATTAGTAGAATCACATAATATAGCTCACAATATATACTTACCTTTCCCTTGAATTGAATTGTACAGTTTGGTGAACATTTTATTTTCTATTAATATTAATTATATACAGAAGAGACTTTTGTCACATCCATATGCTCATACAATGTACCTCAGTTAGACTCTGCTTCTCCATACTTTTCCTTCATTCTCTCTCCCTCTTTTTCAGATCAATCTCAACAAGCTTTATTGTCCATTGTCACACAAGTACATGAAGTGTTTTGACTCTATCACTGCTTTATGAGAGTTCAAAACAATCTAAGTAATGGGAGAATATGGTTCATCTATTAAAAGATTTGTATTTGTCTTTAAAAAATTTATTTCTGTTCCTCACTGAATTTTCACCATTTTCAATGGACAAATCTATTAGTTTAAGGATTCTAGCGTGATGTAGAAAAAGTAGATAGTGCTAGATATGGCAGGTGGCACACACACTGAGATTGGACACAGGAGGACTTTGAGTTCAAGACTGCATTGGCTGCAAATAAGACACTGCCTCAAAATAAAAGTACATACAGTTTTCAATATGTTGTTTTAGGTGTGATAAGCTAAGACAAATAATACTGAACATACACACACACACATACACACACACACACACACACACACCTGAAATTGTCAGAGGAATTGTCACCTTAAACCAGAAATCTAGATTTCCACATCTGAAGGCCACATGCTTGTGCTAATTCTTATGCTCAATGCAAATTCCTCCTTTGTGACATCCTTTGAGGTCCTTCTTTTAGATATAATCTCCATGGAAATGCAGGAAAACTTGAAATTACTAGGATAGCCTACACATGTTCTATTCTTTTTTTTTTTCTTCCATGTCTGGGGCTTGAACTGGGGGCCTGAGCACTGTCAGTAGCTTCTTTTTCCTCAAGGCTAGCACTCTACCACTTGAGCCACAGCACCACTTATGGCTTATTCTGCTATATATGTGGTGCTGAGGAATCAAACCCAGGGCTTCAAGTGTACAAGGTGAGAACTTTACTACTAGGCCATATTCCAAGCCACCACATGTTCTTTTATTGCATTAATCACTTACTAGATAATTCAATGTATATGTTTTTACATCATGAGATTTTTTTTTAAATCTCAGTGTATGAGCCAAACTGATCCTGGAACTCATTGTGTATTTCAGCTTGACCTGAATCCACTGTCCTTTTACCAGAACCTTCTGAGTGCTGATATTGCAGGCAGGCATGGCAATGCACAGCCTTCATATTATTTAGCTGATAAATTTCCAATGGAAAATTATAATATTTAGTTTTATTCTCAATAAATAACATACATTTTCATTTTATGTAATATCATGTCCACTTCTGTTTCATTAAGTTCAATGGTAAAAATATAATTTTGATTTTTGATAATATATCAATGACCAAATTATAATATACACACACCCACTAAAGCTCATTGTTCTAGTCCTGATATTATATAATCATTATATAATCATCCATAACGAGACTTCCAATTTGAAAATATAAATAGCTGATCACACTGGATACTTTGCATTGCTAAGAATGTTAAAAATCATAAACAAATCCACACAAAATGTAGTATTTATTACATGTAATTCTCCAACTTCCAATATCAAAGTGGAGAGACTCATTTTTAAAAGATTAATATGTTCTACCCACCTCTAATAGAGAATGACTTCATGTACTTAGTTAGAATTCTCCGCATAGCTAAATCAACGTGAGCTGATGGGTCTCTATAAATTTCTGAAATCCTAATTTGAAGACTTGGTGAGCCAAGATCCACCCATTGAATTCATATCCCATGGGGAATATGCCACCTCAGAGCTCTCCCTTAGTAAGATTCTCCTCTGGGAATTCATCCAGTACCAATCCATGGGGCTTCCTTGCTTTGCTCTGCTGTGAGACTTTCATAAGGGACACAATGATTAAAATGTCTGGCAAAACACCTCATTTCCAGATAGAGATGGTTGTTGGAAAAAAAAATTTCAGACTTGGAAAATAATAGTTCTGCAAGCTAAATTAGAATAAATTATAACACTACAGAATGTGTTTATTTTATCAGCTCTGTGATGGGTATTTATTCATTTTTGTTTAAACAGCATAAGTGACAAAGATATCATTTCTGGGATAGTAGGCAGTGCATACGAAAAGAAGGATATATCCTCTAAAACTCTTCTTTTTTCTTTCTTTAAGCTTCTATTTCACTTGAGTCAAAGCAGATGACGACCTGACAAGAATCAAATAATAATGAACATTAAGTCTTTATACAATTTATGGAGATCACTGCCAATGTATCACAAGAGTATTTTCTAAACATTGAAAAACATGTATATAACAATAGGGGCTAAACCATAGAATAGATAAAAGAAAAAAGAAATAATTTCAGATAGTATTTTAAAAATAACAACAATAATGATATACCACTTGTTTCCATAACTTGGTGTTCCTTTTGCTTAGCATCATCTTATGTGATCATATGTACATAGCTTTTGAGCTATTGTGATCTTCTGGTAGGACTATGCTAGACATATACTAAATATTACCAGTGAGGGAAACCACAGAGTCTATGTTTCTTTGGGTCTATCTCACTTCACTTAGTATAATTTTTTCCAAGTCTTTCCATTTCCTTACAAATGGGGCAATGCCATTCTTTCTGATACAAGCATATAATTCCATTGTGTATATATACCACAATTTCTTGATCCATTCATTTCCTGAGGGGCACCTGGGTTGGATCCATATTTTAGGTATGATAAACAATTCTGCAGTGAGCTTTAGTATGGCCTTGTTTGTGATCCTTTGGGTAAATGCCCAAAAGTGGGGTTGCTGGTCACTGTATTTGATTTTGGTACCTTGGGTATTATATGTATGTTTGTTTGAATTAGGGATGAGAAGGGGAACATCAAAATGTGAGGCAAAGGGTAAAAGTTGAACCAATGCAATAGCAATACTTACTAGACCATAAGTCAACTCTACAACTCTTGGTTGGGGTGGGACTGAGGAGGAGGGAAGGTGGGAGACCCATGAGGGAGGAACTCTGAAGTTGGCAAGAAATGTACTACTTTATGTATGTAACTGTAACCCCTCTGTATATCACTTTAACAATAAAAGTTTAAAAAAAAGAAAAAAAGTGTGTGTTGACAATTTAATACCTAGTAGAGATATTTAGAATTATTTCCCTTTGGAGATTGTTTTCTAAATATATGTACATAAAAGTATGTTATATATTGCTTTATACTATGCTATATATAATATAATTATAATAGAGTATAATGTAATAATATATTATGTAACATAATATAAAAATATATATGATATACTGAATTATATCAGCTACTAAATTTACATGTATAAATTCCAGTATGTGACAATGGAAGTATATTTGAAAATGGGGCTCTAAAAAAATAAATCAATATGACTCATATGTCTCTTTGTTTATGATATATATGACGTAATTATTTGTATTAAATATTACATATGTAATATAATTAACCTCTTGGTTTATATCTTATGCAATATATGCTTGTTTTTTTCTTTTGCTGGACCTGGGACTTGAACTCAGGTCCTGGGCCCTGTCTTGGATCCTACTTGTGCTCAAGGCTACACTCTACCACGTGAGCTCACCACTTTTAGTTAGTTTTTTGTTGTTGTTTTGGGGGGCTTTTTGTGTGTGTGTGTGTGTGTGTGTGTGTGTGTGTGTGTGTGTGTGTAGTTTATTGGAGATAAAAGTCTCATGAGGAGTTTTCTTCCAGAGCTGTCTTTCAAATGGTGGTTCTCAGATCTCAGCTTCCTGAGTAACTAGGGTTACAGGCATAAGCCACCGGCTCCTGGCTATAGGTATATTAGTAATTTTAATTTTATTTTATTGTAAAGGCAATGGGGTTACAGATACATAAATAAGGCAATGAGTACATTTCTTGTTGAACAGTGCTGCCTCCTCCCATGTTTTATCCCATTTTCCCTCCCAAGTTCACTCCCGACCAAGATGTGAAGTTCATTTCCAACCTACTGTCTTGTGAGTATCATTGTTGCATTCATCCACCCTTTGTCCTTTGTCTCACCATTTTGTAATACCCCTTCCCCACATTATATGCATATATATGTGCATATATACAATATAAAATATATATGCACATATATGTATATATATATATATATATATATATATATACATATGACACAAGGTACCAAAATCAAAAACAGTGACTACAGGTTATAAACCAAAGGAAAATTAAAAAAAAAATGATTTCACACCTTACATTGCAGAAACAAAACAAAAACCTGTTTCTGTGTCTTGGAATTCATTTCAATTAGCATCATTTTATATAGTCATATGCACATAGTTATTGAGCTATTGTGATCTTCTGCTAAGATTATCTTCACTAGCTCTACAAAAGAAGATGACTACAGTTACTGACATTGAGTTATATAATTGAAACTATGTTAAAATATGAAACATTCTCAACACACTATGTGCACTAGTTAACTGCTTGAAGTGAAAGATATATAAATTTAAATGATTACAATAAAATTTCACACAGTGTAGATAAATTATAGCCTAATATGCATGCATTTTACATATATACAGAGATTTACATAGCAATCACAAAGTTTTAAAGTCTAGAAAAGTAAATAAATGTATTATACTATTTGTTTATTAAGTGATTACAGATTACATTAAAATGTCTAGTGTATATGAACAACAATCAGAAATTGTTCTTCTCCCATCGATATTTCTATCACCCCAATATTGTTGGGTATTATTATTATTGTGATAAATTCACTCAAATAAGATGTCAGGTAACAATGATCATGACTTCTATTGCCACAGATAAAGGTGATCTGTGAATAGGTAGTTCAGTTTTTGCTACAGCTGAGCAGTATTCTGTATTGTGAATATACCATAATTTGTGCTTTCATATTTTAAACTTGAATATTTCCACTGTGAAATGTTAGTAACGTGAATGGACACATTTCGTTTTTGTTGGCTGATGAAACTGACTCCAATATAAACATTAGCACTGGTATAATAGTAGCAGTGATAAAATTTAATTACTTAGCATTTTAATAGTTACTAAACTAAACATACATATGTACATGTTTTCGGATCTTGATTCTCATCCATTAGCCCATTTACTGATTTATTTATTTACTAGAAAAGGAACAATACCTTTTATATGGTAGGGTTTTTATAGTTTCTTTGTCAGAATTGCAATCAGCACTGAGCATCCACTGGTTGGGCAGTAAATTAAGATTGCTTTAGCTAAACTTGCTTTTCCCTACCACAGAGAAGCAGCCTATATCTAAGCATGAGCAATTTGATACTACACCTTAAAGATAGGCATAAAAATCTTTCTTATCTGAGAATAATCACCATATTGTAGTAGTTATTAAAATATGAGTAGTAAAGTGTAAAGCCCAAGATAAAACAAATTTGTTAAATTTATATCTTGATGTCAACTCCATCATGTCAAATTAAAGAATACCCTCTTCAGAGGCTGAGGATAAAATAATAAAAGAGACACATTTTTTTTAAAGCTGGCTGGCCTCAACATCTCAACACCAAAACAGCTTCTTGTTTGATGAGGAGAATTTGAAGATCCATCGAATGAGTGTGTTTTGCTTATGTGAATAAAGATGTAAGCTAAGAATTGAAGCCACACATTACAAAGATTGTGTATTGAGTGTTTAAGAAGTGGAAGAAGGCATTGGGCAGAAAGCACTGGGTTACACCTGCAATCCTATTTACTCAGGAGGCTGAGATCTGAAGATCAAGGTTTGAAGCCAGTCCATGACTATGATCTCCAATCAACCAGAAAAAAGCCAGAAATAGACTTATGGCTCTGGCGGTAGAATGCCAGTCCTTAGCAAAATAAGCTAGGGGAGAGCACACACACACACACACACACATACACACACACACACACACACACACACACACACACACCAAGTTTAAAAAGCATTATATTAGCTTGGACTTTACATCATCATAGACTTATGGATACAAAAAACACTTAGGAATGAAAACATAATCAACTATTTAGTGTTGTTCTTCAACTTCAATCTGAATAATCATAACTTATTCTTTAAAATATTCAGTTGGGGCTGAGAATGTGGCTTAGTGGTCAAGTACTTGCCTAGCATGTATGAAGCCTTGAGTTTGATTCCTCAGTAACATAAAATAAAAAGGTAATAATATAAAATAAAATATTCAGTCAGTAGAAGACCAAATGACATTTATTTTGTGAATTTTCATCCGAAATCAGTTTATTATGTAGCTGAAGAATGAGAATCTGCCAGAAGAGGTAGAAGTATTGTCTATCACTTTTGCATAGATTCTTATAACAAAAAATTTTAGACAACCAACCTCCATGCTATAGGAAACATTATCTTGGTTTGATTAAATCCCTATTTTGACTTGGAATGAGTCAATTTATTCTTAGACTTTTACAAACAAGGTGTTATTTTGTGTTATAATCAAGTATCTTCATATTATCATGCTTCCTGTTGCGCCAAAACATTCTCCACATATAAACTTAATTAAATTTACTGCATAGGTATTGATATAGAACACATATTACTAATTCAACTATGAGACTTATGTAGAACTCTGCAAGTCTAACTTCAATCAAAAATGTGTATGACTTTTATTATAACTACTATGAAAATACAGCATGATTTCATCCTCATTTATCCTTATTATAAAAATGTTTCTTTTCTTTTCCCTTCCTTTAATTTTTTTTTGCTCTTACTGGGGTTTGATCTTAAGACCTAATTCTCTAGTTCATTTCTTGTGTTCTACTACTTGAGCCATGTCTCCAGTTCTATAACAATATTTCTGATATGAAAAAAGTATTAAACAAAGGGTTGGACCCAGGGTGCAACAAAATATTGCTATTAAGTGTGGATTCTGCATCCATAAGTTAATGATCTCCTTAGAGCATCTTTTACTTCTTTATTCCTCAGGCTGTAGATCAGTGGATTTAGCATAGGAATGACCAAGGTATAAAACACAGATGCCATTTTATCAATATCAAAAGTATGACTGGATTTGGGCTGCAGGTAAATAAACAATAATGTCCCATAGAACACTACCACCACTGTGAGATGTGAGCTGCATGTGGAGAAGGCTTTGTACCTCCCTTCTGCTGAGTTCATTCTGAGAACTGCCGCAAGAATGAGCAAGTAGGATGTAAGGACAATCAGGAGGGAAGAGAGCAAATTACAACCTGAGAAAACCAAAATGATTAGTTCTAGTTCATGTGTGTCAGAGCATAGCATAGCTATCAGAGGCAGACAATCACAGTAAAAATAACTGATAACATTAGACCCACAGAAGGATGAAGTAAACAACTTAACTGTGAGCAATATTGACACAAAGGTGCTGTAGAGATAAGAAGCAAGCACCAAGCCCCAGCGCACTTTCTCTGACATGATGACCACATAGAGAAGAGGTTTGCAGATGGCTACATAGCGATCATAGGCCATGGCTGAGAGAATGAACAGTTCACTGATGATGAAAATCTCGAAGAATGCCAGCTGGATGGCACATCCTTTGTAGGAAATAGTGTTCTTGTACACTACAAAGTTGATCATCATCTTTGGTCCAATGACAGTGGAATAACCAAGATCGGTGATTGACAAATGTCTAAGGAAAAAGTACATGGGAGTATGGAGCTTGGAGTCCACATGGGTCAGGATAATCATTCCTAGATTGCCTGTTACTGTGACCACATATATGGTGAGAAAGATCCCGAAGAGTGGCACTTGCAGATTTGGTTTGTCAGTGATCCCCAAGAGAATAAATTCAGTAACTTTTGTTACTATGGTGTGATTCAATTTCTCCATGTGATTCATCGTGGCACCCTAGGTAAAGTATTAAATCAAAAAATTACATACAATTTCTGTCATCTAAGATAATTTATAGCAAAGTCTAGAAGAAATTGAGAGGATAGTTTCTTTCTCTAAACACCCAGTGGTTATCATGCCAAAACAAATACATAGCAGCACTCACACTCATTCCTTTATTACTTCATTGAAATATTGATAAGTATGATTAAGAACAAGTAAATTTGGAAATGGTTAGTTGGATCCCAAGTCCTCTGAGTTATGTCAAAGATGTATCTATTTTAAAAACAGCTTTTAATTTTAAAATAACTTATTTAAGAAGATATTCACACTTACATAGTAAGCCTAGCCTTACTATCGATCATTACTATTGTGGAAAAAAGTGAGACAAAAGCGGTCTTCCTTCCATATTACTCACAATCAGTCAGAAAACAGGAAATCTTTGGCCATTAGATACATGCTTCAATCTACCAAATACAAAATCTTTTCTTTTTGCTTTGCCAGTCCTAAGGCTGAACGCAGGCCCAGGGGCTGTCACTGAACTTCTTTGTGCCGAACGAAGGCTAGCCCTTTACCACTTTTTTTTTTTCCAAATTTTTATTATCAAACTGATGTACAGAGAAGTTACAGTTTCATACGTTAGGCATTGGATACATTACTTGTACTGTTTGTTACCTCGTCCCTCAAACCCCCCTCCCTCCTCCCCCTTTCCCTTTCCCCCTATGAGTTGTTCAGTTCACTTACACCAAACAGTTTTGCAAGTATTGTTTTTGTAGTTGTTTTTCAATTTTGGTATTCCCTTTCAATTACCTAGTTCTAATACCAGTATACATGGTTTCCAATATACTCAGATAAGATTACAGAGATAGTGTAGGTACAACCACAGGAAGGTGATACAAGAACATCATCAATAGTAGAAGCTACAGATTCACATGGGACGTTGAAAGTAGTTACAACTGTGATATAACAATCGTTTCCATAACATGGAGTTCATTTCACTTAGCATCATCTTATGTGATCATAATTTCCACTTTTAGCCACAGCACCATTTTCAATTTTCTGGTCATTAATTGGCAATGCAAGTTTCATGAACTTTCCTGCTCAGGCTGACTTTGAACTGTGATCCTGTTATTTCAGCCTCCTGAATAGTTAGGATTACTGTCAGGAGCCACCAGCACCTCACCAAATACAAAACCTTAATGCTATACTTTCATTTTAGAATTTTGTTAATACAGTTGCCTGATTTTACCATGTTCCCCCCTTTTTTGTGACGAATTGGCATTTTTATCATCTCTAATCCATTCATATCTCTTCTGCACAAGTACTTGACTGACAATTCATGGTCATTTAAGGAAGAATTATGAAATGAGGCGCAAGCACAAAGAAGAATACAATGTCAAGGATTATAAGAAACAACATGTGCTAGGAAATCTACTTGGTTTTCTTACGAATCCATAAAACTTCCTAAGGAGCTATTTGTAATAAAAATCCACATTTAACAAGTAGAGACCCTGAGGTTTAAAGAGCTGGATAACTTAGCAAAGGTTACTCCTATTTAAATGGTGGAATTAAAATTTAAACAAAGCCATTCTGTGTTACAATTTATGCCTCATAAACACTATAATATGTCAATTCTTCAGGAAGGGCATCTTGAGTAGATTGGAAATAAGATATCGATGGAAGGAATACTGGGTAAAAATGACAGGTGAAGTTTCTTGTTCAATTAGATCAATTAGATTAGAAGAAAGTAAACTTGGAAAACTAAAGTGGTCTAGAATAATAAGCCACACATTCGATTGTGGATTGTGTAATAGTTCTTAATAGCAGCCCCTTTGATGAGCAGGGAGAAGTATTTCTTCCACATTTTTCTGGCCAACAATTAGTTGTAAAAGGGGTTTGATTTTGACATGTCCATATATAGACACAAGGTACCTTGATCAGATTTCCTCCCTTCCATCCTCCTTGCTCATCTCTCCCAATTGCCCAAGCCCACCTCAACAATTCCCATGGTTACATTTTCACATATGCTACAAAAAGTATTTTGAACATACTCACCCTCTGTAAACCTCTTACTGCATCATATCTCACTCCAACTTTTACCCACACAACAGACAGGATCCATTTTATACTCACATCATTATTTTTAAGGGTCTGTTAATTTCTCAGAGGTTCTACACAAGTGTTAAATACCACTGCAAAACCCCATTGAATCATTAACACACACTGCAATAAAAATCAACATAACCAATTCATTGGGGGAGAGAGAAGAGGGGAAAAGGGAATGAGGGAGGAGGCAACAAATAGTACAAGAAATGTACCCATGGCCTTACGTATGAAACTGTAACCCCTCTGTACATCATTTTGACAAAAATAATTATTTTAAAAAAAGAAAAGGAAGAAAAAATGAAAGGAAGTGAAAAGGAAAAGAAAGAGAGGGGCAGGGAGGGGAGGGGAGGAAACAAAGATCACATATTCTAGAGTGGGTACCAGAGGGAGAAGGAAAAGTGAAAAGGGGGATGAAAGAAGAAGGAATATGATCAACGTACTTTATATACATGTATGAAAATGGAGCAATGAAATCTATCAAAATTATTCAAAGTCAAGTGATCAAAAGGTGGTGACTGAATGAATTTGGCCAAGGTACATAATATGTACCTTTAGCATAATGAAGCCCCCATTGGATAACTCATCTATACTAATAAAAATGTAAAGTAAATGGATAATACTTAAAAAGCAAAAAAAAATCAACATAACTTCAAAAGTAAATGCACATTGTGTTGTATGCAACTGTTCACAAACATATAAATGGAAGTATGGTTTATGCAAGGGAGAATTCAAATGTTGTTAAATCCTTAGAAAAATGAATTCACAATCCAACAAAATTAATATTATGAAGCTGTTACTTGAAATGTGTGTGGGGAAGAGTAAGGGGAGGTGGATACACAAATAATGAGAGAAAGAGGAAATGCACTATGCATTTCCAATGAAACTAGGAAAATTGAGGGGATGGAAGGGGTGGGAAGGAGACTGATGAAAGGGCTAGTGGCATCAATCAAGATGCATTGTACTCATAAACTGATTTTTTGGGGTAATAACTTAAGTTAATAAAATTATATTTGTGTATTATTATGAACACTATGGATGAACAATCCTTCACATGTTAAAACTTTTGAAGGTCATAAAGGCCAGCTGGATATTCTTGGGAGATAAGCCAGTTGAAGCTGTACATCCTTAGAAATAGTCACAGACATTCACTGTACGTTTCTACTTACCTTAATGGAGAATCTGCTTGAGCAGTCTCTTGATTCAGTCCTGTAAGTTGTCCCTGGATAGATTTAAGTATTTTTTTTTACTCCCTTGGGACTCATTGTATCGAAGTTTAAATGTGACTCATGAATAAACATATTATTTCATGTTAATACCCGAGAGTGTATCTTAATTATTCTACTGCATATTCCATTAGGAAAAGTAAAAAAAAAATTCAGGCCTCAGTCTATGGGAATAAATAAATCTATTAATATCACAGAACATTGAAAATCACAAATATGTCTTTATCAATATCTTAAAAACCTTGTGAAGCAAATTTTTTATGTTTTATTTTGTTGCCGGTCCTGGGGCTTGAACTCAGGGCCTGAGCACTGTCCCTGGCTTCTTTTTTGCTCAAGGCTAGCACCCTGCCACTTAAGCTACAGCGCCACTTCTGAGTTTTTCTATATATATGCTGCTGAGGAATCAAACCCAGGACTTCATGTATATGAGGCAAGCACTTTACCACTAGGCCGTATTCCCCAGCCCCTTCTAATATTTAAAGTCCTTTTTTTTTTTTTTTTTTTTTTGCAAGTCCTGGAGCTTAGACTCAGGGCCTGAGCACTGTCCCTGGCTTCTTTTTGCTCAGGGCTAGCACTCTGCCACTTGAGCCACAGCGCCATTTCTGGCCATTTTCTATATATGTGGTGCTGGGGAATTGAACCCAGGGCTTCATGTATACGAGGCAAGTACTCTTGCCACTAGGCCATATCCCCAGCCCCATGAAGCAAGTTTTAAGTGTGATGCTACCACTGATCCATTCTACAAAGGGAAGAATTATGTTTTATAATACCTTTAGTGATAGAATATATTTTAGATATGTAGTTATAGGTTGGTAAAAAGCAATGTCCTAGGAGATACATTATTTCTCTAAAGAAGCCAGTGGTAAACAACTTTTCCATTCATTTTTACAGAAATTTGATCTTTATGAATCTTCACATATTCTCTTTTCTATTTTATTTATTGGAATTCTTTATTTTAGTCTTTTATGTATCATTGGGATTTCCTTTGTTTTGCGGAAAAAAATTCTGATCAGCAATTCTTCCCATTTGTTTTCTGTGTAATCTCTTTTCACTTAGATGTATACTTGAACATATCACAAGTTACTTATTCTTGTTATTCAGATTGCTGTTGTCAGTATTTTTGTTTTTTCTCAGAAAGAAAATACTAATCATTTAGAATACTGTTTTTTTTTTTTTTTTTGGCCAGTCCTGGGCCTTGGACTCAGGGCCTGAGCACTGTCCCTGGCTTCTTCCCGCTCAAGGCTAGCACTCTGCCACTTGAGCCACAGCGCCGCTTCATTTAGAATACTGTTTTTGAACTCTTATGTCATGTTTTGTCTTCCTTTTCAGCACATAATCTACTAAAATTGTCATTGCAATTTATGTAGTTTTTGCCTATTCTTGTACTTTCATCTACAAAAATCTACTTTGGTCATTTTATTTTTTTTGAACATAATAAAATTTTAATTAATACAGTATTCTAGATACAAGTAGAATACTACTAGATAAGAACCATATTTGCCTCAGAAATCTATGGCCCTTTCAAAATTTTCAGGGACCATAAAATTTTGTAAAAAAAGTTTTGCATCTTACTATTGTAACCAGTTCAACTTGAGATTGCTCTGAAGTATTAGCTCCTTATAAAGTAAGTATAGTTGGCAATATTCCCAGGCTGAGTCCCATGTTAAAAACCTTTGCCTGAAATAACTTGTACTTTGTTCATTTTAATTTCCCTTGTAATGCTAATATTTTGTAACACCATTCAGTATTTTGAGCTTATTAATATTTATTGTTATAAAGCCTACTCCTGTAAATTCTATAACCACTGTTCTTTCAAGATGTATTTTAATTACTTCTATTGTCACATGATTTTATTTCATCATATCTATTCATTGTCATTGGATACTGCATATTGTGAATCTTACTATAGTGTTACATGTTGTCTGATTTTTTTTCTAAAAGTTTTAATTGTTTCAATAGAACTCAGTTGTTTCTATCAAAGACTTGGATTACAGCTCCTAACCAATCTAAAGCATCATATGTCTCTGACATTTCCAATGTATCCACAGGATTCAACAAGGATCCCACTTTCTGACTCATTCACCTCCAGTGTCTTTCTGTAGTATATGATATCTGAGAAACCACAATGTATACTGCTAGGCTCGAGAAGAAGCTAAGCAATAGAATAGTTGTCTTCCAACCAGGAGTCCCTGATGTCAAATCCCATGATTGCCCAAAAGAAAACTGTTATTTTCCAATGATAGGACATATTTTTTAAACCTTATTGGTATTCAAAGCACAGAAAACTCAGAGTTCAGTCACAAACTCAAGAAAGAACTTCCAATGGGGAAAATGATAACAAAATAGCAAAAATATATGACACATAAGAAGCAAAAGTTAATATGCTAGGAGCATATTCTTCATTACCATAATCATAGTAAATGTCAATATAATTGGAATTGAAATGCAGAATCTGGAAGAAGATGCTTAAACATGAATTGCATAAATCTGAATAGACTCTGTTCATACTATCACTTTAGATAAGAGAAAAAATACAACTAAGAACATATATGTTTAAGAAGAACTAGAAATCTATGATTTTAGCTACTTGGGAGAAAAAAAAATGAGAAAACTTATAGCTAAAAGCCTGGATTTGAAATCAAATTAGTGATACACTTATCTCAACAAATTAGCTGAATATGGTAGTGCACACCTGTGAATCCTAGTGTATGTGAAACGAATGAGTAACAGTACTTTGATTTAAGTCCAGCCTGAGCCGAAACGTAAGATCCTATCTCTAGAGATAAGTAAAGCAAAAAGTGCTATAAGTTTCCTTATGTAACAGAATGTTTGTCGAGCAAATGCAAGGCTCTGGATTCTAACCTTAGTTCTGTCACAAAGCAAAAACCACCAATCAACAAAAAGAGAAGTGGAAAAAAATAGACGTTTTTCCACAAGGTTGTCATAGAGAACCACAAAGAGATATTACAACATTGTCACGTAGGGGTTACAACTGTTCACTTAGTGGTTATGATCATGGTTGAGAAAAACAAAATTCGCTGATGACAAATCCAAGGAAGAAAGTTTAGTACACATATGATAGGAAATAGTCATTTGTTTTACTTGTTTTAGCTGAGACATAAAGTACAGAAATGGTATCTATTAGCTTGATACTGCATAATGTTTTGATAAATGTACCTCTGCGTCATGTTTGCATGAGGATAAATATACTAAATACAATTACTCAATTAAATATAGTCATTTAACATTTATTGGCCACACACAGAATTTTATTTAATAAAGGTAATCTAAGAAAAAAAGATTCCTAGGATTGTCTTTTTTCAAAACAAACACATTTTCATGGGGAAACATGGCTGTGATATATTTCTTTTAAAAATTTATCACAGAGGGGTTACAGTTACATAAATCAGGTAATGAGTACATTTCCTCTTGAGCAATGTCATCTCCTCCTTCATTAACTCCCAGTTTTTCCCTTCTTGCCTCCCCTCCCCCTCAAGTTATCTAGTATGAAAGTACTATCTAGTAAAGTATCTAGAAAGTCGTATCTAGTGTGAAAGAATTATTTCTAAAATATAAGAATTTGATTCTTTTATATTTTCTATATCTTATATTCTCTGATATTCTATGCATCACACATTATTTGTAATTGTAAACCTCTGTCACAACCAAAAGGACAATGCAAAGATCTGAAGCATGATATTATTCAGTCTATTTGGTTATTTTTGTCTTAAAAAGCAAAGAATGGATGCAGGCAGCTAATATGCAAAGCTGAAAAGAACATAGAGTATATTCCATAATGATTAAAAAGGAGAAATACTAAGGTTGCCAATAATAAAAAAGAAATATTTCCCCATTGAATTGTCTACTTGTCCAAATAGAGAAACACAATAAGTATAGTTAATCTCTTTTTTGTAGATAAATTTGAAAATTTATAAAACTGAATGGGTAGTTATATGAGAAAAAATTGGGGTAAAACCATGAATTTCTAAATTTTTATAAATGGCTACATAATGTTTAACTTAATGTGTACTTCCATGAGTCCCAGAAAAAAAATGATAAAATTGAGGTAAACATATAGGCAAACTAGAATGAATGAATTACTGAATTTCATTTAGCAGACTTTATGAAAATAGAAGTACTGGGGAGGAATGAATGAGAGAGCAATGCTTGGGATAAGTTTTTTTTCAGCCTACTTACAATGCTTCTGTTCTATAATTTCAAGAGCTGTCAACTCCTTCATAGCACATTTTCTTTCCTTTCCCAATTATCTTTGTTCTATGTTCACTTAGTTTATCTATTTTCTTTAAAAAATCATTCCATTTTACATATTATTTTATCTCTCTCAAAGGTTTTCATTCCCCCCCCCCATAATAACCCATGAAGAGCAATAAAAGTACCTGTATGTACACTACAAAATGAAAGTACATATTCAATCAAAAAATGCTAAGCTTCTGGGTGGGTAAATACAAAAGAAATCTTTATGCCTATAATCCAATTAGCAATAGCCCTATTTTATGAGAACCCAATGAATCTGTGTAAGCGATTCCAAACCCTCTTTAAAGCACTTTTCACATCTTTGTTTCTCAGACTATAGATCAAAGGATTCAACATGGGGATGATTAAGGTATAAAACAGGGAAGCCACTTTGTCAGTATCGACTGAATGAGTGGACTTGGGCTGCACATACATAAATATCAACGTCCCGTAAAAGACTATGACCACCGTCATGTGGGATCCACAGGTGGAGAAAGCTTTGCGTCGGCCCTCGGCGGATTTCATCCTGAGGATCGATGTAAGGATGAGCAGGTATGACACGAGGACGATCAGTAGGGACGAGATCAAATCAAAGGCTGCTAAGATTAGAATGATCAATTCAATTTCATGTGTATCTGAGCAGAGCAAGGATAATAAGGGAAGGCTGTCACAGTAGAAATGACTGACGACATTGTAGCCACAGAAGGATAAAGTGAAAATCTTTATGGTGACAAGAAGAGACACAAATGTGCAGTAGAGATAGGGGATTGCCACCAGTATATGACACACTTTTTGTGACATGATGACAGTGTAAAGCAGTGGGTTGCAGATGGCCACGTAGCGGTCATAGGACATGGCTGACAGAATAAAAAGCTCACTAATGATGAACACAAGGAAGAAAGCTAGTTGTATGGCACAAAAATTATAGGAAATTATGTTTTGATCCACCACGAAATTCACTAACATTTTTGGGCCCACAGTTGTGGAATAACCAAGATCAGTGAAAGCCAGGTGTCTGAGGAAAAAGTACATTGGAGTTTGCAGTCTGGAGTCCAACGTGGTGAGGATGACCATACCCAGGTTGCCCACCACGGAGACCACATAGATGATGAGGAACAGCACAAACAATGGAGCCTGAAGTTCAGGACGATCCGTGATGCCCATCAGGATGAATTCAGTCACCACCGTGAGATTGTGTGTCTCCATTGAGGCTTATTCTGAATAGATACGTAAAAATAGTCAATTTCCTTTGTTATTTCACAAGAGTTTAGTAAACAAAGTAGAAATAAGATATATTTAGATTTTTCAATACATCATTTAAAAAATGAACTCAGTTTTTAAAAATATACTACATATGCATATGACCCAGCTTAGAGTTAGAGACAATAATTGATCAGCCATTCTTGACTAAGATTCCCAGCAAATATTTCCCACTATTTAGGTACTATGTCTGAAACTGAAAATGTTGCAGCTTTTGGCATGTAAAATTTAGAAGCCAATTAAGATGAAAAGCCTTCTATGTACTTTATAGTGATGAGGATAAGAGTTCTGATAAAAACACAGATTGATTGAGAGATAATGATAGAAATTAGTAACAAAATGGCATAGTTACTAATAAAGCACAGTTGTAGGGGCTGGGGATTTAGCTCAGCGGAAGAGCACCTGCCTGGTGAGCACAAGGCCACGAGTTCAGTCCTCAGCTCTGGGGGAAAAAAAACACAACTATAAAAGACTAATAAAGCACATTTAAAAAAACATACAATTATTAAACTCTGTAGTTCTATTCATAGTCACCTTTCTAATTTAATTTAATAATATTTTATCAAATAATTCCAGTTATATCAGTTTTTCTTACTACAAATTTCAAAATTGGACAAATCCTCTACTTCAAAATATCGTTCTCTGAAAACATTTACTTCTGTATTTGGTCCATTTAAAATTTCAATACATTGCACACAGTTTAGACATTTATATTAATAAGATCACAGTAGAGTCTTTTCTACATAAGTGAAGAAAATGCTAGGCGATATACATATGGTGATAAGTGCTAGACTAGGTTTTAACCTGGCAAAGGAGTACTCCGGGAAAATACTCTATTTAGAGGAGTATTAGAAAAAGCTATTTATTCTCTGATTGAAAATCAACATGCTTTTGGGCAGATTTATTAGGAAGGACATATGAAAATTACATCATTCAATGGACCTATTCTACTTAACACATAATTCTAAATATTAAATATATAATGGGATTTTTTGCATTTGTTTTTTAAGTTGTGAAAGTACCTTAGCTGAAAGAGATTTTTTAGGTGGATTTAAAAAAAATTCATGTGGATGATGAAATAGTTGCTTCTCAGGTTTATGATTATGTGTAGATGACAAATCTCATAGGACATGATATATGCAATCTATCCCTGTCTTCTTGTATCTAATCAGTGACAAAAATTACATAATCAAGTGCTACTGTTTACATTACTCATCTTTTGTGTTCCTAACTAATTAAATAATATTGTACTATAAATTATTTCAGCATATGTGTGCTTGAAATAATAATTATATCCAGAGAGAATTTTATAACTTAAAAATACTAATCTACACGTAAAAGGTGTAGTGTGCTTAATCATGCCAGATGTTGGGGTGGAGAGAAAAAGTCTGATCCAGTTCAAGCTCATTGGTGTTACATAATATATGTTTTGAAGAATCTCCTCTGGTTGAAAACACTTTGAAAATTATATAATGGAATATAATGGAAACAAAATAAAATTCATCCTAGATTGGACACATATGAAATTCTGCATGTGCTTTGTAACACTTTTGTGTATTTAAGCAATAGAATTTTTTTGTTTTAAATTGTTTTTGTCAAGGTGATGTATAGAGGGGTTACAGTTACATATGTAAGGTAGTGAGTACATTTCTTGTCAAACTTACTAGCTCCTCCCTCACTTTTCTCCCACCTTCCCTCTTCCCCTATCCTGCCCCCGCCAAGAATTGTAGTTAGTTTGCAATATATTTTTTGTAACTAACACTGTTGCATTGGTTCACTCTTTGTCTCACCATTTTGACATTCTCCTTCCCTTCCCTAAATCATACAAACATATAAAATACCCAGGGTACCCTAATCAGAAACAGTGACAGCAGGGGCTAAATCATAGGGAAGATAAACAGAAGAAAAAAATAAATAATTTTACATAGTATGTTAAAAATAAAAACAACAATGATAAACCACTTGTTTCCATATGTTGGAATTCATTTCGCTTAGCATCATCTTATGTGATCATATGAACATAGCTATTGAGCTATTGTGATCATCTGCTAGGATTATTTTACAAATTATTACCAAGAAGGGGAACCAATAGATTTAAATTATTATAAACTATATAATATAGGTATACATTAATCAAATTAAAATACATCTGAATACTCTAAAGTTTATGTCAGATTATGATGTGGAAGGCATGATGATGTAAGAAAAAATTTTTTGAGTTTACTCAATTCTTAAAAAAATGGAGGTAGTAGGGCTTGAATTTATGATCTTACTACATTTACTTCTTTGGCTGGTGCTCTGCCACTTGAATCATGCCTTTATCCCTAATTTTTTACAAGGATAAAGAAATGTAATAGTGGCATATAAAGAAAGTTGTAGTGACCACACCCTCTGAGTTAGAAGCAAAAACAAATAAAATATACAACCTCATATTACAAGTAATTTGATTAGAAGTAATTTGAATTAGTTCATTTAAAATATTTCTCATCAGATCACACCTATGGTGAACACAAATGAAGACATTATAATCAATGTACATTATATGAAAGTTGAACTATGTAATGAGAAGTGGAAGTGGGGGAGAATAATGAAAGTGGTGATACTCATCAACATACATTGCATTTATAAGCTGACTTATGAAATTAAACCCCCATTGTACAACTACTTAATGAAAGTATGTTAGGTGAAGTAAGTAAGTCAGACCCAGAGAGTTCTTATATGTTGAAAATAGATTTAGCTTATAAACTTATAAGCAAATACCCTAGATGGTGTGCAAGTTTATACAAATACAGTAAGTGAAATATGCTAGATTCAAGGGAGAACACAAATTGTGTAATTCCTTACAAAGTAAAGTCAAAGTTCAGCAAAATAAACCACCAGGAAGCAGGCCATCAAACAGAATGGAGTGAGGTGAAGTGGAAAGGAGACAAATGAACAGAAGAGGGGAAAAATGCACTGAGGAATTCAATGTATGTCCCACAAAATTAAGAAGAGTGAGGGAATGGGTGGTTAAGGAAGGGATGGATGTAAATGTAGAAAGGGGTGACACTGATGAAGATGAATTATATTCATTAACTGCTTTGTTAAATGGTAAATGATTTGTACAACTACTTAAAGATACTCTAAATGTGTATAACCATTCAAAAAGTTAAAAATATATTAATAATAAAATAGCTCATGATCTTCTATTTGTTTACTAATACAAAAATACACCTTTATATTCACCATTAGGCAGAAATAGTAGGAAATTTCTTCAGTAAATAAAATAAATTCTATGCATTTTACATTTCATTTATTGTATTTTATAATTAAAAACAATCAGAGAACTAAAGCAAAACTTGTACTTGGTAAATACCTGGTTTCTTTTTTTTATTGTCAACCCTGAAATTTTATTAGGTTCTCATATAATTTGGAGATTTTTCTTTTCAAAGTAAAATATTTACTTAAACATGAAAGAAACATACAATTTTCCTAACCAAAAAAAAAAAAAAGCTAAATAACAAATTAGTAATTAGGACAGTTGGTTCCTCAAGGATTAAAAAGAAAGATCAGTAATATCTAAATTGATGATGAATAACAAAGAAGAAAAGCAGGACTTGAATTAAGTCTCCAAAGGTGGTATAGGGGAAGAATAATGTAAAAGCTTTTGAAAGAGTTACATACCTGGTTTCTTGTTAGGACAGAAAAGATCGGTGCTTACCCTCATGTCAGCTTTGGAATACTTAGGAAAGAAACTCTTTATGTTGTTTCATTTTTTTTCCTCAAGCATTACCTCATTTTCAAATAAACTTACTTATAGGAAAAAAGTATTAATAAAATCATAATGACCATTGTAGATACATTTTACTATCTTTTCATACTGCTATATTTGTTGGGTAGTGATTAGTATTTTCTAGCAAAAAAAAAAAAATTCTGTTTGAGAAAGTTGTATCTGCTTTGGGTGAGATACCCCTGGAAATCAGAATATATTGTGGGCCTCCTAAGTTATCATAAATTTAGCTCCTGAGAAGTCTGCTAATCTTCAAATAATGCTTTCCACATGTAAACAGAAAGTAGAAACTCTCTTTTATCTCATCGACACATGAGAAAAGAATCATAACCACATATATACTTAAATAATCATTGGGTGTTACATTACGTAAAACTATTCTTACATGATTATTTTAATGGGGTCCTAGAGCTTAAGAGCTAGTAAATCATTATGATAACAATCTACTAAGCTGGATAGTGTCAGTTTCTTCATTAGCCCATTTTAAAAAAGTGTTCATATTATTTTAGTGCTGTTTCATTTGCTTTATGTTTTTGCCTTAGAGATAAACTTATTTATATAAAACAAAAGTTTTGTACGCAATACCATAGTATCATTTTAATGATACATATACACTTAACTATTGAATTATGGAAAATATTCAAAGGGTTATTAAAGAAAAAGTAACCTCTATTTACTGTTTTCTAGGGGCTGGGACTGGAGTTTGAATTCAAGGCATCATGCTCTGACAAACTTTCTTCCTCATTCTACAGCTTGAGCCATATCTTTACTTTCAGCTTTTGCTGGTTAATTGGAGATTAGAGTCTCACTGACTTTCATGCTTTAATATTCTCAGATTCCTGGTGTTCCAAAAGCTTCTTATAAGAAAGTTTTTGTTACACCTCTGCTACTAATATGAAAGATGCAAATGTCATTGAACACTGCGTTCATTTTTAATATGGAATGTCCTGTCTTTCTCTTTATAAATTTTTACCTGTGATGAAGCGCTTGACTTCAAGTGTTTCTCACATGGCATTTTGAGAATAATTTATGGAATTTGTTGCCTCTTGAGGTTCTCTCTAAGGAATTGTTAAACTGGTAATTATCTCTAACAAATCTGAGAATTTAACAAGATATCTAGAGGCTGCTCTCAATTAATCAAGGGTACTTCGTATTCATTGGTGTATTCTGTTTCTCTAGGAAACCAGAATAATATGTAAAAATGCATGTGTGTATGGTTATAAATGTACACATACATGATAAATATGTATATATAATAAATATCCAAACATTAAATTATGCATGCTACATGTTATATGTACATATACACTCATAAAACACACACACATATGAATTGTGTATGTGATATTATATATACCTATAAATGAATATATGATATGAAACTCACCAAAAGAGCATGATAGGAATGAAAGAAATAAGAGTAATATAGTGGAGAAGGTGAATTTGTTCAAAATATGCCGCATGTAAACAGAAGGTAGAGCATCTCTTTTATCTCATCAAACATGAGGAAAGAAACAGTTTTACTAATGCATGTTAACACAAAAATCACATGCATGTGTGCATGTGTGTGTATACATACACACATAGTCACTTAATTTCTTTATTGAGTCAAGAAACACAGCATTCTTCCACATCTCTCCCAAGCCCACTCATCTCAAATTTCCTAGTTACATTTTCACATATATATTGAATGTTATTTGTCCACCCTTCTGTCTATCCATCCACCCTCTCCCTTAAAACACCTCCCTAGATACCACAAGCTCATCTTTTTTTTTTTTTTTGCCAGTCCTGGGGCTTGGACTCGGGGCCTGAGCACTGTCCCTGGCTCCTTTTTGCTCAAAGGCTAGCACTCTGCCACTTGAGCCACAGTGCCACTTCTTGCTATTTTCTGTATGTGTGGTGCTGGAGAATTGAACCCAGGGCTACATGTATACGAGGCAAGCACTCTTGCCAGTAGGCCATATCCCCAGCTCCACAATCTCATCTTATTAATTATCCATTTGGTTCCCTAACTCTGTCAAACGCTTCAAACAAGAATCTGTTCTACTATAAAATTATCTTCCAAACCTTGTCAATTAGCTTTTGCCTCTGAGATCCCTGCTGGCTACCTGGCATAAATGGGGAGTTTGAACTGTTTTATTTTATTTCTTATGTGAAATTTTTCCTGTCCTATGTGTTTTCTGGGATATTTTTCCAGCTTACAATTCCCTAGTTATTCATCTGAAATATTTGTAGCTATGAATTATTCATATCTAACTCAGACACTTGATCAGGAGAATCTTGAACAGAGGAAAAACTGTACATAATAAAAGTGTATGATATACAGGCAATAAGTAGCAATATTCCAAAAGTATGTAATTCATCTCTAACTAATTTAAATACAAGTAAATTAAATTTTGCATTTAGAAGAAACAAATTATCATGCTGGGAATTAAGAAAACCACAGTGATTAAATATATTTTGTTTGAAAGAGACGTTTAGATGTTTTATGTTCAGGACATACAATAAAAATGAAGTTAACTAGTTAGCTATTGACAAAAATGAAACAAAACAAAAATGATAAAGCAAACATGAATTGCTATTACAGAGTTTAATACATATTCCTACTGCAAGAATATAAAGTTAGATGGAAATGCTAAAGGAACATTGGTGCACACAGAATGTTAGGAAGAGTTATTTAATGGCTATCTGAAAGATTAGGGTGAATGAGAGTGAATATAATGGAAGTAATCATAGTGTGTGAATGTTATAAATTTTTGCTGTGAAGCTGAAAGTATGTATTTATCTATGTATCTGTCTATGTATTTATTTATCTATCACTTATCCATTTATAACTGTCAATCTATTAGATATACTATCAAGTATCATTTTTGTATCATTATGGTTTATTGAAACATTTTGTATTACATATTAAATACAATGTTTAAATTGATTGTTCAAGATCCTGTGAAAGGCATTTTTTACTTCTTTGTTTCTAATGCTGTAAATCAAAGGATTCAGCATGGGAATCACTAATGTATAAAACACAGATGTTAATTTATCAGTGTCAAAGGAGTGTGTGGACTTGGGCTGCACATACATGAAGAGTAGAGTCCCATAGAACACCACCACCACAGTCAGATGAGAGCCACACGTGGAGAATGCTTTCTTCCTGCCTTCTGCAGAATGCATTCGACACACAGCTAACAGAATCAGAGTGTAAGAAATCAGCACCACTACAAGGGAGGAGATCAAGTTAAATGCTGAAAATGCAATGATGATCAATTCTATATCTCGTGCATTTGAACACAGCAGAAGTAACAGAGCAACATTATCACAGTAGAAATGACTGATGATATTAGAGCCACAGAAGGTCAGGATAAAAATCTTAACAGTGATCATCAGGGCTTGAAAGGCACTGTAGAGGTATGGGAGGCCCACCAGCACATGACAGAGCCTCTGAGACATGATGACATTGTACAACAGAGGGTTACAGATGGCCACATAGCGGTCATAGGCCATAGAGGACAAGATGAAAAGTTCACTGATGATGAATGTAATGAAGAAAGCCATCTGGGTGGCACAAGCATAATAGGAAATGGTATTTTCTTCTGAAATAAAATTTACCAACACCTTGGGATAAATGACAGTGGAATTGCCAAGGTCAATGAAAGCCAGGTGTCTGATGAAGAAATACATAGGTGTGTGTAGGTGAGAGTCCAGCTTGGTTAGAATGATCATGCCCAGGTTTCCCACCACTGTGACTGTGTAGATGAAGAGGAAGACCCCAAAAAGGGGGAGCTGCAACTCTGGCCGCCTTGTGACTCCCAAAAGAATGAACTCATTTGGTGTTGTAAGGTTTTGTTGGCCCATTTCCTCCAAGAACCTACTCTGAAAAAAGAAATGTTAAATGTTTTCACATGAAATACTTGTTAGCTGATGAACTCCATAGAATGGAGATTCTTATTGCAGTAGATGGTAGCATAAGAATTTCAAGATCTGATTTTAATAACTGAAGAATAGAATCTTACACTTTCCCCAGTAGAGGGCTATGTGACACACAATGTCATAACAGATTAAATTCTTAATAAAAAGTAATATTTGGAACATGGGTGTTGGTAAAACATCTACATGATTGAATCATAAATTATGAATGCACTTCAGTATTTGTATGTCAATTCTTCTTCTTTTTCTAGTACCTGGGCCTTTTTGCTGAAGTGCAATTGAGACACCTCTATTTCCAGTCTTTCACTGGTGAATTGGAGGGAAGCATGGTAGCCCAAGGAGTTCTAAGAGTAATTTTGACTGTGTGCTTAGTCTTGTTTTAAACCTTAATTTTCAAATTTCAGCCTCTTGAGTAGCTAGCATGATAGGCTTGGGCACCAACACCTTCCAGCTGGCAAAAGCAAGATACATTAACCACAACCCATTAATTCGTCTACATACGGACTTTTACCACTTGGAGTTTTTACACTAACTGAATCAGAATGCCTCAATCTATACCAGCACTTTTAGCATTCAGCGAATAGATTCAGAGCAAATTGAGTTAATGATGTTGTTCATAAAGTTTAAAGTCATTGCTACCTATCATTAATCAGTAATATCTTTCCATGTAGAAATGGCTACACCCCATCCTCCAATATGTAGCAATAAATATAGACATTTAATAGTAATATCAAAATTCTTATAAATTTTGTATTGCTTTGCCAAATTGTTCAGAAATGAGTGCAAATTTTCCCATGGGAAATTAAGTATATGCATTCATTTATCAAATTCCATGTATTATTTTAATTTTTAAAGAAAGTAAATCCTTATTTTAGCATAGATTACAGGACATAGAACACATGAATCTATTATCCTCCAACATGTGGTTTGTGTCAGTATACTTGGGATTCAGAATTTGATATTATATGATTTATTTCATTTTTATCACATTATGGAGATATATTAGATGACTAAATCATTTAAAACATTCCTTTGAAATTTTATTACCCTATGTATTGATAACAAAATTATTTCTGCAAATTTCCAGTGAAATATTCAGTATAATACTGTGATTTTCAATTTTTGTCAGCACTCTACATAATGAAATTAGCATAAAATTGAATAAATTAAAGTCTGATTACTATGATGAAAGGGAGACTAATTTAAGTTAATCTCTTAAATTTCTGTCCTGTCCTATTCAGTGTCTCTACAGTAAAACCATAGAATTAGGTTGCTGTCATTTCCAATTAGAGAAGATATTAGACATGAAAGTACTCAGTAAGATGCAGAACAGAATCTGGGCTGTGGCTCAAGTTGTAGATTGCTAGCCTTGACCACAAAGAGGCTCAGAAACAGCCCCCAGTCCCTATGCTCAAGCCCCATAACTGAGCAGAAAAATAACTTTCCATTGTGGGCTGGGAATGTTGCTTAGTGGTACAGTGCTTGCCTAGCATATGTGAAGCCCTGGGTTCATTACTAATAAAAAAGGCTGGAAGTGACACTGTTGCTCATGTGGTAGAGTGCTTGCCTTGAGCAAAAGAAGCTCAGAACAGTGCCCAGGCATTGGGTTCAAGCCCCAGGATTGGCAAAATGAAAAAAAAGATGCAGAACAGAGCAGTAGAGTGTTATCCTGTCTAATTGCTAGGCAGGAACTCAAGGAAGTCCACTAGTCTGGAGCAGCTCTAGTCCCCAGCACCTGAGGCAGCTGACAGTGAGTTTAGGAACATGTTCTATAGTGGTGTCAATATTTCCATTTTGATCAGGAAATGAGGCCTAGGGAGAAGAGAGATACTGGATTTTACTGAGCTGCTACCATTTCCTTTCCTTCATACTGTTGTGTGCCATATCTCCATTGAGTTTCAGTCTTTCTTTTCCAAATTCTTTTACTTTTTTCAATTTTTTTTGTTAATGTTTGTATTTCATACACACAGGTTTTCACTGTAGTGTTACCACACAGGCAAAATACCTGCCTCGAACCCATCCCTTCTATTGCCCACTCACTTGACCTTACCTCTTCGTGTCACTATTTCAATAGGTTTTATCCAGTTTCATACCTATGAAACTCTCATAACTTCTAAGTTTATCCTTTTTGTTTTCTCAATGATACATCGTCTTGACACAAATATTTCATATCTTCCTTGCTTTAGGTCTTTCCTCATCTTAAAATTATGTCTATTGATTATTCTTAGTTAATTTGAATGCATGGAGCCATTGGGCCTATCTTAGAGTTATACTGTGCCATAGGAAATGAAATGCATTAAACAATAGAATTCAGAATTCCAGTGCCAGTCTTTGTTTATATTTTGCCAAGAATCTCTTAGTTCTCCCTAGGTCTCCTCTCCTCTCCTCTGCTCTCCTGTCCTGTCCTGTCCTGTCTTCTCTCCTCTCCTGGCGTTTCCTTTCTTCCCCTCTCCTCTGCTCTCTTAACTTTTCCTCTCTCCTCCTCTTTTCTTCTTTCTTCTTCTTATTTTTTCTTTAACTTTTATTCCTCTTCTTTTTTTGTATTGGTACTAGGGTTTGAACTCAGGACCTTGCTGCTGTAAGGCTGGTGCTCTGCCACTTGAGTCACTACTCCAGTATCTATACTATATTTTAATTCTTTCTCTATTTTAAAAGTCAGTTGTGTTCCTCTAAAGATATGTATGTATGTATGTATGTCTGTACATATATATTGATCCACTAAGGGTATATAAGTGTATATACATATATATATATATTACACAGTATTTTACACAGTTCTTATGTGGCAAAAATATTTCAGATCATTTCTGGATAGTAATATACATATTCTAAACATCTGTATGTAGAACATGAAAAACAAATATCCAATAGACAAAAGTTAATAAAGACACTGTCATTTTTAATGTAGTTAAAGAAATCAGCAGTTACAACCATAAAACCGTTGACAGGATTCAAGAACAAAGAAAGATTATCAAACTCAGGTGACTGTGAAGATGCATGACAATTCTTACCCACTTACCTACACCTTACAAAGTCAGATGTCTTTCTCCACATTTTTCTTTGAATGGGAAGAATTTATTGGATTTTCCCCTTTCGGTGATGTTCCCCAAAGAAATGTCATCTAAATTTTTTTTTTATTGTGACTAAACCATGTGAGAGACTTAAAACTGCCTTGACAGTCTCCTGTTCCCTAGTGAGAAAACATAATAGCAACTCTCAGAAAGGAGCCATACAAGACACAAGATCTGCACAATTCCCTTGAGAGAGACCTGCATGATTTAGAAAGAAATATTAAAGCAACTTGGGAAAATACTCCGGCACTAGTTTATTCACAAAAATGTTAACTTGGTCCAAAGTTACCATGAAATTTTAAAATAATGAATATTAAAACAATGAACAGGCTGTAACAACACTGAAGAAATAAGTTCATATGAATTATAATAGAGACATGATAAACCTAAGGAAGATATAAAAGAATCCAACACAGATATGAATTCTTATTAAATTTACTTAGGTATTGACCAGAAGAACCTCTTTGATAACTTACAATCCTTGTAATTATACATTAATATTTTTAAAAATATCACCCACTTCATTATTATTAGTATTTATTATTGTGGAATTCTTGAATTTTGGGGGAGTCATGTTTTCTTTTTTTCATATGTCTTGTGGTTTTGTCATTGGGATTTGAACATTGGAAGCCTCTGTGTACATCCCTTTGACAATAAATAAATAATATTTGAATAGCCAGAAAAAGTCAGACCTAGAGACATGGCTAAGCAGTTTAAAAATAATAATCACAGTAATATGAGATGGTCCCTTGCTTTTCTGTGCAAATCATTTCTTTTTTTCTTCATGCATTTTAATTGTTATTATAAAGGTGATATGCAATTACATGAGTTAGATAAAAAGTACATTTTTTTCTAAAAAATGTCACCCCTTTTCTTGCTCTCTCCCATTTTTTCCCTCCCATCACCATTCACAAGCTGTTTGTTCGTTTTTATTTATTTTTTTTGCTTTCTTCATACTTTTATTTATTTTTACAAATTTTTATTATCAAACTGATGTACAGAGAGGTTACAGTTTCATACGTTAGGCGTTGGATACATGTCTTGTACTGTTTGTTACCTTGTCCCTCGTACCCCCCCTCCCGCCCCCCTTTCTGTTCCTCCCCCCACCCCCGAGGTGTTCAGTTCACTTACACCAAACAGTTTTGCAGGTATTGCTTTTGTAGTTGTTTCTCTTTTTTTACCCTGTGTCTCTCAAATTTGGTATTCCCTTTGAATTTCCTACTTCCAATACCAGTAAACACGGTTTCCAATATACTCAGATAAGATTACAGAGATAGTGTAGGTACAACCACAGGAATGTGATACAAGAACATCATCAATAATAGAAGCTACAGATACACATAGGACGTTGAAAGTAGTTACAACTGTGATATAACAATTGTTTCCATAACATGGAGTTCATTTCACTTAGCATCATCTTATGTGATCATAAGGGTATAGCTATTGGGCCTTGTGATCCTCTGCTATGACTTGCCTAAACCTGTACTAATTATTCCCAATAAGGGAGACCATAGAGTCCATGTTTCTTTGGGTCTGGCTCACTTCACTTAGTATAATTTTTTCCAAGTCCTTCCATTTCCTTACAAATGGGGCTATGTCATTCTTTCTGATAGAGGCATAAAATTCCATTGTGTATATGTACCACATTTCCCTGATTCAGTCATCTACTGAGGGGCATCTGGGTTGGTTCCAGATTCTAGCTATGACAAATTGTGCCCCTATGAACATTGCTGTGCTGGTGGCTTTAGTGTGATTTTGTTTGTGGTCTTTTGGATAGATATCCAAAAGTGGGGCTGCTGGGTCATAGGGGAGTTCTATATTTAGCCTTCTGAGGAATTTCCATAATGCTTGCCAGAGTGGCTGAACCAGTTTACATTCCCACCAACAATGAAGTAGGGTTCCCTTTTGGCCACATCCCCTCCAACAGTTATTATTATTAGTTTTCTTGATATATGACATTCTTGCTGGAGTGAGATGGAATCTCAATGTTGTTTTGATTTGCATTTCCTTTATGGCCAGTGATGTAGAGCATTTTTTCATATGTCTCTTGGCCATTCTCATTTCCTCATCAGAGAAGTTGCTTTGTAAGTCTTTAGCCCACTTGATGAGGGGGCTATTGGTTCTTTGTGGTTTTGTTTTGGAAGAAGGTAATTTTTTTAGTTCTGCATATATTTTAGAGATGAGGCCTTTGTCTGTTGAATGTCCAGTAAAGATCTTCTCCCAGTCTGTAGGCTTTCTGTTTATCTTGCGAGCTATGTCCTTTGCCTAGCAGAAGCTCTGCAGTTTGATGCAGTCCCATTTGTCCAACCTTTCTTTGATTTGTAGCCTTTCTGGGTCTTGGTATTGGCACTGGAACAGGCCTGAAGACCAATGAAACAGAATTGAAGACCCAGAATTGAACCCACAGAACTACGCCTACTTAATCCTTGATAAAGGAGCTAAAACAATAGTATGGAAGAAAGATAGCCTCTTTAACAAGTGGTGCTGGCAAAACTGGCTCAACACATGCAACAAACTAAAACTAGATCCTTATATATCACCCTGCACCAAAATCAATTCCAAATGGATTACAGACCTTGAAATCAAAACAGACACCCTGAAAACACTAAAGGAAGGAGTAGGAGAAACACTTGGGCTCCTTGGCACAGGACAGAACTTCCTTAACAAAGACCCAGAAAGGCTACAAATCAAAGAAATGTTTGTTCGTTTTTAATACACTGTATAGTATCACTGCTGCACTTATTTAGCCTTTGTCCCACAATTTCTGTGGCCCTCCTTGCCCTCATAAAAACAGATAAGCAAACAAACTATGAAAAAAATACAAAAACATCAATAAAGAAAAAAATCTTGTTTTAAATATATACATATATGTATATGTATGTATGTATAAGGACAGAATGTTTTCCTTCCTTGAGTCTAGCCTTCCACACCAGAGCAGGCCTGTTCTCAGCAAGTCTCAACTCTAGATTTAAGGCTTTGAGAGGTGTGGGGTTATCATACAGCTACAGTTGTCAAAGTTGGGACTTGGTGTGTATCACATAAAATATAGTAATTCTTAATTCATCAGTGAATATACTATCTACTTTACAAAAAAAAAACTATGTGTAAAATTCTTCTAAATGTAACCTGTTCTTTATTCATGGAACAACATATGTCTGGTGTACCACTAGTATGTTGTATATAAGAATTCAGTACTTCCTATTCTTTATTTCTGAAAACTAACTATATGGAATTCTATTGATGCTCTACAGGAATCTGTTGATTTATCTCTCATATACTTTGTTTATTGGTAGCATCCTTCTCCAGTTAAGAAATCATATACAATTAGGAATGGGCCTCTCAGCTCTATAATCCTAGCTATTCAGGAAGGCAAGAACAGAAAATCATGGTTCTAAGCCAGCGACATTTACAATTAATCAGTCAAATGCTAAACTGCTTGTATGGCTTATGTGGTTAGAGTACCAGCCATGAGCAAGAATGTTGAATGAAATTACAAAGCTCTGAGTTCTAGTCTCTGTACTGCCACAAAAAGAAAGAAAGAAAAGAAATCATATACAGATATAATAAATGTGAAGCTTCTGAACACAAAGATTGTTGCAACTCATGAAATATTCTTAGTAGATCAAAAATGGTTGGTTAATGTAATAATATTTAGATTTGTAATTCCTTTTTAACTACAACAAGAGTTTGGTAAGTTATTCACTAATGACAATGTATTATATACTTAATAAAATATTTTAATTCATCTTTCACTGATTAAATTTAAAAACTTATTGCATGACAATGAAAGAAGAAAATTATTTAGACTTGGATAATTTCAATAAAGGCTTAGAAAGTGCTAAGTGTTGGTGTAAGTTTATATCATATGGATGTTTTGAATGTAACTAGCTATTTCATGAGTATTACCTATTTAATGATTTATGTGTGTGCCTTTATTGTTTATATTAAACAGCAATAGTAACCTTTCAAAAAATAAAGACTTAGACTATGAAAAAGAACAGAAGAAAAATCACATGGGGAGATATTGAGAGTGGCAAGGAGCACACACATCTGGAAACTAAGAAAACTGTGATCCTTGCTTACTAACCACTTTACTAAACATTGCAGGAAACTGCAGAGTAAATATTTCTAACAATGTGCAAAGAGAAACAATAATTTTAATAATGAATAAATAGAAAGCTATTTTCTCACATAAAAACCATAGATTTTACCCAGTACTAATGGCTTCTGTCTGTAATCCTAGCTACCCAGGAGGCAGCAGTCTGAGTATTATGGTTTGTAAATTCCCTGAGATCCTAATCAATAATTTAATTAAGACTTAGATTATGAGAGCAAGCTTAACTCAATAAAAGAGAAATAATTTATTGGAGTCAAAGGAAAGGTGGTTATCTTATGAGACTTATTATCATGAAACACATGCCTTTAATAATAGTTTATTATAGCATTTTTCCATGTGGGATAATAAATGCACAGATTTCATTGATATTTAAAGACTCTATGGAAGGCATTTTTTACCTCCTTGTTCCTTAAGCTGTAGATTAAGGGGTTAAGCATGGGGATCACTAAGGTGTAAAACACAGAGGCGACTTTGTCAGTGTCACGCGAGTGTGTGGATTTGGGCTGCACATACATGAAAAGCAGAGTCCCATAGAACACCACCACCACTGTCAAGTGAGAACCGCACGTGGAGAATGCTTTCTTCCTTCCCTCTGCAGAACGCATTTGGCATACAGTCCACAAAATCATCATGTAGGACAAAAGAACTACCAAAAGAGAGGAGATTAAATTAAATGCTGAGAACAGTACTGTCAACAACTCTGTTTCTCTCACACGTGTGCAGATCAAAGGTAGCAGGGGAACAACATCACAGTAGAAATGACTGACGACATTAGAGCCACAGAAGGTCAAGGTAAAGTACTTAATGGGGAACAACAGAGCTTGAAAGGCACTGTAGAGGTATGGGAGGCCCACCAGCACATGACAGAGCCTCTGAGACATGATGACATTGTACAACAGAGGGTTACAGATGGCTACATAGCGGTCATAGGCCATAGCTGACAAGACTGACAGTTCACTGACGATGAACATAATGAAGAAAGCCATCTGGGTGGCACAAGCATAATAGGAAATGGTATTTTGGTCCACAATAAAATTTACCAACATCTTGGGACAAATGACAGTGGAATTTCCAAGATCGATGAGAGCTAAGTGTCTGATGAAGAAATACATAGGCGTGTGTAGGCGAGAATCCAGCTTGGTTAGAATGATCATGCCCAGGTTTCCTACCACTGTGACTGTGTAGATGAGGAGGAAGACCACAAAAAGGGGGAGCTGCAACTCTGGCCGCCTTGTGACTCCCAAAAGAATGAACTCAGTGGGCATTGTGAGGTTCTGTTGGCCCATTTTCATAGTCCAGTGATTATCTCTTCTGGGAAGAAATGATGGATTTTTTTTTCAGCCTTCCTTTCACATAAACTTTTATTTACAGATAGTAAGTTGATTTTTATTCATGATACTGGAGAGAAATTTTCTCCATCTGAAGTTGATAGAAAAATGAAAAACAGTCTTTAACATACAATAAAGACATCTGTACACCCATGTAATTGTAGTACTATTTGCACTTGCAAAGGATTCATTCAAACTTGGAGCCCACTCAAGGAATAGATAAAGAAGGTGCGGTTCTTAGCACAAGAGAATGAATATTGTTCAGCAACAAAGAAATGCATAGTGTCTTAGGAAGGCAATATCAAATGTTTAGCAAAATGAAACTCCGGGAAGTAAGAAGTCTAAAGGGATAGATAGGGTCAAGGAGGTATGGATAGACAAATGAAGAGAAAAAGATGTGGAGAATACAGTCAATAATCCAATGTGTATTCTAGAAGATTCAGAATGATGAGGGAAAAGCTGGGTAAGCGAAGGATGGGTGAGAATGTTCAGGTGATAACATTGGTCAAAGTATACTGTTCATAAATTGCATTGTTGAATGACAATTCCTTTGTATAACTACTTAAAGACAATTAAAAAAAGAAATATGAAAGTACTGTTGACATCATTATCATCATCATCAGGCATAATGACAAAAGGGTATTGTTTTAGGGAGGACACATTGGAAAGTGGTAGTGGAAAAGAGAAATATGACAAGGGGCAGATATGACTGAAGTATGCTATACATCAACAAACATATACACAAATATATGTATTTTATGAAATAAATGTATATTCATAAATATCATATTATATATGATACTATGTAAATGTGTATGTAAATAAATATATGGACTATATTCTATTACATATATGAATAGATAATATAAATATGTATGTAAATAAAATATATACTAAACACTTTATTTAACCACATTTTATATACAAAATATATATTCTTTCGCATATAATTCATAGATGTTTACATTCTGAACAACTTTACTTTTAAGGTAATCAATTTTCAATACTATTTTCAATTAAAACAATTTATTTCCAAGGGCTCATTTAGTAACAGAAGATGGTTTCCTAACAACAGGCTGGTTGGAGGGAGTCACATCTCCTTTTGTTTTATGCTGGCACATCACTTTCTGTTGATCTGTTTTATAATTTGGTTTCTACTGAAGAGACAATAAATGTTGGTGAATAGCTGGTGATAAAATTATGCTTTACATTATAATTTTGTCCTTAATTAGTTGTATAAATTGATTACCTTTCAGCAAGTCAGCTATAAATTTAATGCATCTTGAGTGATAGCACCTTTTTCACCATTCTCTCCATATTCAGTTTTTAAAAATAAATTAGGTCTTCTTTAGCTGTTTAATTCACAGAATTTTGTTTCCCTGAAAACACCAAAACCTCTCAGGTAATCTTAAGTAAGTTTTGTGATATGTTTGAGAGAATCATCTGATAGTTACTGTAAGCGTATTCACAATGATAAGAAGTGAGAAGTAATGGGAAATTATCTAGACCCAGTGGTCATCAACATCAGAGACATCGCTTTCTATCTACTCACCTCTAATGAAGAAACAAACTTTCTTTTCTCCTGTCATTCATATTTTTTCTTTGACCAGGAAGAATTTATGGTTTCCTTTCTCCTTCATGATGTTCCCTGAGGAATTACCACTTCATCCATGAAGATCATTATGCCTGAGTCTTTTGAGAGACTTAAAAATTGATGTTGTACTTGTCCTACTAATTGTTTAGTACTCTACACATTCCCTAGTGAGAAAATGTGAGGGATAAGGATTAAAAACAACATAAATTATTGGTAGAAGTCTGTGGAGAACTATATGACAGAAAAGTATTCACTAAGTTATTCACGATAAGTCAACAATTAAACTTGGAAATGTCAGCTCAGGAAATCCTCCAGGCATGTGGTCATTGTAGTAACACATTGAGTTTAAATAATTAAAATCTGATGTATGTATTACACATTTTTGTACTGTAATCACTCTCTGGCTACTTTTGGGTAATATGCAGTATGATCTTCATTGAGCGTCCTGTTTGATAGAATACACAGTCTCATAATACTGAGTAACATACTCTTTCTTTATGATTTCCTTATGTAAAATAATTGAAAAATTATACACCAAAACGTGATTCTAAATTACACAAATCTTAAAGGAAATCTGGGCTCTTTCACTGATTCTTACTCAATTTAAGTAGAGAACATTGCAACATAAAAGAACTTTGTGCCCTACTTTATATCCTGCTAGTCCATATCCATCATTAGAATTTTTTTCTCATGCCTTAATGATCCCAGTAAAATTTTCAATTGCCAGGCAAGGGAACTCTATCTCAATCTCTTATTCCTATACATTAGACTCATCAAATACTACTCTTCTCTTCCTTTCATTTTATTTTCATATTAATGTTGATTAAACCTAGGTCCTTCAGGTTTTAAGGCAAACACTGTAATATGTAACTTTATGCCTTTTGATGTAGTTTACTGTTGAAATAGGATGTAGCCAAATTTGCTAGAGGGAAGAAAACCAGCAATCTTCCTATCCCTACACCTGGGTAGGCTGGACTGTGGTCATTGGCCTCCATGCTCATTCCAACACCTTCTCTTGATCTGACATTGTATATGTGACTTTTGGAGTTCATCCACACTGCTTTTGTTCTGCTGCCTGACATCCTTTGTGTGAAAATCCCACAATTCTTCATCCATTCTCATCATTAATGGGTGATTAAGCTCTTAATTTGCAGGGAAAGTTTAATACACATGAATACACACTGTTAAGTAGTAGTGAATGGGGGAAGTGAGAGTGAGAGGGGTCAGTGTGATCCATGAGGAGTGTATTATGAAATGCACAGGAGCCTCAAGTTTGTAATCCTAGCTGCTCAGGAAGCTGAGACCTGAGAATCTCAGTTTGAGGTCAGCTTGGTGAGAATAAACTAAATCCATGAGATTATTTTGATCATCAACTAGTCAGGAAAAAAAAAAAAGGAAGTGGAGCTGTGGCTGAAGTGGTAGAGTGCCAACCTTGAAGGAAAAGCTAAGCATGAGCATGAGGCCCTGTGTCCAGGCTCTAGCACCAGTATTCATGCATGCATACACACACAGACACACACACTCACACACACACAAATAATACTTACACTTGCCTAATGACTAAGTATTTTGAATATTGTTTCATGGATTTATTAGCACTTTATTTTTCTCTTGGGAACTGTTCTTCCCAATATTGGTTGAGTCATGTTCTCTTTTGGTGTTTAATATTTTTATATGTTCTCTACACTAATCTCCTGTAAAATGAAAAGCTAGAGAATATTTCATCCCACTCGTTAGGCTGTCTTTTGTATTTTAGCTTTTTTGTCAGTGCAGAAGGTTTTCATACTTCTGCAATGCCATTTGTCAGTTATTTCTCTCAATTCCTGAGCTATTTCAGTTGTAGGCAGAGCATTATTGCCTGTGCTTAGCTCTTGAAATGGTTCCCCATTCTATTGTACTAGTAGTTTTATGTTTTCAGATCAGGAATTTTTGTATTAAATTAAAGAGAATAGAATAGTTATAGTTTTAAACATGTGGATATATAGTTTTCCAGCATTAACTATCAAAGTGTCTATCTTTCCTCCAACCTCCATGTATGTGTTTTGGCATCTTTATCAAGTAAGGATGAGATGATCATAGTTGTGTGGATTTATTTCTGAGGAATCTATTCTCTTCCATCATTCTGCAAGTCTTCACTATAGTGCTTTTGTTACAACATCTCTGCTATACTATAGCTTTGGTCTAGGGATTTCTTTGAATGTTCAGGGATTTTTCTGAATTTTAAGATTTCTTTCTTTTGTGATGAAGGATGTCATTGTAATTTTCATGGAATTGACTTCAGTCTCTAGATCACTTTTAATAATATGACTATCTGAAAAAAAGTTTCTGTCAATCCATGAACATACGATATCTTTCTATCCTTAGTATGTTCTAATATTTTTTTTTATTTTGGAGCTTGTAGAGAGCTCTGAAATGCTTTTATCTATGTAATTTTGAGTCTACTGTTAAAGATAATTTTTCTTAATTTCTTTACAAGTTTAATTTTTTTTGTGTGCGCTAAAACTGGGGATTGAATTCCAGGCATCATGTTCTTGTTTGGCTATTTTTTACTCAAAGCTGGTGCTCTACTACATGGGCCACACCTCCACTTCTAGACTTTTATTGGTTAATTGAAGGAAAGAGATTTAGGGGCTTATCTGCTTAGGCTGGTTTTGAGCCATGATCCTCAGATCTAGTCCTGAGTAGGTAGAATTACAACAGGAACCACTACTGATTTATTGTTATTTATTTTTAGCATGCAACATAATACCAATATACATTGGTGATATTAATTCAAGTGATACATTCCTTTCCATGCTCATTCTTCATTCTAAACAAAAAATAAATTGATTAATAACTCAACTGAGAGATTGGAATCCTTATCACTAGGAATTTCCTCAGTACTTGCGCGTGCGTGTGTGTGTGTGTGCGTGTGTGTTTACAGGTTCTTAATAAGCCTTTAATGATAGCAGCACTTGGCAGTGTTAGCAATCCCCCAGCCCTTAGGTCCTCAGCTCCTCCCATTGGCCCCCAGATCCTCCCATATCTAAACTGCCTGCTCTAGAACTATAATGGGCCACTTCCACTCACCATTAAGACCTACCTACTTCCCCTTTAGCCCCATGGCAGCTGCCATGTTACTCCCTCTCCCGTGGGAAATATGGCCCCACTAATAAACCTCCTTATGAACCTTCTCCATGACTATCTCCGCATGGTCCCCTGGGATTGCTGGGGCATATCCTTTCAGGCAAGGTCTTTGTCTTGTCTGTTTGCCTTACTGTACTGCTTTTCATAAGATAAGTAACAGCTATTTATCATGTAAGTGATGAACAGTTCTGAGTTACTTGTTTGTAATTGTCTCGGTAATATCTTACTGAGTTCAAGACTACTCCATGGTTTTTCTTTTAATTAAGTGTTTGCATTATTTTAGTTAATTACACACTTGGAGATTTAGATGATCTCATGGGAATTTTGAAAAACCTTTAAGAATGATTGCTCCCCCTTAGGTTTTCTTTGTGACTGTAGATAATGCTTTGGCTATGATGGGGCTCATTAGCGGTGGATAAAATATATGTTTGTGATTCTCTTTTTTATTCTCTTAAAGGAAAATATTTTTATTTATTTGTTTCTTGAATTCATTTTCTATCAATTGTTAGCATCTACCTGTACTTTACCTTCAAATAATCCTGTTTGATACTCTGAAAATAGTTAATAATATTGAAGACTATAACTAGCTCAATTTGTTTTTAAATAAAAGGTAAGACACCATGGAGAAAGGAATGAGGTTTATAAATCTGGTATTTCAATTTTTTTTTGTAAATTATATTTGTTTGTAAAATAATATTTTATTATTAATTTGAATTATATCTTATCTGATACATTATTTTGATCCTTTTTATTTGACAAAAATCACATGACAGTTAATAAATATTAGAAATAATTTGGTCTGATTTTATATGGACCTATTCAATTCCGGTTACACTGTCACCTTAAATTTTTTACAAGTTAGGTATCTTGAGAATAAGCAGTAGAATTAAATTTCTACTCTGTACCTGGAAGCATTTCATTAATAAAGCTTAGAAATTAACACAATTGGGGTAGATTAGTTATCCTTGAGAAAGTATTATTTAACTGATATGTGTAAGATGCAATAGAGGGTTTGAAAGAGTGCTGAATGACCTAACTTTCTACAGTGATGTAAATTTAGTACAGTTTGTGCTGTTGGAGTTAGTTGACATTCACATCTGCCTAGTTTTGCTTTGATTTGGATGAGCTCAAACACTACAATATTAACTGAAATAAATTTTAGTTAATTTCAATTCCCTACAGGTTAATCATTCATCATAAGAATTGATGAAGGCCATTTTTTCCATTTATCATTTCAAATAAATTAGAAATTTAATATTAGAAGAATGCAACAGTTTGCCTAAACAATTAAGCATAATTTATACATATCTCTTTTACTACCTCCCCTGTTACTTTTAAGCTTTTATCTATCAATACACTTGCTCACTAGTTGTTTGAAAAGTTTTTTTTTTAATTGTTCCTATCAGCTCCTTTTTAAAAACTGGGCTTAAGATCAATTTTGCAGCTTATTTCATTCAGCAAGAGTATCTCTCATGGTTATAATTGACCTACTTAGAACATTGAACATCCTAGTTTTTCAGAGCCAAAATGTATTTTACATATTTTACGACAGAACTGAATCCAAGCCAAAGCAACCACAGAAAAATAATTGAGATCATCTAGCCAGGTTCTGGTCGCTTGCGTCTCTCATCCTACCTAGTCAGGAGGGGGAAATCTGAGAAGCTAAGTTCCAAAGCCTACCCAGGCAGAAAAGTCTGAGGGACACTTATCCCCAAGTAACCTCACAAAGAAAAGCCAGAAGGCTTGAATTGGTAGAAAACGAGCCTTGGACAAAAAACTAAGTGACAGGACCTTGTCCCCAAGTTCAAGCACAAGCACTTGTGCATGTGTGTGCTTGCTCAAGACACACACACGAGACAACATAATCACATTCCTCACACTTTAAATACGAAGATTTTGGTTCGGCAAACTAAACTAGTTTGATCTAATGATGTCAGTGTTTGCATACGTCTTTGTAAACGTTCGACTCTTCTGTGCACACACATTGCTTTCTTGTCCATTTCAGATTTCAGGAAAACATAGATGGCGGGAGAGAATCTCACGTTCGTTTCTGAGTTTATTCTCCTGGGATTGACAAATGATGCGGAACTGAAGGTGATGCTTTTCATCCTGTTCCTGGCGATCTATGGCATTACTGTGGTAGGGAATCTGAGCATGATGGTGCTAATCCAAATCACCCCCAAACTCCACACACCCATGTACTTTTTTCTCAGCTGTCTTTCATGCGTGGATGCCTGCTATTCATCAGTCATTGCCCCCAAAATGCTAGCCAACTTAATGTCTGTGAGGGGCACCATCTCCTTCTCTGCCTGCATAGTACAGCATCTGTTTTTTGGGATATTCATTACCACCGAAGGCTTCCTGCTGTCTGTGATGGCTTACGACCGTTACGTAGCAATTGCGAACCCTCTGCTTTACACTGTGGCCATGTCTAAGCCCAAGTGTGTTGTGCTGGTGGCTGGATCATGTCTCGGTGGAATAATCAACTCGTTGACACACACCATCAGTTTAGGGAGATTGTCCTTTTGTGGACCTAATGTGGTGAGCCATTTCTTTTGTGATGTTCCTCCCTTGCTCAAGCTGGCTTGCTCTGACACTTCCATGAATGAGTTTCTGCTTTTAACCTTCTCTGGAGTCATTGCCATGGGCACTTTCTTGATTGTGATCATTTCCTACATATTCATTGCTGTTGCCATTCTGAGAATCCGCTCGGCTTCAGGCAGACAGAAAGCCTTCTCCACATGTGCCTCTCACATGTCAGCTGTGACCATATTTTATGGTACTTTGACTTTTAGTTACATCCAGCCAAGCTCCCAGTACTCGGTAGAACAAGAGAAAGTGGTCTCTGTGTTCTACACACTTGTGATCCCCATGTTAAACCCTATGATTTACAGTCTTAGAAACAAAGAGGTAAAGGATGCTGCAAAAAGAGCCATGGAAATGAGACACTTCTCATGCTGATTTCCAGTCAGTCGTTCAATTCCACAGCACTCCCCCAGCCAGCATTCACCAGAACTCACATGAACTCAAGGAATTCTATTTTCCATACATCAGAAATTAGTGTTTTCTTAATATCCATTGTTTACAAGAAGGAAGAAGGCTAGGCATTGAAGTGATTGACTCACTGAACAATTTTATTTCAAAAAATTCTAACATAAATTTCAGTTCTCCTGAAATTCAAGGCCATGAACATTTGAACACCCACACATATGTATGCATTTACTGATTATCTGTCTATCTATCTATCTATCTATCTCCTGATATATGTTTTGAATTTCAGACAACTGAATAGATATATGCTTTTATATATATGCGTATATGAATAAATATAAAGATGTAACCCCTTTGTGTGAGATTTTAAAATGTGTTTTCTCAGAAATCAAGACAATTATATATCTCCTATTTAACTTGGTGTTTAAAATGTATCTTAAAATTTAAATACAGGTAACATTTGTAGGAGTAGCTAGGAGGTTTATATTAACATTGAGATTTTACATCTTAGTTTATTTGTCCTCTTTTCTTCATCTTTAGGCATCCATAAACTAGTGAAAAAGAAGTGAGTTTTATATAAGCACACACACACACAGTTATAATATATGCTATTCCTAAAATATCTTCTTAAAAACATAAGTTCCTATGTGTAATGACATGTTGGTATTGGTGAAATTTCTAATTTATATCTGACTTCAAAAACTTCCTTCATCTACTTACCAGTTTCAAAAGAAAATAAGAAGGAGATTCAAATAATTTAATTAGTTTTTTAATTGCTTGTTTTGTGAAGACAGACTTGCTACTAATCCTACCTGGCTTTAAGCTCACAACACAGCTGCTTATGTTTGTGCCAATATCTGTACTCATATATCTGTAAACATAAGCTTACTTTGACAGATTTAAATCTATATCTACTGGTTCAGTTCTCTGATAGCATATTACTTGATTGCATAACTTCATAAATTTTCAATATTTTAAGAATGGTCTGTCTATGTTAGTAAATAATATTTCACTCCCTTATGAAAATTAAAATAAGTGATATAATTTACTTTTTGTGTATTTTGAAGTCTGCATTTGCTACTTATGACTCAAAAGAGAAACTCAGTTGTTAAAAATTAAAACTAATTGGGAGAGATGGAAGGGATGACATTGATCAAGATGAATTGTACACAAAATACTTGAGATGTTCAAATGAAACCCCTTTTATGACTACTTAAAATAATAAAGCTTTTTTATAAAAGTGAATATTTTCTCCAAATTTTGCGCAAATGTACATTTTCTAGATTACACAACACCAGAAGGGTAATCAACATGCTAAAATACATTAATTATAAAAGATTTTTTTTCTTGCCTATCACTAACAACATCAAAATCCATTGTGAAAGTGGTTGACTTTTCTTATATTTTTCAACATGTGGCATAAGGGGATAGGCTGATGTCAAGTGACTGTGATATTCATTTGTGTAGAATGTTAAATTCCAAGATGTGTACTTCTGAGGAGAACAGCTATCCTTACCCTTCTGTTCTACTATTGTTAGTGATAACTCACAGCAGTAATGTTCTCAATGTAACTAAAATATAAGGGGAGAAGAATTTTAATGTACACATTTATATTTCCACATAGCTTCATTCATAGACAACTTACTGTTATAGGCATGAGTGAAATGCCAAAGTGAAACTCTCTTTGAACACGTAGTATGCATTAACACGCACACACACACATACACACACACACACACACACACACACACACACACACACACACCCCAATAGCAGGAATAACAAGAATGGGTTGCTAGTGGAAAGGGAAGGAATGGAGAGGCAAAGGAGGGTAAACATGGCCACAATATTGTACACGGGGGTGCAAAAATGGAAGACTCAAGCTTGATTGAGGAAAAGGGGAAGGAGAGTTGAAAAAGAGTGATAAAGGGGGTGAGTGTTATCAGAGTCCATGATATATGTACATAGACATGTCAAAACAGAACCCCTTGTAAACTAAGAGTTGCTAATTTAAGAAATAATGATAAGTGAAATAAAAATCTCAACTTTTCTTCTGTTTTTAGGTATTTTAAAATAATATTTCTGGCTCTAACTAGGAATTCCTATACAATATTAAAGAGGAGTAGAGAGAGTGAGTATCTTTGTCTCATTCCTGATTTTGGAGGGAAGGGTTTTAACTTTTGCACATAGAGTATATAATGTTGACTGTTGGATTGTCATATACAGCCTTTCTTATATTGAGGAATGTTCCTTGGACTCCTAGCTTTTCCAGAGCTTTTATCATAAAGGTGTGTTGAATCTTGTCAAATGCTTTTTATGCTTCTGCTTAGATGATCATGTGGTCTTGTCCTTGCTTTTGTTGATGTTCTGAATTATATTAATTGGCATATATTGAACCAGCTTTTCAACCCTGCAATGAGTCCTGTTTGACTGCAATGTATGATTTTTTTTTTTTTGGTCAGTTGTTGAATTTGGTTGGCCAGAATTTTATTGAGAAGTTTTGCCTCAATGTTCACCACAGAGATGGGTCGATATTTCTCTTCCTTTGATGGTCCCTATCTGGCTTGGGGATGAGTGCTATTCTGGCAACGTAGAATAAATTTGGTAGTGATCTTTCCTTTCTAGTTCCTTGAAGAGTTTGAGGAGTATGGTAGCAATATAAGACTCTACGCGTTTGCATGCTGAGGCAAAAGGAGAATATGCATAGAAGTGGAGGACAAAGGCTCAATAGCTATGTACAGATGATGATATAAAATAATATTTCATAAAATAAACTCCAAGGAAAGGAAACAAGAAATGTTTTTAATTGCAATAGTTGCTGGTTTTGCTTTTGTTTTTTTTTCTCTCTTGTTTATTAGTTGGTTTGTATTTTAAATGGTGAGAGTGCACATTGAACTGTTGTAGACCCTGGGGTGCCAGGAGCTGGCAAGGTGTGAGCAAAGGCTCCACCACCATTGGCTCAAGGCTCTACAGCCATTGGCTCCAACCCTCAGGGCTGCAAATATTTGCCCTTTTGTTTGAGGGGAGTGCTTTTTTTCAACTTCTGGGCCTGAGGGCTTATATGAGGGAGCATGGTAGACAAAGATTGGTTGAAATAGAATGAGGAAGGATGCACAAGCTGTCTGCCCTTTTTGGTGCAGTGTGTCCTGGGACAACACTATGCAAGCATGTGACAAATATAGAAAGTGTATATAGCTAAGGCTTTTGCTGAAATAAACAGAGTTGTGCCATCAGCCTTCTCTCCATCTTCTTCATCATCATCCCCTTGCCCTCAGAATCCCTGTTCATGCTTTGGCTGGCCCGTGGCATAAAACATGGAACAGGGATGAACAAGTACAATAATGATACTTACTAGACACCATGTGGAAAATGAACTGGATATCTTGTGGGTGGGGGTGGGTGGGAAAGAATGGATGGGAGTGACAGAAGGGGAAACATGGTTCAAAAAGAATTGTACTCACTCATTATCTGATTCATGAAACTGTAACCCCTCTGAATATCAACGGTACAATAACAATAAAAAATTGTTTATGCCATGCCTCTCTAGAACAGTTACATTTCTAGCATATTGTGTGGCTGAAACAGATCTTACCATCTCCTTACAGAGATAGTCAATATTTTTCATCATATAGTATCAAAACTATTTTGGGGAAGCATCTATCATATATTTGAATCCTCTAAGACTTCAGTTTGCCATACCAGTATGAACCACAAAAACGTTGCAAGGTTTTTGACTACAAAAGACTGCTCATCTAAGTAAGCTTGATCCAATGACAGATAAGCATTATAGGAAAAAGTGATAGAAAATTATCATGTTCAATATTTTTAAAGAAAAAACATAATCCATATGCTTCCATTATGAAGAATGATATTGAATCATTTTAAGGAAATGTAAAAACTTGGAAAAATTGTATTAAGTGAAGTAAGTCAGACACAAACACAGGTTGCATAGTTTCCCTCATTGTTTTAACTAATGTGCCTACAAAACTATAATTAAACTATGGTAAAGTACAAAAAAAAGTATACTTGGACATGAAAAATTAAACAGATCTCTGGACATTCAGACAGTGAGAACAAAGGAGGATATTCATTCTCAGGAGAGGATCACAAAGGCTCAATATAAAATGACCATATAAAATGGTAAATGATAAAATGATGAAAATGAAAAAATGATAAAATTGACCATATAAAATGATATCTATGAAAATGAACTCCAAGAAGTGGAAACAAGACATTTTTTTATTATTTTCTCCTCTGTTGCTCTTTTTGCTTTCATGTACCTTTTGTCTTGTATGTAAGCTTATTTTGGAGACGGTAAAATGAGGGGGGGGCACAGAAATAGTGGGTCAGAAACAGGGTGAAATATTGTAGCTGTAATACTCACTAGACACTATGCTGAAAATGAACTATACAATTTTTTGTGGGGGTTGACAGGAGGTAAAAATTGGGAGAAAGCAAGGGACATGGTGACACTGTTTGAAAACAAATGTACTCATTACTTGACTTATGTAACTATAACCACTCAATACAGCACCTTTACAAAAACAATAAATGAAAAAAGGACAAAGATTTAAAATATAAATAAGTGAATTTGCAATTGTTATAAAACAAATAGTCTATACAATTCTAATGCTTTAAAATGGTATTTTAAAAAAATAGGCCAGAAATGGTGGTTCACAGCTGTAATCCTGGTTTCATGGTCTGAATCAACCATTGGGCCAAAGAACATGAGACACTATTTCAAGGTAACTAAAGCAATAATAGATCTACTGATGTTGCTGAATATATTGCCAGTTTAGAAAAGTATGAGGGTAGCAAATGCATTATAGAAAAATTGAGAGACAAAGGACAAAAAGACAAACCCTTCCAAAAGCAATACTTACAAAACCATTTGGTATAAACCAACTGTACAACTCTTGGGGGTGGGGGAGAGGGAGAGGGGGCGTGGGAGGTGGGAGAAAATGAGGGAGGAGGTAACAAGTTGAACAAGAAATCTACTCACTGCCTTGCATATGAATCTGTAACCCCTCTGTACCACACTTTGACAATACAGAAAAATGCTTAATACAAAAACCCTAAAGATTTTATCAATGTCATTGAAACCTGAGGTATAGATAATAATTACAGGAAAATAAAATTCTTTGATTTAAAAAAACAAACTTCAACATTTTATAGAAATTCTCACTCTGAAATATGCACTCCAAAACACCACTACTTCATAAAGATAATTTAACCCAGTGTTTATTGCAGTAGTACTTATGAAACCAATTCAGCATATGAACTAAGAAATCATATGTATATATCATATCCATAAATGTAGTCATAAGTATATGTGCATATATGTTATTTTTTAGCTTTAAGTAGGACCTGCCACTTGTGACAACACAGGTGAGTCCTGGTGGTGTGACATAATGTTTGATGCAGATAGAATATTAATCTGTATGGTTGTTTTCAAATACAGAATAAAATAACAATAAAAATAAATGGAAATAGACTAAATATTGTACTCATAAAATGACATATTGAATAGTAACCCCATTGTACAACTGCTTAAAGATAACACAAACAATTAAAAATAATGAATGGAGTAAGGATTACCAAATATGGTTTTGGTAGTGGATGTGAATTGATTAAAAGTTACAAGCATGCAGTTAAGTATAATGGAGAGTCTAAACTCTAGTTGTATAGCTTTGGTAACATAAACTGATTAGGTAGATTATATAGATTGGCAAAGAGAGTAGCTTCCAAGGACTCTTACTAGAAGAGAAGAGAGACAAAAGGAAGGCAAATAAAAGAACTAGGAAGAGAAAGAGAAGAAGGAAAAGTACATGAAAAAATCAAGTTGCATATCTCAAGTACAAACAAGGATATATGAAGTATCCTTTATCAGTAGTATAGTTTATTAAAATATTCTATACTGAATATTAAATATGTCACTTACACAAATTCTTAAAGATTCTGTGGAAGGCATTTTTAACCTCCTTGTTCCTTAAGCTATAGATCAAAGGGTTCAGCATTGGGATCACCAATGTGTAAAACACAGAAGCTATTTTATCAGTCTCAAAAGTGTCAGTTGATTTGGGTTGTAAGTACATGAAAAACAGAGTCCCATAGAATACCATCACCACTGTTAGATGAGAGCCACATGTGGAGAAAACTTTTTTCCTTCCTTCTGTAGATTTCATTCTACTTACAGCTAAAAGAATCAGAATGTAAGATATTAGGACTATGAAGAGGGAGGAGGTCAGGTTAAATGATGAAAATGCTATGATCAAGAATTGTATTTCCTGTGCATTTGAGCACAGCATAGGCAACAGAGGAATATCATCACAGTAGAAATGACTAATGATATTAGACCCACAGAAGGTCAAAGAAAAAATCTTAATAGTAAACAACAAAGCTTGAAAGGCACTGTAGAGGTATGGGAGGCCCACCAGCACATGACAGAGCCTCTGAGACATGATGACATTGTAGAGCAGAGGGTTACAGATGGCCACATAGCGGTCATAGGCCATAGAGGACAAGATGAAAAATTCACTGATAATAAACATCAGGAAGAGTGCCAGCTGTGTGGCACAAGCATAATAGGAAATGGTATTCTGGTCCACCACAAAATTCACCAACATCTTGGGACAAATGACAGTGGAATTGCCAAGGTCGATGAAGGCCAGGTGTCTGATGAAGAAATACATAGGTGTGTGTAGGTGAGAGTCCAGCTTGGTTAGAATGATCATGCCCAGGTTTCCTACCACTGTGACTGTGTAGATGAGAAGGAAGACCCCAAAAAGGGGGAGCTGCAACTCTGGCCGCCTTGTGACTCCCGTAAGAATGAACTCAGTAGGCATTGTAAAGTTCTGTTGGTCCATTCCCTCTAGATATCTTTCCTGAAAAGAAATGAAAGAATTCTTTTCAACTTATACCAAGTACACAAAATATATATTTGTCGATGAAATGGGTGGTTTTCTTTACAAAGCAGTGTTAAAAATAATTCCATATATGACCTTGAAACTAAAAGATGATTATTTCTGAAAAAGAGCAACTGTTACAAAATACATACAATGCCATTTCATGGGCTAAGCTTTACCTATTTTAACAATATTTGGAATATATATATATCCTTAACAAAATCATACAATGATTAATGAAAACTCTTAGAATTTATTTTCTTGACACAAAGGCATTCAGATATTTCTTGAAATACACTTATAATTTATGTCTGTTATTTCTTGTGAAATTTTGACAATCTTGAGTATAGAGGTAGAAAATATAAATCTAACAAATATTAGCCTTAGAGTCTGTATTTTGCATTCTGAAGTCTTGGGTTAGATCCTAAATGACAGTCAAAACAGGCCTGAAGACCAATGGAACAGAAGTGAAGACCCAGAATTGAACCCACAGAACTATGCCTACTTAATCTTTGATAAAGGAGCTAAAACAATAGTATGGAAGAAAGATAGCCTCTTTAACAAGTGGTGCTGGCAAAACTGGCTCAACACATGCAACAAACTAAAACTAGATCCTTATATATCACCCTGCACCAAAATCAATTCCAAATGGATTAAAGACCTTGAAATCAAAACAGGCACCCTGAAAACACTAAAGGAAGGAGTAGGAGAAACACTTGGGCTCCTTGGCACAGGACGGAACTTCCTTAACAAAGACCCAGAAAGGCTACAAATCAAAGAAAGGTTGGACAAATGGGACTGCATCAAACTACAGAGCTTCTGCTAGGCAAAGGACATAGATAAACAGAAAGCCCACAGACTGGGAGAAGATCTTTACTGGACATTCAACAGACAAAGGCCTCATCTCTAAAATATATGCAGAACTAAAAAAATTACCTTCTTCCAAAACAAAACCGCAAAGAACCAATAGCCCCCTCATCAAGTGGGCTAAAGACTTACAAAGAAACTTCTCTGATGAGGAAATGAGAATGGCCAAGAGGCATATGAAAAAATGCTCTACATCACTGGCCATAAAGGAAATGCAAATCAAAACAACATTGAGATTCCATCTCACTCCACCAAGAATGTCATATATCAAGAAAACTAATAACAACAATTGTTGGAGGGGATGTGGCCAAAAGGGAACCCTACTTCATTGTTGGTGGGAATGTAAACTGGTTCAGCCACTCTGGCAAGCAGTATGGAAATTCCTCAGAAGGCTCAATATAGAACTCCTCTATGACCCAGCAGCCCCACTTTTGGGTATCTATCCAAAAGACCACAAACAAAATCACAGTAATGCCACCAGCACAACAATGTTCATCGCAGCACAATTTGTCATAGCTAGAATCTGGAACCAACCCAGATGCCCCTCCATAGACGAATGGATCAGGAAAATGTGGTACATATACACAATGGAATTTTATGCCTCTATCAGAAAGAATGACATTGCTCCATTTGTAAGGAAATGGAAGGACTTGGAAAAAGTTATACTAAGTGAAGTGAGCCAGGCCCAAAGAAACATGGACTCTATGGCCTCCCTTATTGGGAATAATTAGTACAGGTTTAGGCAAGTCATAGCAGAGCATCACAAGGCCCAATAGCTATACCCTTATGAACACATAAGATGATGCTAAGTGAAATGAACTCCATGTTATGGAAACAATTGTTATATCACAGTTATCTGAGTATATTGGAAACCGTGTTTACTGGTATTGGAAGTAGGAAATTCAAAGGGAATACCAAATTTGAGAGACACAGGGTAAAAAAAGAGAAACAACTACAAAAGCAATACTTGCAAAACTGTTTGGTGTAAGTGAACTGAACACCTCCGGGGGGGGGGAGGGAAAGGGGGGAGGGAGGGGGCATGAGGGACAAGGTAACAAACAGTACAAGAAATGTATCCAATGCCTAACGTATGAAACTGTAACCTCTCTGTACATCAGTTTGATAATAAAAATTTGATTAAAAAAATTCTGCAACTGCTTTATATGCTATCTTTAAATAAAATTGTATTATATTCTTAAAATCATTTAAGAATATGATCACATTCATTTAAATGATTAACTTATTTCATGTTTATATTAAATAATCGGACTGGGAATGTGGCTTAGTGGTAGAGTGCTTGCCTGCCATACATGGAGGCCTGGGTTCAATTCCTCAGTACCACATAAACAGAAAAAGCCAGAAGTCGTGCTGTGGCTCAAGAGTGCTAGCCTTGAGCAGAAAGAAGCCAAGGACAGTGCTCAGGCCCTGAGTCTCAAGCCCTGGGACTGGCAAAACAAAATAAATAAATAAATAAGAAAAACACTGTATTAAATAATCATGTTATATGTGTATACTTATTTTTAATATCATTTTTCAAACCTTGCAATGGATATATGACTATTGTTTAATGTCACTGAGGACACACACCAATTATTATTTCTTACTTACCTGAAGATGAAATATTATGTATCATTAAGACCTGTCCCAAGAAATACTAATGGAAAAGGACTCCAGTATGTGAGACCAATAGTGATCATAAGAAAGTTATTTTTAGGTAGGTAAATAACTTAGATGTAGGATATGTTCATAGGATTTAATTCCATCAAAACATCACACAACTCCAGGAAATGCCAATGAATGTACTGAGGATTTACAGTGCATTTGCAGAAATCATCTCTGTTAAGATAAAAATGTCTTCACTGGTGATCCTAGAATCAGACAAAATAACTGTCAACCAAGTGATCATCTAAATTAAAGACAATTATTATCTACATACCTCGGGGCTGGAAGGTGTCTTTACTTTTCAAATTAGTCTCCGTTTTCCTCTAGCTAGGAAAAATTTATGATTTTACTCCTTGTAGGGATGTTTCCTGAGGGAGTAGGTTATCTATACTAAAATGATCCTAGAGACTTACAAACTACCTTGACTTTCTTGCTAATTGTCAGTGACACTTAGCAAATTCCCCATTGAGAAATGCACGAATGCATATAGGAAAGGAGAAAAACAACATAAATGATTTGTATGCCCCATGAAGAATCAAACAATTTAAACATATCCATGCCATGCCAGTCCTTAAAGTAACAATAGGAAATCTTTTTGACATCATGTATCCTATTAAAAAGGAAACACATCTAAGTGAGTCATGAATTTTGGTGATATTTGTTCTCTCTGGCATTTTTATTTTAAGGAGGAAATTTGCATATTTTTGCTTATTCTGTAAACTATTTTCTGTTGGTGCTAATACAATGATCACTTTATATTTTTAAGCATTTTCTAGGCTAAAAATATAGTGATGAGTATGAAGTGATACAATTATATCACTTCATATTTTTTAGCTATTTTAGTACTTGGCTCAGGATCACCAAATTTGATATTTAAACAAATGTTGGTGATTTCTTTATCTCTTAGCTGTATCATTTCTGAGTTTCATTTATCTTACTGTGGCTGGGCTGACAAAAACTCTGCTGTCCTTTATGTCACAATGAGTAAGTAGGGTTTGTATGAGAGTTTCATCTGATTCTGGAATATTCCCTCAAAAATAAAAGTTTAAATCTAGAAAAGTCACCAGTTCCTTAAGTGTAATGTCTTACTGAACATATGGCAGAGTTTTGTTTGGGTAGGCAGGCTTTAAAAACTTATTTTTTGCAAGTTAGCTTCCACTTTACAAAAATTAATTAATGTTGAGCTCTATTAGAGCAACTGATTGAATTATTTCTTTGCTTAGTTACTGTGTCCTTTACTGTATTTTGAAAATAGTATAGGTTTTTAGTGATTTTCATCACTAAAAATTGCCAGAATATGAACAAATTCTAGCACTCTAAAAATGGTAAGCTTTTCCTCACAAATTCCTGGAAAGGTCTTTTTCCCACTTACCTTTACACAATGAAGACAATAAAGAAGACTACCAAAAATCTCAGCTCTGATTCAGAATCTGAAGTGCTATATATTTCCTTTTCCATCATTTTATATGTTATATATTTACCTGTAGACTAACAGTATATATTTATATGTAGACATGTCTCTGAATATATTTTTTAAACAGAAGTTATCAAGAATATTTCAGCATAAATATACCTCTTGGAATGAAGACAAGAAAATGGTTGTTTGACTAAGCTGAAAATGTCTCGAATGATCATCTAGCCATGCAGTTCTCCTGAGGCACACAGCAAGCTGAGATATGCATCACAGAGAGAGGGGACAGGACCCAGTCAATAGGTGATAGTTTCCCTCCTGCATTGGTGTGCTTCTTTATATTTAAAAGAAAAAGATACCAGATTTAACATGGAATATTTTATATTAATAGTGTTTAGCTAAGTAGCAATGAATTTCATAAGCACATGATCCTGGCCTGCTATACCCACAAGACCAAGGCAGCTTAGAGGGGCCCCATCTACTGGTAGGAATGAGGTCGCCATTTCCCCATCCCTCTCCCAGCAGCAGGGTCAGAGCAGGGCATTGCCCAGTTGTGACCAGGCCTGGCCCTGCTGACCTGCAGGTAAACACCATGATGCATGGTGGATTTTCTGCCTCATTGCATTCAGGCAATCACAGTATTCTTAGAGACCAGACACAGAATCTGGACTTGCGCAGCTCCCTGTGTTTCCTAGAGCATTGGCAGAGAAAGCCATTTGGTCCAGTCTCCCAGGACATGTCAGGAAAACATCTTGATTTCTGTTATACAAATGTGACTGGAAACAAAGTTGTTTGAAATGTTCAAGATGAGTAAGGCTGTAAAGACTGAAAGCAGATTCCTGATTGCCCAGGATTTAAGGTGACAGCATTCACAGGAAGCAAGAGTTAACACCAACTCCACCACAGATGTTTGGTTTTTAATGAAGTGACAAAACTATGGTGATTATTGACAAAATGTGATTATGGACACAGCCATTCCATCTTACACTTGGGTGAATTCAATGGCATATGAATTAAATTTCAATGATTCCTATCAAATAAAATAAAAGGAGAAAAGCCATTAGTATCATCGATATTACATTTTTATTAATATTATTTCATATAATTATGTATAGTAATATTATTACATATTTGATATTAATATTGCATCTGAAATAAAAGGAAAATGTATTCATAATGCACTCATCAAGAGGTAGAATGTTTCATGTTTATTAAATACACATTGCTTGTGGGTGAAGGATGGGAGGGAAAAACTAAGAGAGAAGAGTGATAGTGTCCAAAAAGAAATGTACTCTTTACTTGTCTTATGTAACTGTATCTCCTCTGTGTATCACCCTAATAACAATTTTTTTAAAAATCTAAAAAGTACACATTGTATCTTTATGTTGAGAAAAATACGTAAATTGTAATGACTGCAAATAATATTGACAACATCTTTTAGTGTGAATATTTATGTCCTTTATTTTGGAAACATGATCTTGCGTGAGGTCCCTTTGGGGAAGTGAAACAATAAATCTATGAGTAGGTGATGTTTTAGTGCCAAAATTATCTATACCAGAAGAAAAACTTTAGTTATTACTTCCTTTATTCTAGAGAGATGAATTTCTATGGCTGAGTAGTAAAACCTTCATTTTTTTGCATGATTCAAGGAGATACAGTTTGGTTAAAAGCAATTTTGTTATCATTTCATAAGTATATGTTAGTGTGTTCGTTCAGACTTTCATAAAGCCATAGAAAATGCTTTGTTTCATATAAATGAGGAACTTAGTTGTAAGTGCAGGCAATACAAACTTTCTGCTCAGATCTGATGCAGTAGGAAGAGCAAGATATCACAGACCCTTGTGAAGAACTTGCCCTCCTTATTTTGTGGTGTGCCATTCACAAGTACTTGAAATTACAATGTATCTCCCTCCAATCGTAGCACTGTCATGATTTCCTGTTTTGACCAGAGAAATCCAGGGATTCCCCCAAGTGTCCTTTCCTCCTAGTTTCTTCTTCTGCTTAACAGAAACTTGGAGTGAGACTGCCACCTTATGACTAAACAGAAGTAACACAGGTAAAACCAGAATCTGGGGAAGTTTTCCTCTGTGCTTTTTCTTGCCCATAACAGGGGTATTACTGTTCTTGACACACAGTTGTCTCAGCTTGGGAAGTATGGTTTATTTTGCTTTGGTTTACAATGAAGAGCATCTTATGGTAACTTGTTTCAGAATACAATTGTTCTTCAAAATTTTTAAAAAAAATATTTGAGGTCAAGTCTTGCCAAAAAGATGAATGTGTTTTGCTTACCATTTATAAGACATTCACACAGAGGAAAGTCTGATGTCCATAACATAATTGATAACAATACAGTTACTTGTAAATTTCAGTAAACAAATGTTTCAGAGGATTTTCCACAGCCTATCAAGAGCAGATTTGACATCTTTGTTCCTCAAGCTATAAATCAAGGGATTCAACATGGGGATGACCAGGGTGTAAAAGAGGGAAGCCACCTTATCAGTGTCAAAAGAGTGACTGGACTTGGGCTGCACATACATAAAGATCAATGTCCCATAGAAGACTATGACCACAGTCAGATGAGACCCACAGGTGGAAAGAGCTTTGTGCCTGCCTTCCACAGAGTTCATCTTAAAAATGGCTATGAGGATGAGCAGGTAAGAAAAAAGAATCACTGCAAGAGATGAAACCAAATTAATCCCTGCAGAGATCAAAATGATGATTTCAATTTCATGGGTGTTTGAGCAGAGCAAAGATATCAAGGGGAGGCTGTCACAAAAATGACTGACAACCTTGTAGCCACAGAAGTGTAAATTAAAGATTTTTACGGTGATGAGAAGAGACAGAAAAATACTATAGAGATAGGGGATTGCCACTAACACTCCACACACCCTCTGTGACATGATGACAGTGTATAGCAGGGGTTTGCAGATGGCCACATAGCGGTCGTAGGACATGGCAGACAGAATAAATGATTCACAAATGATGAACGCAAGAAAGAAAGCCAACTGTGTAGCACAGAGATTACGGGCAATTGTGTTTTGGTCCACAACAAAATTGACCAACATTTTGGGTCCCACGGCTGTAGAATAACCAAGGTCAGTGAAGGACAGGTGTCTGAGGAAAAAGTACATTGGTGACTGCAGCCTGGAGTCCACTGTGGTGAGGATGATCATGCCCAAGTTGCCCACCATGGAGACCAAGTAGATGACGAGGAACAGAACGAACAATGGTGCCTGCAGCTCAGGACGATCTGTGATGCCCATCAGGATGAATTCAGTCACCACTGTGAGGTTGTGTGTCTCCATCCAGGATTGTTAGAAAACCTATTCTGAATAAAGACATCACATTCCATAGATTTCTGGTGTTATTATCATCTGAGACTCTTTTAGGATGCAAAGTAAATGTAAGGAAACATATCCAAAGTGTCCCATGAAATAGACTTATAAATAAGTCCCTTTAAAAATGCATAACTAGGCTGGGAATGTGGCCTTGTGTTAGAGTGCTTGCCTAACACACATGAAGTTCGATTCCATAGCACCACATATACAGAAAAGGGTGCAAGTGGCACTGTGTCTTAAGTGGTATAGTGCTAACCTTGTGCAAAAAGGAGCTCAGGGACAGTGCTCAGGCCCTAAGTTCAAACCATAGGACTGGCAAAAAAAAAAAGCATAACTAGAACTAGACATACAGACAGAGTTTTACTCAGCAACAACCACTCCCCATGGCTATGGGTATATTTTTTGTTGCAAGAGATATGGGTTGATATTAGAACCTATAGGTTAGAGTAAGTTAAACAGGGACACTTCCTTCTGGGTCCAGCATCTTCTCAAAATGTCAATGAAGAAATATTAATAAGACAGGAAGAAGGACTTATATGTAAACAGGCAAACAGATAAAAAATGATAGGTAGATAATGTGACAGATAAATACATAGATATCTATCTATATATAAACATCTATAATAAATTGATATAAGTACGTGAAACAGAAATTGAAACAATGTTCCAACTTTTATGCTTATGCATAACTATTATACTGTTCTTTGGAGTTTTCTTCTTATCAGTCTACATAAAAGCTATCTCAGAGTGGCATTTTCACATACATTTATTTAAAGGACTCAATACTTGCTATTTATAATCCCCTCCAAAATTAATTTAACATAAAATACATCTTTTAAACCATGATGATTCTTCTTCTCAATTTTGGCTTCTGTGAGAGATAAATCATTTACATAAAATTTCGTACCTTTTAAGTAATACTGGGGTATATATTGGAAGCTTTAGCAAGGATTTATTTTGAAAAATCAGTGTTAAAGTAGGAAATGAGAGAAATATTTCCAGCTCCCTTTGCAAAAAAAATGGGAGTTAACTTCTCAGCCATAATGATTTTCTTTCTTTTTATTGTTTTGTACAGATACTTACAAGACTTTAGAGGTCTGTGCATAAGATAATACTAACATACTAATGTAAGAAGAAGAATGAAAAACCTGTTTCTGATTGGCATTGTTAAGCACCATTAGAGAAGCTCGAATACAACTAGAAACTGAGTTTCTCTCACAAATGACACGACCATTCTGTCTCTTACCTCTAATGTAGTTTCTCCATTGACTCTGGATAGAGTACTACATGATTTAGTTAGTAAAAATTTATGGAATTGCTTTAAAAAAATCTTGAGACTTAAAATTCCCTGAGGAAATGATAAGCAATGGGTTGGTTATCCCAAAAGTAATTAAAAGTAAACAGACTGACTGGATGTTGTTCATTAATTGTCGCCAAGTTATTAGCAAGGGTATCAATAAGAACCCATTAGGAATACAGAACCTGCAAAATACACATACACACATATATTCGTGTATATGAGTGCCCTAAAAATGTAAAATACAGCTAGGAACTATTGGCTCGCATCTGCAGTCCTAATCATACAGGAGGCTGAGATCTGAGGGTCATGGTTCAAAACCAGCCCAGGGAGGAAAGCCTGTGAGACTCTTATCTCCAATCAATCATCAAAAACCTGGAAGGGAACTGTGGCTCAAGTAGTAGAGTGCTAGCCTTGAGGAAAAGGTCAAGAACAGCACCTAGACCCTGATTTCAAGCCCAGGACTGGCATCAAAACAAAAGCAAAGCAAAAAACAAACAAACAAAAAAACAAAAGAAATGTCTTTTTACCTATGTGAATATATGTGTGCTTGTTTACATATATATGTATGTTACATGTGCATATACATGTATGTTTTATATACATTTGTATTATTATTTATAGCTCACACATTTATGAAAGCCGAGAAATCCTGCATTTATCTAGTAGATGTTGTCTCAGGAAAGCCTCTGTCCAATTCCAGACTAAGCCTAAACTTTTGAGGCCCAGAGCAATCTATATCCTAGAGTGAAGCAAAGCCTGAGGAACTTGAGAAAGATGGATGTCTCAGTTTGAGTGGAGAAAATGCTTCTCTCTCTGTTTTTTTTGCCCATTATTGACAGAAGTAGTGAAATTTGCCTGTTTGTCTATGTAGTTAGAGCCATGTCTACTTCATATCATTTGAAGTATTACGATTATGCACATAGACACTTCTTATTATATCTTCTTGATTAATTTATTGTTTTATCATTACTGAATGACTATTTCCTCCTGTAATACTTTGTACTTAAGGAAAAAATTGCTATGAAAATTACCACACTGCCTTTCTTTTGCCTGGTATTAGCATATTTTCATTTATTTTTATTTTAAAAAGATAACCAAAAAATGTAGTGGTGCACATCAGTAATTGTGGCAGTTAGAAGATGGAGACAAGCGAGGGTATCTACAGTGTGAGGCCAGCCTAGGTCATGTAGTAAATTCCAGGCTAGCCCAATTTATACAGTGAAACCTTTTTTCCTCCTCCCCCTTCCCCTCCCCTTCCTGTAGTAATAGTACGGAGATTGCTCTCCTGATCTCATGCTTACTAAGCACTTGCTTTATTATTTGAACGATTCCTCCAGCCTTCTTGTTCTTAGTTTCTGTTTCAGGGTCTCACACTAATACACAGTCAGCTTCTTCCTTTTACTGATCTGGGATTAGAGACATGTGCTACTACGTGAAGCTTGGAGAGAGGGAACACGTGGTTCAGAGCAGAGTCAGTGATAGATAAGATCTCATTAACTTTTTTCTCATGCTGACGTCCCACACCAATTTCTCATCTCCACGTTTTGAACAGTAGGATACATGTGTGTGCCACCATATCTGAAATTCTTTGATTCTTCAGATGTGTGGATAAAACATCTGTTGAAAGATTGAGGACAATTCTCATCAACTATAGACCATTTTACATTTCACTTATTTTTAGTACATTCTTGAACATACTAGCTGTCTATTCTCTTAAGATTCTCCAGTTCAGGATGTTAATATGTGTTATGTAGTGTTCTGGTTGTTGTTGTTTTTCAATTTGTGATATTCAGTCTGGATATTATTGAGACAGGAAGGAAGTTAGTATCACAGGAGTTACTTCATTTGCTTTGCATATCTCAGGGAAATTGTACTTTGATATGTAGTGTCAAGGTTTTCGATAAAAAGTAACATCATATAAGTTACAATTTTGTTTTATTTTATTTTGTGTTTTATTTTAATCTTTTTTTCTTGTTTTATTGGGAGGAAAATCCCAGCTTCTATACTTTCTCTAAGTTGATAGCAAGACAACAAACTTGATCACTCAGTATGTACTAAGGTAAGCTCTCAACACAACTCTTCCATTTCTTTTAAATAATACCCGTTCCTTATCATATCTCTTACACTTACATCATGATGAAGATATAGTATTTAACTTTAAACAAAATAACAAGATTATGAGGGCAGGGGACATAGTCCAGACAGTATAGTAACTTAATTTTTTTAAATTCATTGTAGAGGTGATGGACAGGGGTGTTACAGTGATGTATGTAAGGTAATGAATATATTTCTTTGTAAACATTGTTATCGCTCCCTCATTTTCTTCCAATTATCACTCCCTGTCCTACTTACCCACAAGCTGTAAAGCTCATTTCAAACATAGTGTCTAAGGAGTATTACATTAATTCATCCTTTATCCTATTGTTTTTGTGATTCTCTTTCCCTTCCATGGATCAGATAAGCTTACAGACAAGACAAAGTGTATAGAAAACTCTAACAGAAAAAAATAGAAATAATTTCAAGAATGCCTTGTTTCCAGCTCTTGGAGTTCATTTTAATATGCTTCATTATATATGGTCCTATGCACCTAGGGGTTGGGCTATGGTAATCCTCTGCTAAGAATATTGTAGACATATTATAGTTATTACAAATGAGTGAAACCATGAGTTCTAACCCTATTACAGCCAAAAAAGGGTGAAGAGGACGAGGAGGAAGATGGGGAGGAGGAGAAAGTGAAGGAGGAGGAGGAAGGGAAGGTGGAAGTGGTGCTCTCTATGTACAGGGCATCCACACAGAGAAACATCTGATTATTATATTATAATAAAAATAATATTGCGGGCTGGGGATATAGCCTAGTGGCAAGAGTGCCTGCCTCGGATACACGAGGCTCTAGGTTCGATTCCCCAGCACCACATATACAGAAAACGGCCAGAAGTGGCGCTGTGGCTCAAGTGGCAGAGTGCTAGCCTTGAGCGGGAAGAAGCCAGGGACAGTGCTCAGGCCCTGAGTCCAAGGCCCAGGACTGGCCAAAAAAAAAAATATAATAATAATAATATTGCCTGTAAATTTCAGTAAAATGTTTCATAGGATTTTCCACAGCCTATCTAGAGCAGATTTGACATCTTTGTTCCTCAAGCTATAAATCAAGGGATTCAACATGGGGATGACCAGGGTGTAAAAGATGGAAGCCACCTTATCAGTGTCAAAAGAGTGACTGGACTTGGGCTGCACATACATAAAGATCAATGTCCCATAGAAGACTGTGACCACAGTCAGATGAGACCCACAGGTGGAAAGAGCTTTGTGCCTGCCTTCCACAGAGTTCATCTTAAAAATGGCTATGAGGATGAGCAGGTAAGAAAAAAGAATCACTGCAAGAGATGAAACCAAATTAAACCCTGCAGAGATCAAAATGATGATTTCAATTTCATGGGTGTTTGAGCAGAGCAAAGATATCAAGGGGAGGCTGTCACAAAAATGACTGACAACCTTGTAGCCACAGAAGTGTAAATTAAAGATTTTTACGGTGATGAGAAGAGACAGAAAAATACTATAGAGATAGGGGATTGCCACTAACACTCCACACACCCTCTGTGACATGATGACAGTGTAGAGCAGAGGTTTGCAGATGGCCACATAGCGGTCATAGGACATGGCAGACAGGATGAAAAGCTCACAAATGATGAACACAAGATAGAAAGTCAACTGTGTAGCACAGAGTTTATGGGTAATTGTATTTTGGTCCACAACAAAATTGACCAACATTTTGGGTCCCACGGCTGTAGAATATCCAAGGTCAGTGAGGGACAGGTGTCTGAGGAAAAAATACATTGGTGTCTGCAGCCTGGAGTCCATTGTGGTGAGAATGACCATGCCCAAGTTGCCCACCATGGAGACCAAGTAGATGACGAGGAACAGAACGAACAATGGTGCCTGCAGCTCAGGACGATCTGTGATGCCCATCAGGATGAATTCAGTCACCACTGTGAGGTTGTGTGTCTCCATCCAGGATTGTTAGAAAACCTATTCTGAATAAAGACATCCTCATATTCAATGGATTTCTGGTATTATTATTATCTGTTATTCTTTTGAATAGGTAAAGAAAATGTAAATGAAATGTGTCCAAACCGTCCCATTTGTCTCCATTTATTTTTTCATGTTTGGAACACTGATTTTTTAAATTTAAGTTTGATGTAAGGGTTATTTCAGAGTGGTTACATTTACATAAGTAAAGTAATGAGTACATTTCTTGTCGAATATAATTGCCCCCTCCCTTGTTTTTTCCTTTTGCCTCCCCTTGCCTGCCTACCAAGTTGTAAAGTTCATTTCCAACATAAGTGTCTTGTGTGTATCACTGTTGCATTGGTTCACCTTTGTCCTTTGACTCTCCATTTTATTATTCCCCTTTCCTTCTCCTAATCAGATAACTGGGTACCAAAATCAAACACAATGACAACATGGGGTAACCCAAATCCTATGGTTTTCTGGAAAATAAAGTCTCAGGAAAGCCTGTGAACTATTCCAGACCAAACCTAAAATTTTTAAGAACCACAGCAACTATGTCCTGGAATGAAGTGAAAGCCTGAGGAACTTGAGACCTCTGTATGTCCACATTTGAGCAGAGAGAGCAGTTTCTCTTCCTTGACCTTTTGTGCTCTCATGGGGTCCTAAGTGGTTTTAATTGATGTCTACTATAATTAAAATAGACTAGTTTCTTTATCAATCGACTGATTCAAATAGTAACTTTTAGAAACTCTACTCATAGTCAGATGAAGAAACCATGCTTATTAACTATCTGTGAATGACTTAGCCCACTCAAATAAAGTTAAGCTCCTCCAGTCCACTTCCTATCAAATTGTCAACCATACACAACTCCTTACATGACTGTAGCTCTGAATTCAGGCATGATTCTACCAACATAATTTAACCATCCTATTTATTTATTTATTTATCTTAGTATATTAAAAGCCAAATTTAAGTATTTTTATTTGACTGATTGGAAGTAGAACCATCTTTTTTGTTTCCACATTAACCTAATTCTATTATTTCCATAGTCATTATTCAATCATACTTCTACTGCTCTTATAATATACTTTTGTTTTGTCCTTACTGTTATTGTAGAGTTGATATACGAAGCGGTTAGTTTCATGAATCTGGTAGTGAGTAATAAGTACATTTCTTTTGAAACCTTGTGTTACTCTCTCCAAGTCTTTCCTTACCATCCTTATCCATAATATATCTGGTTCATTTTGTACATAGTGGCTATTGAGTATCATTGTTATATTTGCTCATCCTTGTTCCACCTTTTCTGTGTTCTCTTTACCCTTGCAAAAACAAATTCACAAGCAAAAGGAAAAGAAAACAAATGAATGATGTTGTACTATTTGTAAAGAAATTGGATGACTTGGAAAAATTTGTATTAAATGAGGTAATCCATAGCCAAAGAAACTAGTTTGCCTGGTTTCACTCATTTGTAGTACTAGAATGTGCTTATAAATCTACAAGTAAACACACTGAATGACTAAAGTCAATAAATAACACTGGGACATGATAAATTATACAAGATCCTTACTCATTAACATACAGAGTCCAAAGGAGGCTATGCCTAGGAGTGGTGGGCAAAGGCTCAATAGCTTCATACACATAATCACATAAGATAATATTTTATGAACCAGTCCTATTTATAATAAACTTCTTTCTTAAAGAAGAGATTAATGACAATCCCTCCAGTGATTTTAGTCTTAATTGACATTCCATATATAATGTACTATGATATAAAATTAACAATAGTAACTTATTTTGTAATTGGATAACATCACTACATAAACCATCTAAATGCAGTGTATCACTGGAGATATGTAAGCTAAAGGTAAATGTAACTGAAAAGATAACATGATGAAAGTCACCAAAGACTTTTACTGGCAGTGGGTGAAAAGATGGTCACAATATATTCATATTCTGCAAAATGTATCCTATCACTTGATTGCAAAACACATCTTTGAAACTTGTTCTTACAGCCTTAATCAGATGACCAGTTTAGAATCACAAATAATACTTTGCTCTGACAAGAATATCAAACTGAATTACAGAGAGGTTACAGTTTCATAGGTTAGGCATTGGATACATTTCAACTCATGGGGGGAATGAGGGAGGAGAGATTCTTATCTTCCATTATTTACCAGAAAGCGGGGAGTAGAGGTGTTGCTCAAGTGGTGGAGATCTAGAGCTCAGGCTTTGAGTTCAAGCCCTAGGACCAGCACACACACCACCACCACCAACAACAACAACAACAGCAACAACAAAATCTCTTCAGGTTAATCTCCAGAGTCCAAAACACTTACCAGATTTCTGATTAATGTTTTGATTGGTCCAGAAATTCAACTCATGAGAATTTATTTAAATAACTACAAACTATGATACACTAAAGCCAACATTACTGCCTCTTGCAGTACTGTTCACCACAGCCAAGGTATTAAGTCAGCCTAGATACCCCTTGTAGAGGAATGGATCAATAAAATGTGATATATATATATATATATATATATGTATGTATATGAATATTAGTTACCTATCTTAAAGAACCAAGTATGTATCATTTGCAAAGAAATGAAAGGACCTGGAAAAAAAGTCAAGTTACCTGAAGTTAGTCAGGTCTAGAGACACAAGGATACACATATGGAGCCTAGAGTTTTTCTATACACATATGAGCAAACGTTTCAAGGTGGTATGTAAGAGCTTTAACTGAAGTGATAACTGAAGTATGGTAGATCCAGGGATTAATTCACAGTTTGAATCCTTCACAAGGGTAACTCACAGCCCAACAAAATAAATACCAGGAAAAGAAGATTGTGATCAAGGGGAGGGGAGTAGATGAATGAAGAGAGGAAGGGAGGGGGAAATACAGTCATAAAATTTAATGCAGATTCTACAAGATAAAGAAAATTGAGGGAAGAAGTGGGTTGAAAGGAATGGGTGAGAATAATGGAAGGGGTTATATTAATCAAGATTCATTGTATGTATTAACTGTTTCATTTCATACAACCCTCCTATATAAATACTAAAAGATAAAATAAATTTTTTAAGGAAGGAAAAAAAGTTGAAGGCTCACGCTTTCTGATTTCAAAAGTTAATGCCAGCCATGGTAATTAAACAAGGATGAACTTACAAAAAGAGAAGACTTTCTTTCAATAGACTGGAATATATACTGTAGCTGCTGGGATTCTATGAAAGGTGACAAAACAGGTACAGCAAATCTACTCACCTTTACCAAAGAGCCTTCCTATGTTCTCCATGTTTCTTAACTCCATAAGAACAATTTATGAGATAATTTACTCCCTTGAGACTTCTCCCTGAGAGTGGAACATAATTTGCTAATTATTCCTGAGTATCATAAAGCTCAAATGGGATATCTGCTAATTGCAAAGTGATATTTACGTTCTTACATTAGGAAGGTTCTCTGAGATAACTTTGCACAACTGAGAACAAAACATTGTACTCATGGGATGTGTTATTTTTATGTAGATTTTTTTTATTATTTCATGGCAGTGGATACAATGTTAAAATGCTTACTGGGCTGGGAATATGGCTTAGTGGTGGAGTGTTTGCCTAGCATGCATGAAACCCTAGTTTCAATTCCTCAGTACCACATAAACAGAAAAAGCTGGAAGTGGTGCTGTGGCTCAAGTGGTAGAGTGCTAGCTTTGTGCAAGCCATTCAGGAATAGTGCTCAGACCCTGAGGTCAAGCCCCAAGACCTGCCAAAAATACCCAACAGCTTACTATTTGTTGTTACATCATTGAAACACTCACAAAAGAAGATGAAGTACATGTGTAGATATTTTATTCTTATCTTTACAGAGATTTAATTTCATTACTGATGTAGAATGTACATTAAAATTCAAACATTGTATGTATTTTAAACAAGCAACACTTCTATTTTACAGGAATCCAGATGTAGTAACAGCATCCTCAAAAGAGAACATTCCAGAAGAGTCCATCATTTTCTGCTCTTCCATAAACTCTCTGTCTTGTACATAAAAAATGAACAACTGCTGTTCTGATTTTCAACAGCTTTATTTTCAGCTAATGAAAACATTAAATTAGTTGTTTTATTTTGTAGCATGGGAACTGAAACATATGCAATGTGTATTGATCAAATCAGAATAGTTTGCATTTTAAAATAATTTTACTATCTTCATATGAAACTTGCAGATGATTTGGGGTACACTGTGATGTTTCAATATATCCATGTGTACCAAAGAAATCAGGTGAATTAACTTTATTTTTAGAGCTCTCAAGCTCATCTCTTACAATTATTCATTACATCTTTAATAGGTAATTGTGAACTATAGTCATGCTCAACATGGTATAGTTTTAATTCTTAGTTCAACATGATTATTATTATACAGATAAGCTACTTTTTTGTCAAATTTGATTATCTTTTATTATCTGAACAAGAGAGTTCCATTTGGAAATGTCCATTTGTGCATACAATGAACCTTGATCAGACTCATTCCCTCCATCACCATCCCTATCTCATTTTTATAATGTTACATAGGGAAAACGTGCAGCACATGTCTTTCTGAGTCTGGCTTATTTGTCTCTTATATGGTGTCATTCCCATTACATCCATTTTTCCTGCATACAGTATGATTTCTTTCATTACAGATGAATATCCCATTGTGTACATCTTCCATGATTCTTTGTCTACTCAACAGTGATGGGTACTTAGACTGATTAGATGACTGTTGGTTGTTGTGAATATTGTCACAAAAATCAGCATGGGTCTGTCTGCAGGTTCCATTACTGTCTGTTGCCTATGATTCCTTCATGTATATACAGGAATTGTGGTATAGCAGGATCAAATGGTGTTTCCATTTTAAGTTGCTTTGTTTTGTTTGTGAAAAACCTCAACTATGAATTATTCTTTGCTTAGTGTTTATGCAGTACATAAAACACTAAGTTAAATAGCTCCTAAATATCATCATGCAATGGGATGTACATGGGAATTTAAATGGTGTGTGAGACACAAAAATTGTTCTTTACAACCTATGGATGCATGCAACAACAATGACAGCAAAAGATCTAATGGGACCCACACACTCGAAGGTACCCCTTCAATTGTCACATAGACATTTGGCAATGTAAGAATCAGTGACCCAAAGTTTATACATTTACACTGAATTAGAAGACAAACCAAGATGAATTCCTAAAGGACAATCAGTACTTAAATATCTATAGTTTGAAAACCAAGAAAATACTTCTACTTTCCTATGCGTCTTTAGCATAGGGCTTTGTAAGGCATAATATATATGATAAACCTTTGTCCTTCATGTCATTTATTGTATAATGATTGTATATGGCATTTTAAATAGAAGGTTTGCACAGATTTTTCCACATTCTGTGCAAAGGCACCTTTGACCTCTTGGTTCCTCAAGCTGTAGATAATGGGATTCAGCATGGGGATCACCAGGGTGTAAAACACAGATGCCATTTTATCAGTCTCGAAGGAGTGACTGGATTTGGGCTGCACGTACATAAAGAACAGAGTTCCATATAATACCACTACCACTGTTAAGTGAGACCCACAGGTAGAGAAAGCCTTATTCCTGCCTTCTGCAGAATTCATCCTAAGGATGGCCACAAGGATGAGAATATATGACACAAGTACTATTGTCAGGGATGACACCAAATTGAAGGCTGAAAATATCAATATGATCAATTCCACATCACGCGTGCTTGAGCAAATCAAAGTAAGCAGGGGGAGACTGTCACAATAGAAATGACTAATAACATTAGAGCCACAGAAGGAGGAAATGAAAATTTTGATGGTGGTTATCAGTGAGAGAAAAGCACTGTAGAGATAAGGGATGGCTACCAGTGTGCAGCATACCTTTGGGGACATGATGATGGTATAGAGCAGAGGGTTGCAGATGGCCACGTAGCGATCATAGGCCATGGCGGACAGAACAAAAATCTCACTAATAATGAAAAAGTTGAAAAAAGTTAGCTGTGTGGCACACCAGTTGTAGGAGATTGTGTTCTGCTTGGCTACAAAATTTACCAACATTTTGGGTCCCACAGCTGTTGAGTAACCAAAATCAATGAAAGCCAGGTGTCTGAGAAAGAAGTACATGGGCTTTTGTAGCCTGGAGTCCACCTTAGTGAGGATGACCATGCCCACATTGCCAAGCACTGACATCACATAGATGACGAGGAACAGTGCAAAGAAAGGAGCCTGCAGGTCAGGGCGGTCTGTGACTCCCATGAGGATGAAATCTTTGGGTGCAGTGAGATTCCCCTTCTCCATCCCGACCTGGGAGGAAACTTCCTGTGAGAACAATCATCAGCAGCAACTAGATTTCAAGAGGTGACACTTATTACAATTTTAGCATTCAAGAATTATGTGTAAGTACGATGAATGCTGATAAGTCAATGTTTTCTGATACAAAGTCATTTGATTATTTTTCTGTTGTTACCTTTAAGTAGTTGTGCATAGGAGCTATCAGTGTTATCACTTTCAATATTCTTACCAATTGCTGGCCTACCCACTCATTCTTTCACTCCCCTTAACTTTGTAGGACATACATTAGATTCAGGTCTGCATTTCTCCCCTTTCTCCCCTTCATCCCTCTACTTCTTTCCCCATAATGCTCATTACAAATAAATACATCCTGGTGTTTTATTTCGATGAACTTTGATTTTGCCTAAGAAATTACATTATTTGTGATTGCCCTTGAATCTACCATATTTCAGTTAATGTGGCTGTATATACATCTGCATACCACCAAATGTATCTACATATTAGTTTGTAAGCCAAATCGAGCTTCTAGATATAAGGGAAGACACACATTCTTTGTCCTTCAGGTCCTGAAATGACTCAGTTCCATTTTAGAACCTAGAAGCAAACTAAGAAATCATTCAAACATGCAGGGTATAGCAGGCAGTCTACTTCATGCCACTCACAGATTGCTGATAAGAGGTAGATGTAGTTCAATTTATCATTAGAAAACGTTCTGACCTAGATGAAGAATTCTCATTTTTCTAGTGTTTTTCATTGATATCTAATTTGTTAAAACATTCCACTTTTGCCCTTTGACATTTTTGTACATATTTTTAAATTTTATTTTATTGTCTTTAAACTGTCGTACAAAGATTGCAATTCAGAATATCAGTTTATTAATAAAATGCATCTTTATCAGTGTTGCCCCTTCTATCATCCCACCTCATGATTTTAGCATCAATTGTTTGTATAAACAGAGGGTCATTTTGACATGTTCGTATATGTATTCATTGTATCTTGATCAGACTGACCTCTACATCACTCTTCATTTCCCTCTCCCCTTCTCCAAATACATATTTTCACACATTCACCAGGACCAATTAAAGAGTGAATATGGATGGTATTGAAATTCTATTTCTTACCTCTGCAACTTCTGTAGCAATCTGCGAACAAAACCCTCACTTGAGAAGTTTGTCTTACTTTCTTGTCCTCATAAACCTACAGATCTTATATGTTTAAGATTTAACTGTAAGTCCAGTATGCTTTTTTGTACTATAAAATTAACAGAAAAATAATAATTTAGTTGGGTTGTTGGAATCCTTAATACTCCCCCTTTTACACAACAATGACAGCAATGAGAACCAACTACTTACAACTGAGGCAAATCTCTTAAATATGACACATGTGAGGCAAATCTCTTAAATATGACACATGAGCAAAAGCATAATTTAGGACTACAAAGTTTTTAAGGATTTGCAAGTTCATCAAAACTGAAAGCAAGTTACATACATTTAATTTATGACTTTCCTTGGGTGGCCTTCACTGACATTTATTTTCCTTTTAATTCTTTCGTACCCTAATGAGAAATATCCTAGGAGATAATTTCCAGCTCTTGAATAGCACCATCTCTATGGAAGCAACTGGAAATTAAATGTTTAAATCGAAGAGGCAAGGACATTCCACTATTGTGGTGCGATTAGTATACATCCACATGTTTACTATTCTTTTTGAGCTTTGCTATCAATTGCAATTGCAAATATTGTCCTACTGAACTTCCTGTCTCCCAAACTCATCATTTAGTCTAAAGTCTTGGTAGATTGTTTTTGACATGCTCAATTTTACCTGGTGAGTATTTTGTTTTTTGCCTGAGATTTAAAAGTAAGTGCAGCAAAGCCTTGACATTTAAGGCATCAATGTATAATATGCTATGTATTAATGTATAATACTCTACTGATAGGAGATGGAAATCAGTGGGTAATGCTCAACTTTCCTTTTTTATTTTCCTTGAAATAATTCCTAGACAGGCTCAGTCTGTCATCATAAGACATTTAAAATGTGTTTATCCCAGGTTAGGGGTCAGAGTATATTATTCTTGGTGGCTTGGTTCATTGTATTTCCTTCTCAATTTTCTCCTTTATGCTTGCTTGGAATAGCCTTTCAACTAAACACCATATATTCAAGTGCCCTTTTCAGGGACTTCTCTTAAAGAAATTTACACCATGTCAAATTCTTCCTTATACAACAGTAGGAGAGCACAAATACCTACAATATAGTATGAAAACAAGAGAAATTCTATTACTTGAATGGAAATTATAGTGCATCACAGAATCCCTATGAGAGAACTATTTATATTAGAATCATTTTTACTTACATAGCACTGGTATTGCACACCTGAACAACAAAATCTTTAGACAGTATTTTTGGTGGAGAATTCCAGAACAGGTTCAGCTGTCTCAAAATTCATTCTTTAGAAACCCAGGAGAGTACAGAAATAATAGAAAATGGAAACAGGGTCCCTTACTTCCATGAATGAATAGAGTAACAGTGTGAAAATACTGTTGCTAAGGAAAATAAAGTGACAGAAATGCTACAAAGTATGGTACAGGATCCAAAGTTTATCGTGAATGACTCTAACTCTGCATGTAGTTTCAATAAGCAAGAAAAATGATATACTATAAAAATTATATACCTCTTTTATACTCAGAGTCAGTCTCTGGAAAAAAAAACAAACCACTGGATAAATGTAATTTCCAGTTCTAACCTAACATAAGAAATAAGTCCTTGTTCTCCTTTAGAGCTACTAACCTGACTGCTATAAGGTGAATTTATGAATGCCTCCTTTTTCTGAAGCATTCTTCTGGGGGCATGAATGCAATTTCTAAATTATTCCCAAGGCACCTGAGAACAAGCAATGATGCCCCTGGGTATTTGCTTACTATTAGGGCAATCTTTAATTTCTCTCTGGAGGAGGAGGAATTCTTTCATACTCATTCCTCATTTCAATTACCCTAAATCAAATATCTGGATTTCATTATAATATTTGTTTGGGATATGGTTTATTCACCTACAAATATAGTTACCACAACATTCAACATTTCGTGCAATTGCTTCCTTAGATCAAATTTTTATGTGTGTGTATGTTGACTCTGGAGCTTGAACTCAGGGCGTGGATGCTGTCCCTGAGCTTTTCTGTTTTCAAGGCTAGTGCCCTACCACTTGAGACAGAGCTCCACTTCTGGCTTTTTTCTTTGTGGGGGGAGGGGGAGGTGCTTAATTGGAGATAAGAGGCTTTCCTGCCTGGGTTGGTTTCAAACTATGGTCCTCAGATATCAGCTTTCTGATTAGCTAGGATTATGGACATGAGCCAACAGAGCCCAGTTTATACCAAGTTTTATGGCAGTGGACACTAAATTGGCTTTTAAACTTGTCCTGCAGTTAATTTTAAATATGTAGAGTGTGTAAAAATTACAAATCTGTCTCTTGTTTTCTTTTAATGCTAAGTGGCACTGGCTCCTGGCATCAGACTCACAATAAGCCATTTTTCTCTGTAGTATCTTGCACCATATTGATGCCCTATGTGTTTCTTTGTGCTAGACCTTGTATATTATAATTGTTGAGCAAATATTGATGATAGGTTGAAAAAAGTCATGAGACAAGAAGTTAACTGCCAAAATGTTATTGTAACAGAAGAATATAAGGAGATATGTATTGCCATATTTGGATACAAGGTGATCAAGAAACACATTTTGTCTTTATGCTGTGGCTAATACCCATAGTCCCCAGTTACTTGATAGGCAAAGGTTTGGATGATTGTTGTTTACAAAAACAAAAAGAAACCTCAGTAAGGTTCCATTTCACACAATAAAGCAAAGTGACTTGAGCAGTCTCAAAGCCCTATTCAAAAAGTGACTCTAGCAAAAAGGGAAAGGGAATAATGCAACTGTCTTCCTAGCATGAGCTCTGATGACTGTGAAACCCAAGGAAAAGTGTAGCCTCCCAATAGGGCTTGTAAAATTTCAGTCTTAGAGTTACTCTTAGCTTCTATAACTCCATTTTGCTGACTCCATGCTACAGGGCTGCACCCCCACCTGTGGGACTAGTTCCTGGTAGCTTGATATTTAAAAATATGTGTAGCCCTTATTCCTCTCCGTATGTAGGTAGCAACCATAGTAGTAGTTACAGAAATGTCATGGCGACTGTCAGGTTGGTTCCCTTATGATTGAGTATTGGACTGTTTTATCCTGCTCATGCTTACTCAGTTGATATTAGGGGAACATGGTAACAGTTGTTAAAATAAAGTTGATATTAAGTCAGTATGACCATGAAATTCTGCTTCTGTGAATGGCTTGCTTAACCCAATTGACTTGCTCTACCCCTTGCATTAACCCCTTGCGTCTGTGCTAAGTGACCACCTGCTATAGAATGCATAGCTTCTACCTTTAAAAATCCAGGCCTGTGGTGGCTCATGGCTGTTCTCTACCATCCTAATGGTGGAGAGCAGATGCTGTACAGCTAAATAAAGACTCCTAGCCTGATTGACCGAGTGCTGGTGACTTTCTTGTTGTAGGTGTGAATCCCGGGTGGCCTGGATACTGCAATGACAATCCCTAATGCTGCCAAAAAGTGAAAGTTACAAGAAGAAATGTTGTAAATTTTTCTTAATACAAAATATCCTACTTCTGTGATTAATAAATCATATTAATGAATGTAATCAATGAATCCATACACTTAATATTGTGGTTGTATAAGGCATTTATAACCTTTATCTACCTTTGCAGTATATGATATATAGTATTTTTAATCAGCTGGGTGCCAGTGGCTCTTGTCTGTAATCCTAACCACTTAGAAGGCTGAAATCTGAGGGTCATATTTGATGCTAGCCTAGCAGGAAAGTCCTTGGGGATCTTATCTCCAATTAATCATCCAAAAGTCAGAAGTGGACTGCAGTTTAAGTACTAGAGTGAGTCACTTGAGTAATAAAACTCAGGAATGGGGCCCAGGCAGTGAATTGAAGCCTCATAACTCCCCCCTGAATTTAGTTATTAGAAATCCAATTTGATTACTCTAGCTCAAGTTGCTTTGTTAGGATAGTTTGAAACAAGTAGATATTTATAATTTCTCATTTCAGTAAACCCAAATTCCTATATATACATATTTATGAATATATATGATATATAGTGAGATGAAATAAAGAATTCTCTTTCATAGTAAATGTATAAACAAAACTTCTCTATCCTTGACAATAAGATCAGACCTATTAATCATTGGTTCTGTTTTTCTAATTGTTGGTCTTGCCTAGTTGTTGGAGTTTGACTAACTACATCTGATAAAAGTATGGCACTATGTTGAAAATGAACTATACAATTTGTGGAGGAGGGTTTTCAGCAGGGAAAAGAGAAAAAAGTATGGCAAGAGTTAAGTGAGGGTGCATACGTAAACATGCATCACTGTGGAACACTTGGAAAAGATGATTTTATTCACTTAATGCATTGTAAAGATTGTGTGTGTGTGTGTGTGTTTGTGCATTGTGAAAGCTTAAGTTCATTTGTACGCTAGAAAGTCATAGGACCCAACAGGTGCTCAGGAAAATGATTTGGTGTCATGCCCAAGTTGAAGGGCTTGGAGATTCCCTGGAAAGTTGCTGTAAGTGTTGTTAAGAGTGAAGAAGCTGGAATCTGACGTCCACAGATATCTTGTGAAGCACTGGATGCACTCACTCCCTTAGGAACAATGGAGCTTGTCAACAATGTCTTCCTGATTTGTCACTTTCATCCCATCTGGACCTCCCATCTGTTACTAGATGACACACATGGGTAGGGAGTGGCTTTCCCCTATTATTGTTATTCAGTATGGCATTAATTTCTGCAAGCATCTGCCTACACTCACTCAAATTGTGCTTTACTAATCTCTTAGGAATGCTCCAATACCATGAAGGACAATCAAGATTTGCCATCACAATGTTACTCCACATGGAAAAACAAATTGCCTCAAGTGATTATATTAAGGATGCTGCAATTAGCAAGTTTTCATGAATTACTTATGTCTGTCAACCCATAATCACAAAGGAAGAAGTACAAAAGAAGATTACATTCAGAGAAAATTATTTTAAAAGAAAGATATCAGTCATAGATTTGTACTCTGGAAATAGAGCTAGGAAAATAGCTCTGGGCAATCTCTAAAGGAAGGGAAAAAATGCAAACAGGACAACAGATATCTCATGGGCTTCCAGGAAGAAGAGAGTTCTGATATATACCACACACATAAAAAGTAAAATACTTAATTATTAAAACTATGAAACTATTGCTGGTGTTGTCTCCAGTCCAGGAATCCCAATCATTGGGATATATAATTTGCTTTCACATGTTCTGCTTATGTTTGAGTAGATAAGAAATGGACTCATTGACTGTAGCACCTTAGTTCCTGAATGTGATTAACTCATGACTCCCCGGGTCCCAAATGTATCTTCTTCCTTTACCTCATATGTCAGTGCTTTTCTTTTTCACTCCAGCTTTAAATATTACTAATAGCACAGATTTGGTAAGATACTGGGCACACATTTTTTTTCACCCCTCTGGAATAGTTGTGTGAGCATGTGGTGAGACTTTAAGGATAGCTGGGCCTTCCTTTTTTTTTTTTTTTTTTTTTTGTGTGTGTGTGTGTTTTGTTTTATTTTCGCTAGTCAAATAACATTTAACTCTAAATCATACCAAACAAAAATACTAGAAGATATGAGGTTTAATATTATGCTTTCATAACAAATATTTTAATACAACCAATTTACTAGGAGGTGCTAAAATTGCCCAGAAGAAAGTTAAAATGGTAATACAGATTGATTCTGATCATAATACTTTATATGCATGTATGAAGATACAATGATAAAACCCACTAACATTGGCTTAAATCAGAGAGTAGGAGAAAGATTAATACAGTGAACTAAATGAAAGTACATTTGATGTATCCGCATGTGTAATTGTATGGTCATTTAAAACAAAAAATAAGGGTGATGTTTTTGTTTGTTTTGGTTGAGCATTAGCACATTCCTTTATGTCAGTGAGCTTAGCAAGAGACATGAGAAAACAGAATATTTTTTTCTCTTCACATTAGCATGTTTGCCACATGTCCTAGCTCCATATGAATTTAACATTGTTGTCTGGTATGTATGCTCCCCTAAAAGTAATTTTTTCCGATGCACATTGTCTCTTTAAGAATAAGATAAAGTGATTCCTTAGAAATTCAAAATCTTTCAATAAGATGCTATAAGAAGAAAATGACATTTATAATGGCTGAATAAGAGATGATTTGGAAGGAGAAGGTTCTGAGCTTTGATATCTACCAAGAAATGACTCTCTCACACCTGCACCACCTGCTACCAGGCTTTAGAAAGTGTAAAAGCCATTTGACATATTATATGTTAAACATACCACTTCCACAATTTATTATGTGTATGTGTTGCTTTCTTTTCTGGGATAAAATCAATTAATTTTTTGCCAAAGGGAATTAACGAATTACTCACCAGGCATTGCCACATCTTTCATGAACAGTATTTTAAGGAAGAGAACTAATCCTTTTAACAAATTACTTACAATTTTCAATTTACATTGGTTTGCATGAATGGCAGGGATTCTTCAGAAATGTTGTCAAAGCATACTTCACATCCTTGTTCCTTAGGCTGTAAATCACAGGGTTCAGCATGGGTATCAATAAGGTGTAGAAGACAGAGGCCATTTTATCCGTGTCTAAGGAGTGGTTGGTCCTTGGCTGCAGGTACATGAAAAGAAGAGTGCCGTAGAAAATCGTGACGGCCATTATGTGAGAACCGCAGGTGGAGAAGGCTTTCTTCCTCCCTTCCGATGACCGTATCCTCAATATGGCAAGGATAATATTAAAGTAGGATATTAGAACAATAATCATGGAGAAAAACAAGTTCGTCCCCGAGAAGATAAACACGGCTGTTTCTGGAATATAGGTATCCGAACAGGACAACGCTAACAAAGGGATGTCGTCACAGTAGAAATGGTTGATGACGTTGGAGGCACAGTAGGACACAGAGAACACGCAAGAGGTAACTACCACCGCGGTAAACAGGCCGTAGAGGTACGTGAGAGACACCAGCAGGATGCACACCTGCCTGGACACCACCACCATGTACATCAGAGGGTTGCAAATGGCCACGTAGCGGTCATAGGCCATCACAGCCAGCATGAAGATCTCAGCCACAATGAAAACCTGGAAGCCTCCCAACTGGGTGGCGCATTCGTAGTAGGAGGTGCTTTTCTTAGTTACTAAGAAGTTGATCAGCATTTTAGGGGCAATGACAGTAGCGTCCCCAAGGTTGATGATGGCCAGGTGTCGGAGAAAGAAGTACATGGGGGTCTGAAGCCGAGGATTAACGCTGGTGAGGGTGATGATGCCTAAATTTCCCATCACTGTGAGCCCATAGATGACAAGGAAGACCAGAAAAAGGGGGATTTGCAGTTCTGCAAGCCCTGAAATCCCCATTAGGATAAACTCGGTCACATGGGTATGATTCCTAGAAGCCATTTATGTGGTTGTATTCATCTTATAAAGAGAAAAATTCACAAAATGATCAAGAAATGACCATCTTTTAGATGTTGCACTTAGGTGTTTCATTAAAAAATCAGTTTCCTTGGTCAACGTAGATTTCAAATATGGCTTTTTCTCCCCATCTTTTCAGAAGCCTCAGAAACACAAAGGAGACAACCAAGTTAATTAGAATTGCTTGGTTTTGACATTCTACACATGCACTGCTGGGCACTTTGTAAAGTTCATATATATATTTCAGAATTGTATTTATTAATATTTTCAGGAATGAGTAAGTTGTAAAATATTTGGCACATAGAAATGTGTGTGTGGGGGCTGGGGATATGGCCTAGTGGCAACAGTGCCTGCCTCGGATACACGAGGCCCTAGGTTCGATTCCCCAGCACCACATATACAGAAAAAAACGGCCAGAAGCAGTGCTGTGGCTCAAGTGGCAGAGTGCTAGCCTTGAGCGGGAAGAAGCCAGGGACAGTGCTCAGGCCCTGAGTCCAAGGCCCAGGACTGGCAAAAAAAAAAAAAAAAAGAAATGTGTGTGTGTGTGTGTGTGTGTGTGTGTGTGTGTGTGTGTGTGTGTTGTGTGTACCCACTGATAAAAGAGAATGTCTTTTGGGGCTGACAAGTCAATGTGAATTCTCATCATCCTATTCTCAGCTTCCACTGTCATTCTGTCAAAATCATGTCTATCATCACTCCTAGAGAATTTCAGTATTTGTGAGAAATGTTGTTGATACCCTGAAATTTTCTTTTTTCATTTCTGTCACACCTTCTTAGTTATCAGCAGACCTACAACTCAATATTTAACCTTGACAGCATCTCTCAGAAACTCTTAATCCTTTTTATTCTCATTTCTTTTGCCAAATAAGCCAGTTCTTCCTATTTTGCTCTCCTGTCCTTACTCAAACTCCTCCTATTTTCTTCTAAAACTCCTTCCTATCTATTCAATTCAGAATTATTCCAGTTCCCCTTAAATCAACTAAGGCATGTTTCAATTCATTTTATTTTACATTTAGCATTTTGGTTTGTTGTTGTTCTTGTGGTTGCCAGTGGTAAGGCTTGAATTTAGGGCCTGAGCACAGTTCCTGAGCTTTCTTTTTGCTAAAAGCTAATATAACTTGATCCAGATCTTCACTTTCAAAGCTCTTTAACTTTTTAAAAATTTATAATTAGTATTATTTACCTTTCTTGTCTACTTCCAAAAATATGACAGGGTGAATAAGGATGTAATAAAAAATTAAATCTTAATGATTTAAAAATTAAATTTTATTTGTATAAGATGTGGTGTTTTTTTCTTTTAATTTTCATTCTTAGGGATAAACCCAGGGCCCTTTGCACAAGAAACAAGCACTCCTCCTCTGAGCTTCTCCCTAAGCCCTTGGGATTTGTCTTAATTTTCTTAAACGTGTCATTTTCGGGACAAAAAATTAATCTTTTAATATAAATTTGAGAGTTTACCAAATAAATAAAGACTCACAACTGCAGTAATACTTTCAACTTATAGTTTTTCACCCTGAATAATGCAAAAATAAATTTTAAAAATTCTCATTTGTTATTCATTTTAAGTGACTTTATGAGCCTTTCTCAGAAACCTCAAAGCAAGCATTTCAGAGTCATTTGAGAAACTTCCTTTCTGAGGGTAAAGCCTCTGCTAAGACTTTCATCAGTTCCAAACCAGAAAAAGAATATCCTTTTACATTCTATGGTGGGCTACAGTGAGAAATACATCTGTCTCATTTATCAACAGGGACGCTGGGCGAAGTCAACTTCCCCATCATCATCGCCATCCTTGCCACACACTGTCAGTAGATACTTGAGTCACAAGAAAGGAAGGCACAGGCTTGTAGTCCAGAGTTTGATTTGAAAAGAAAAACATTCATATAGACTTACAGTTTACATTTAGACATAGACATAAGAAAAAGTATCTTCTGTAGCCTACCTGTACATACAGAGGTCTGCTGAGGTGCACCATTGAGGCAGCTGCACAAAGCAAGGGGACGGGTTTTATGTGCTCATGTCCCTGAAGAGCTTCATGCTGATTTGTTGTGGACCCAAGTCCCTGAGCACAGAAATAAGTTTTCCAGGTAAATTTGATTCCAGAGGGAAAGAAAGACAACTGAAAAATAGTATATACATTATGCAAGGCCCCTCTCCAAATTTCACAATGAGTAAAATGTGAAGATTGCCTAGGACTTTTTTAAATGGTTATGTTGAATAACATAGTATATGTATTGAATAAAACACATGTATACAACATATTATTTCTGCATTTAATATAGATGTATGTAATATACATGGATGTATTAAACATTTTACATATGAATTGGGATATAATACATTTAATGTCTAATGTATATTATGTACATGTATGTATAACACAAATAATATGTATATAGGTATAAAACATATCTGTATATAATTAGCATGTATTATATGGGTATATTAATATATCATATGTCTATTATATTCCACCATACATGTAGATGATAAATTATGGCTTTAATTAACTTATAGTGCATATTTCATACAATAAAGATAAATTATTAGCTTGACAACTGATACAAAATAGAAGGATGTATAATTCTACTCTACCCTCACTTTCGACCATTTATTCCCCTCCTGACCCCCTTCCCCCAAGTTGTGTAATTTATTTTCAACATGTTGTATACTGAATATCACTGCTGGATTATTTCATCCTTTTACAAAGTAGCAGGTGTCCATTTTTTCTCATATTTTTATTTTACTTTTAAAGTTTTTTAATTAATTTATTGTCAAAGTGACGTACAGTGGGGTTAGTTTCATAAGTAAGGCAGTGAGTACATTTCTTACGGAAGATGTTACCTCCTCCCTCATTTTCTCCTTTTTCCCCCTAACCAATTCTATCCCTTGCCCAACCCTCCGAGTTGTACAGTTGGTTTACAGCATATCGTCTTATAAATATTAGTTTGTATTTTACCCTTTGTCTCTTCATTTTGATTTTTAAAAATTTTGTAAAGTAAGAACTTCTTTTCTTGTACTGGGGTTTGAATCCATAGTCTCATGCTTACTAGGCAGGTACTCTGTCTTGTGAGTTTATTTTTGTTGGGAGATACATTCTCACTAAATTTCTCCAATTCTTGTCTTAAAGTTGCAATTCTTCGGCGTCAATCCCCAGTGTAGCAGTTATTAGAGTATCTTAACCATACTGGCTTTCCTGTACATTTTTGACTTCTGATATTTCTTGGAAAGAAATCTTGTAAAAGATTTATAATAAAAGTAACCAGTGTTGCTTGACTGCTTTGAATTAGTACAGTGGTTTTAAGAACCACACCTTTCAATGTGTGTTAGAAATATTTTCTCTTAAAATATTTCCTTGTGTTTTATAAATATAATATCTGCACTGTGAACAATTCCAATGTGCAGTGCAGAATTGTAAATGTAAGTATAAAGTTTACCACAGAAATCTAGAACATTGATTCTTCATAGTTGAGACTTCATGTCTGTTTACTAGCAACACCCCATTGGCTCCAACTTTCAGCTCAGAGTGCCCACAATATCACTTTCTGATTTAATAAGATTGAATATCAATATATCTCAAGTATTTGATACATTATAATATTTGTGTATATAATATGTATTCCAGATAATGTACTGGGATATGTCAATATCTTGTATATTATATGGCCATAAATATTATGGAAGAGTTTTGGCAACTGACAATATTTTGAAAATGCATATTTATTTAATTACATTGGCTAACTGTCATGCATTATGGTGAAAGAAATTTGTTCTCAACAAAGTAGATGATAAGCATTTTTAATAAGTTTGTATGATTCTACTACAGAAGTCTAATTCTGTAAATTTATTTTTTTCTCACAATGGATGCTCTGGGGCTCAAATAATATTAACATATTTAGCTAGACATTATTCCCTGATTTTGTTAATTATGCAAACTCGTGAAATATTTCCAATGTATTTTTCTAAATGTCCGTAACTGATTAAGTCCTTCAGCAGAGTGGAAATGTTTCCTTTCCTTTGTCTCAATAAAATTTTAAATTTTATGAGCATCTTAGAATACTTGGTATATTGATGAAGATTGTATCCTCACCTAGGAGGAGCTAACAATGGGTTTTGTTCTTGTTAGGAGAGTGTAATAAAAGCACACAACAATTCACCTTCATGAAAAAGCCCAATTGCAATCCTTAGGAGTGTAAGCATATTATCATTAGTGCCAACCACAGGCTGTGACTGAGTTGGAATGAACTCACAATGACGCTGTGGAAAATGGTTAGGGCTTATGGAAATTATTCATGTAAACAGTATTTATTTTTTTAAAAAATCCCTTGCATAATGTATTCTATTCAAATCAGGTGAAACTATAAAATTATTTAAAACATAAACCATGGGAGTCAAATAAAATATGATTAGCATAGAATCATAGAATAGAACAAGATATATTGTAACACTAATTATTACACCACAGGGGCACATGTATATGTGTTACATATTTCAGTTACTATCAGCACATGTAGAGGTGTGTGTATGTTATCATGAACATTGTAAAAAAAAAAAAAGATAGGGATGCTGTAGATCTTTGGAAAATGAAACCACGGAGAAGACAATGAGGCCCATGATTTCATTTTAAAATATAGGCACAGAAGAGAATCACACAATGTATTTAAACTGATGTTTTCCTCATCTTATAGATTGTGACATACGGAGCCCTAGTTCCATCCAATGTGTTTTCTTTTAATAGGAGAAGCACATCTTCTTCATGAACTGGTTTTTCCCGAGCACTCTTTGCATGGCTGCCTTTACATCCCTGTTCCTCAGGCTATAGATGACAGGGTTCAGCATGGAGATCACAATGGTGTAGAACATCGACACCACCATGTCGTGCTCCATGGCGTAGTCAGAACTCGGTCTGACATAGGTGAACACAGCTGTGCCGTGGAAAACAGACACTACAGTCAGGTGAGAGCCGCAGGTAGAGAAGACCTTTCGCTTCCCTTCTGCAGAACGAATCTTCAGGATCGCAGCCAGAATGAAGCCATAGGAGACCAGGACAATCAGGATGGTGACAAGCTCAATAGACCCCGCGCAGTAGAAGAGGAGAAGCTGGTTAATGTGAGTGTCAGAACAAGAAATTGCCAGGAGAGCTGGGATATCACAGAAGACATGCCTGATTTCATTGGAGCCACAGAAAGACAGGTTAAAAGTGGCCACTGTGTGTATTGTGGCATGGATAAACCCAGCGACAAAGGAAGCAACGATGAGGGGCACGTAGACTCTGGGGGACATGCTTGCTGTGTAGAGAAGAGGGTTGTAGATGGCTACGTAGCGATCATAAGCCATGGCGGCCAACAGAAAACATTCTGTGGTCCCACACGTCACAGCAAGAAACAGCTGTGCCGCGCAGCCAGACAGAGAAATGACTTTCTTCTTTGACATGAAATCTGCTAACATATTTGGGGTGATGAGGGAAGAGTAGAAGGCATCTATGGAAGATAAGACGCTCAGGAAATAGTACATAGGGGTATGGAGTCGGGAATCACCAATGACTAATATAATCAGCCCTAAATTCCCCACAAGCGTGAAAAGGTAAATGAGCAGAAACAGGAAGAAGAAGATAACCTTCAGCTGAGCATTGTCTGTGAAGCCTTTCAATATGAACAGAGTAACTTCAGTGACGTTCTTCATGTTGAAATTGAGGGCACTATTGAAAAATTTTAAATGACAGTCATATTAAAAATATACAGAGGTATGTACTAATGTCTATGAATAATGACTACATTTGCATACATATAGGGTACGTATAGGCGTGTACATACTATGTACACGTATACATGGCACTGTGTGGTTTCCACGAAGAAGATGGGTAGAGTGACATTAAAAAGGGAGGGGATAAAAGGTTTGGCATGAAATGTACTCAATACCTTGCTTTTGTAACTGTAAACCTCTGTACATCACCCTGACAAAATTAAATTTAAAAAAGCGATCAAATGATCTTGCTATTCGTAGTTGTATTAGGTGGAAGATAAAGATGTATGCAGTAACTGAACTCAGGCTACTCTCACATCATCATATCAACTCTTTCATGTATCACCAAACACCACTCCTTTCAAAGTAAATCTCATTAAAATGCGAAGTGAACGGCTTAAGACATTTCTTTTTTTTTTCAAATTTTTATTATCAAACTGATGCACACAGAGGTTACAGTTTCATACGTTAGGCATTGGATACATTTCTTGTACTGCTTGTTACCTCATCCCTCATGCCCCCCTCCCTCCCCCCCCTTTCCCTCCCCCCCCCAGGTGTTCAGTTCACTTACACCAAACAGTTTTGCAAGTATTGCTTTTGTAGTTATTTCTCCTTTTTTACCCTGTGTCTCTCAAATTTGGTATTACCTTTGAATTTCCTACTTCCAATACCAGTAAACACGGTTTCCAATATACTCAGATAAGATTACAGAGATAGTGTAGGTACAACCACAGGAAGATGATACAAGCACATCATCAATAATAGAAGCTACAGATACACATAGGACGTTGAAAGTAGTTACAACTGTGATATAACAATTGTTTCCATAACATGGAGTTCATTTCACTTAGCATCATCTTATGTGTTCATAAGGGTATAGCTATTGGGCCTTGTGATGCTCTGCTATGGCTTGCCTAAATCTGTACTAATTATTCCCAATAAAGGAGACCATAGAGTCCATGTTTCTTTGGGTCTGGCTCACTTCACTTAGTATAACTTTTTCCAAGTCCTTCCATTTCCTTACAAATGGGGCAATGCCATTCTTTCTGATAGAGGCATAAAATTCCATTGTGTATATGTACCACATTTTCCTGATCCATTCATCTATGGAGGGGCATCTGGGTTGGTTCCAGATTCTCGCTATGACAAATTGTGCTGCGATGAACATTGTTGTGCTGGTGGCATTACTGTGATTTTGTTTGTGGGCTTTTGGATAGATACCCAACAGTGGGGCTGCTGGGTCATAGGGGAGTTCTATATTGAGCCTTCTGAGGAATCTCCATACTGCTTGCCAGAGTGGCTGAACCAGTTTACATTCCCACCAACAATGAAGTAGGGTTCCCTTTTGGCCACATCCCCTCCAACAATTGTTATTCTTAGTTTTCTTGATATATGACATTCTTGCTGGGGTGAGATGGAATCTCAATGTTGTTTTGATTTGCATTTCCTTTATGGCCAGTGATGTAAGACATTTCTTTAGACATCCAAACACTGGATGTTTCAGATCAGTATATACTACTGAAATAGAATCACAGTCCTAGATCTTTAAACCAGTGTCTAGAATGATTTAATCCAGTTCCCTAGGGCATGTAAATTTTAATTTTAATACTGTTTACAAGTTTGATTCGGTTAAGGAAAATTGTGAAAATATAGGAAGTAATTGGAATTATGAAGTTGTTAAACTAGACTTGATATTCTCATGATAATAGTCAATGAATGTTTTTCATGCTTTTCAGTGTGGCACATTTGCTTTAGAAAATTAAAATATTTTTGAATTCTATGATAGTTTGAAAAACTAACACAACGTCATTGCAATCAAAGTTGTAGATTACAGTTGGGCTTAATTTATTTTCAAGTAAATAAAATGTTTCAGCTGAATTTATTTTTAGAAAAAATGTTGAGTAGATACTGAACAAAAAATTTGGACTCTAGTTCCTAAGGCAATATTATTACACCAAACAATTCACAGGTATGGAAAGAAAACTACTATGATTCTTGAAGATTGTATAATATGGGATGAACTTCTGGAATATACATAAACGTAAATATATAAATCCAACTTGAATAAAAGGTAGAAAAATTCAAATAGCTTGACCTTTGCAATGAATCCCTGAGTTTACCAAAGGGAAGAGATTATAATTTCAGCCATTGTTTGAACATTTGCTGCAGAAATGAACTTTGTGGCACAGAATGTTATTTACCTAATAGTAACCTACCTAATATTCAGTCCAAACTCTGTTGCTTGTCTTTTCCCTCATTGCCATTTTTTCCCTGTCCCCTACTGTACTCTGTTATTGGGCAATGAAATTCCCTCTCCTGCCCTATTAGATTAAAACAAATCCTTGATGAGTGATTTTTCAGAAATTCTTAAAATACTAAAACTATGAAGAAGTAATACAAAATGATTAAGGGAATATAAAATTTTAATATAGAGCTAGTAGATATCATTTGTCATAATATCAGAATATAAAGATCCAGATAATTAAACATATCAAAAGTTTCCTTACCTTCTGTTGATATCTATGTAAGAGATTGTCTTTAATTTGAAGTAACTGCATCCATCAGGAAAAATGATGATACACACTCTCAAAAGAGCCTTCTTATGTACTTATAGATATTTACATTCAATATTTTATATTTTTCTTATGTCTTCTATATTTATATTTTCTTGTATCTTCTAGGAACATTCGGCATTTAATTCTAGGCAGACCTCTGAGTAAATGAAATGGTAGAGATGTAATTAGTGTGTGTAATAGGCAAGAAGTAGTATTAGTGAAAATCTGTAGCACAAAAATAGCCAAGAGATCTTTGAAACTTTCAGTGGTAGCACCCAGAATATCCTGCTATTTATTGTAAGTTTTCTCTTGCCTCAGGATCAGAATGTGAGGGTTTCAGTACAGTGTAAATATGGCTAATTTAAATTGTTTGTATCTACTGATTCAACTATGTGGAATCCCACAGGAAAGCCTCTGAGGGGAATATGCCCCAATTATTTTCCAATTTAAAACTGTAGTATAGTTGCTTAGCTCATATATTTAAACTGTTGTGTAATAAAGCTCTACCGCTGATGTTTACTGAGTGAATATTCTTTTGCCTCTGTATAAAATGCTTTTGACTTGCATTTTCTAGATGACTTATAATGGTGATGACCTTTTCATATGCATGTTGGCTTTATGTTTCTTTGAATAAGAAGATACTCAAGTTTGTTGTCCATTTATATATTAGCTATTCAGCTATTATGTGATAGGATCCTCATTTATTTTTCACATTAATTCTGTAGTAGATATCTTGCAAATAATTTCTTTTATCACTTGCCTTTTCAAGCTGGTTGTTACTCTTTGTTATGTGCAGTCTTCTAAATTGGATACACTTTACCATAAATTTTATTTTTGTTGCTTGAATGTGGCATGTGAATAATTATCTTGATCCACTCATCGATTGGAAAATTTGGGGCTACCATAGCTTGGCTATGGTGAATAGAACAGCAATGTGCATGGATGTGCAGGTGCCTTTATTATGTCCTGACTTACAATTGTTTGGATAAATGCCCAAAGTGGTATGGCGGATCATAGTTATTCTACTTTTCATTTTTTGAGTAATATCCACACTTTCTCTTTTCTGTGTTCTTCATACTCTTAGTAGACTATGTGAAGAGTTGTTTCTGGGATGTCAATTGCACTTCATTCATCAATAGCTCTTCATTATAGCTATATAATTGATTTCTGAATCCCTTACTTTTAGTTAAATTAATTTTAAATGATATACAAAGATGTGAGGGATACATATATGGGGAATGATGAGGCATTCATATATACATAGACATTGCATAGTAAGTATAGCAGTATAAGCATTTTCTATCATAAAATATTTATCATTTTTAAAAAAGAAACATTTTAAATCCTTTTTTTAATTTATTGTTTATTAAATATATTACTGTAATAATGAGTCAACATACCTGGTAAAACCACAATAGAAATTATTTTCTCTACCAAATGCTAACCTTGTATACATTGGTGAACATTTCTTCATCCCTCCTTCCTCTTAATCTTCCAGTCCGTGATAATACCTTTTGTCCATATGTTGTACTCCCAACTACTTTAACATTCATGAGATCTATTTTGGTCTGCCATATAGGTGTGAGAAGTATTGTACTTCTCATTTCATGCAAGAATATCTCTTCATTCCGTTTCATGACTAAATATGATTCCATTTTAGAATACATTGTATTTGTACATCATAGTATAAATATGTCCATTGTACATGGACACTGATTGCTTCCAAGTTAAGGCTATTGTGAACAGGGCTGGAATGCAAATAGGGGTGAAGAATTCTTTGCAAAACATTGATTTCAATCTTTTAGATATGTAATTACCAAGGAATAGCTGGGCTACATGGCAGAGTTCTTAAACTCCTTGCACAATCTCAGTACAGTGCTTTCTGAGGATTGTGCTAATTTACATTTCTAAGAACAGTTTGTAGGGGTTCCCTTTTCGTCAAATTGTGAGAGGAATAGTTATCTTTGGCCCTTTTGGAAATGTTATTCTCTCCTTGTGATTTATCATTTTCAATTCCCTGATAACTAGTGATGCTGAATATTTTTTCATATACCTGTTCTCCATCTGTATTTCTTATTTTGTAAAATGTCTACACAGATTCATTGTCCACTGTTAAATCAGGATATTTGATTCTTACCTTCTGAGATTTTGGTACTTATTATATATTCTATACACAGAATAGTTAATAGAAGTATTACTTGAAAGTGAAGACTTCTATTCAAGAAATTGTTTGGATGAGTCTTTCCTGTGTAACTTCTTGCTAATACTCTGTGGTTTAGTGTCCTTTCTAAATGTTATCTTGGCAATTTCTGTATCATGATGCCATTTTCTGTTTCCTTTTGTATTTTCATAGTTTTTATAGTGTCCTGTTAAGTCTTTAATGCACTTTGATTTGTCTTTTTGCAATTATTAAGAGATACCAGTATTTCATTCTTCTGCCTATGGATATTCAATTCTGATGCATTTTTGAGGGAGTAACAAAAAAAGTAATGACAAGATTGTTGTACCTTGAAGAAAATTAATCGTCTATAAATGTGGTGACCTTTTGCTATTTTAAAATCAATTGACTATAGATGTACATATTGGCTTTTTGATATGTTTCTGTTTTCATTTGAAAACCATACCAAATTTGTTTCTTCAGTTTTAGTGTCTTTTACAAAAAGGTAATACTTCTTATTTTTTGGTCAGATGATTACTTGGTTGTGTTTAGTTGTGTGTTTGTTTGGCTGTGTAAATTTCCATGTAAACTGTAGCATTTTATTTATTAGATTTATAAAACATATTGTTATTTTGATCAAGATTATATTCAATCTTTATTGGTTATAGTAGTATGGGCAATGAAACAATATGGATTTTTCCAATTCCTGAACACAAGATGTTTGCATTTTTGTTGTGGTTTTGTTTACAACACACATTCATTTCTTTGAAGTTGTTTTCATTCATTTCAATTGTTATTTTAAAGGTTATGTGCAGAGGGATTACAGTTACATAATCAACTCAAGAGTACATTTCTTTTTTCCCTTGCTCTCTCTGTTTTTCCGTTTCATTCCTACCTACAAGTGATATAGTCCATTTTCACCATAGTGTCCAGTGAGTACCATTGTTGCATTTGTTTACCCTTGTTCACTTTGTGCCCACCTCACCCTTCCAAAGATAAATGGATAAACAAGACAAAAAAGAAGAGAAAAAAAACAGCTACAAAAAACTAATTTTCCAATTATTTGCATTATTTTGTAATCTCAGATGTGCATAGCTATTGTGTTCCTCTTCTGAGAATATTATCCTTTGGTCTTACTCTATGTGACAGCCTAGAGACCTGTATAATTTTTCATATCACAGTATAACACAGACTCTTAATATCTACCCCAGTCTGGCCTTAAACTCTTGATGTGTTCCCTCGTGTGTTAAGGTGCTTGAATTATAAGTGAGCATAATTCCTGGGTGCTCATTCATTCATTCATTACCAGGGGTCAAGCCTTGGGTCTCACACATTCTAGGCAAATAACACAAAGCTACATCCCCAGCCACTGGACCATATTTTGACTATTAACTAAACCATAGTTTCCTGAAAACTTCTGATATTGTCATTTAACATCCACAGAGCAATTAGAAATTGGGTTTTTATTCCAGTCATAACATAGCCTTTTTTGTGCTTCATTTTCCAAGGTTTCCAAATAGTATGCCCATTTTGGTGAGATTGAAGTCTACTGCAGTGAGCAATCGACACCAAATATCACAAAGTGTCAGTGGCTTGTCCCTGTAATCCCAGTTACTGCCTCCTGCTCTGCTGCCTGTGCTTAGCACAGTGGAGGTTGAAACAATCTCTTTCCAGCCTGCACATTGCAGTTCCTGTGGCTCAGTCTGCAAGTGTACACCTTCAGGAAAGGGAAATGCCACCCTGTCTTGACATAGAGACTTGTGGTAGGATACATGCCAGGTATTGAGTCTAACACCTAGATTCAATTCTCACTTCGTAATGGAAGGAAGAAGTTCCTCTGTCCACACTGCTCTGTTTGGGATCTGGGAAAGCAAGGAAGCCTTTCTTTCTTCCTTCTTCAAAATTTTGTTTTGTTTTTATTTTTGGAGGGATGTGTGCATGTGAGAATCTTCTCTGTGTTAATATCTTTCACTGCTAAAATGTTTATTCTGCTTCTCTCCTCATTTTTGCCATCTCTTAGCCAGAAACTGTGTACACACAAGTATATTCTAAGCACTATCTGAATATTTAACCCCTAAATATAGGAGAATATATATATGTGTATGTGTGTATATATATACATGTATGTATATTTGTATGCATATAATGAGAGAATAGCAGTTGTTGCTCAAGTATTATGGAAGAGTAGAGAGCTCAGAAATGAAAGCAGAAATGGTACACACAGTAAGTGGGCAAAGCTAGAGCAAATGTAACCATTTTTTTTACATCCTAGTATGATAGATCAGCTCATGAACCTGCGATCAGAATTCCTCTTATTCTCCTTAAAACTGTCTGTATGAAGATAATTCATGGATTTATATTGAACTTTGGATATCATCCTGAGGACACAACAATTTGCTGAAGATCCCAACAACATTGGAATGTTTAAATAAATGCTTCAAGGTTGTGAACCAATTCTGATTAAGAATTTGTTTTCATGAAGTCAATTACTTAGTAAGAACCAGCAACAACATACTTGAGCATTTTATTTAAATGCAATGGAATTGGAAATTTATGTTTATTTATAATAAATTCTATCTAAAGACGCTGAGATCTGAGAATGTTGGCTATGAGACTCTTATCTTCAATTAACCAGAAAAAAAACAAAAACTGGAAGTGGCAATGTGGCTTTACATAGTAGAGCATCAGCTTTGAGAGAAAAAGTTACATGAGAGCATGAAAACCTGAATTCAAGCCCCAGTACTGGCAAACACACACACACACACACACACACACACACACACACACACACACATCTTTCATGTATACATTTATCAATATTTGTCATTTTTAAGTCATATTTAAAGACCTCTTCTACATTAAAACATAAACATTTACACATACATTTATATATGTGCTCAAGACCATTGGTTTTTGATTATGATATGCACAGATACCATGTATCATTGACCATGATATTTTAACTTAAAAAAGTAACTGCATGAAAGTAACGAAGTCAGGTTTTCAGTTGAAATCTGAGAAATTGTGGTGCTTTGTCTGCCCAGATTAACTTGTAACCACAATGCTCAGATCTCAACCTCCTGAGTAGGATGTCAGGAATGTGCTATGAGCCCCAGATTTTCATGAATTTTGAGTGGATATTTGTAACTGGTAACAGAAAGGGATCTGACTGAATTCCTTTCCACGTATAGATTCAGTTTTCTCAGTACAATTTAATAACGAATTTATTTCTTTGTGGTATGCTTTTCCAAAGTCAGTTGGGTTTAAATGCATGTGGTTTTTTTTTGAGGCATAATATTCAGCTCTGTTGATCTGTGTTTCCATTTTTCTATCATGGCATTTGATTATTATTCCTTGTAGCATGATTTGATTTCGGACTTATAGACATGTGAATAGTGTGAAACAAATTTACAAAAAATAAGAATATATACACAAAAAGCCACATGGAACTGAAAAGTTTATTGTAGTGTGAGGAACATCACAAAGAACTTTTTTCCTTAAGATTATCTTTTGTTTAAATTTCTTAATATATTTTATTGTTGTAAGGTGACATATGGAGGAGCTCTAGCTATATAAATCAGGCAATGAGTTCAATTCTTTTTTTTAAAAATTTTTATTATAAAACTGATGTACAGAGAGGTTACAGTTTCATATATTAGGCATTGGATACATTTCTTGTACTTTTTGTTACCTTGTCCCTCATACCCCCCTCCCCCCTCCCCCTGTCCCCCCTGAGGTGTTCAGTTCATGAAGCATTTCACCCCTTCCCTTGCTCCTCACAAACTGTTTCTTTTCACTTCCTTAACAGCATCCAGCTGTGCCACTTGCTCACATGGTTCTACTGTGTCACTGATATTTCCTCTCCAAGAAGGTAGACTTCGGTGGTACATTAATGTATTTATAATATTTGGAAGACTGATTATTCCAAGAAATATTGATTGTTCCTAGTTGTTTTTTTTTTACTTGCTGTGCAGACTCACATTCCAAACTGTTTCAAAGGATGCATACTAAGTGTAACTTTTGTTTTTATTTTGTTTTTTTTTTGCCAGTCCTGGGGCTTGAACTCAAGGCAAAAGCACTATCCCTGGCTTCTTTTTGCTCAAGGCTTGCACTCTACCACTTGAGCCACTTCCGGCCTTGGTGTAACTTTTAAGAAAAGACATTGCTTATTCTCTTCCACATCCTTTGTAAGGCATATTTCACATCTTTGTTCCTCAGGCTGTAGATCAGAGGATTTAGCATTGGAATGATCAGGGTATAAAATATAGATGACAATTTGTCTGTATTGTTGGAATGATTGGATTTAGGCTGCACATACATAAATATCAGTGTTCCATAGAAGACTGTAACCACGGTCAGGTGGGACCCACAGGTGGAGAAAGCCTTGCGCCTGCCTTCTGCTGATTTCATCCTGAGAATGGCTACCAGGATGAGCAGGTAGGACACCAGGACGAGTAGAAGTGAGGAGATCAAATCAAAAGCCGCCAACAGCACGATGATCAATTCAATTTCTCGTGTATCTGAGCAGAGCAACGGTAACAGAGGGATGCAGTCACAGAAGAAATGATTGATGACATTGTTGCCACAGAAGGATAAAGTGAACATCTTTACAGTGACGAGAAGAGAAACAAATACATTGTAGAGATAAGGGGTTGCTACCAAGACCCAGCACACTCTCTGTGACATGATAGCGGTGTAGAGCAGCGGGTTGCAAATAGCCACGTAGCGATCATAGGACATGGCTGACAGAATAAATAGTTCACTTCCAATAAAAAAAAGAAAGAAGGCAAGTTGTGCAGCACAAAAGGTATAGGATATTTTATTTTGATCCACTACAAAATTGACCAACATTTTGGGCCCCACAGCTGTAGAATATCCAAGGTCAGTGAGAGCCAAGTGTCTGAGGAGAAAGTACATTGGGGTCTGCAGCCTTGAGTCCACTGTGGTGAGGATGACCATGCCCAAGTTGCCCACCACAGAAACAGCATAGATGGCGAGGAACAGAGCGAACAAGGGTGCCTGCAGCTCAGGACGATCCGTGATGCCCATCAGGATGAATTCTCTCACCACGCTGAGATTGTGCTTCTCCATTCACAATTATCATAGAAATCTATATTAGATAGCATATAGATAGCATAGTTAACGGCTTAAAAGTTTTATCACCCTGGGAACAGTTTTTATGCAATCTAACCTTTTTATGTAATCTAATCTTTACACTTTAAAGCATTGAAATATATTTTGAAAGATGGGTATATAAAAACCACAGAGATAAACTGAATCACACATGTGGTTCTACTTTGAGTTTACTCCTAACATCTTTACTCATGATTTACAGATAGATTTCTTGGGCTAACTTGGAGGTGAAATGCTATTGGCACCAGATAGTACTAATAGACTAGATTGATAAATGGCTATATATCCATCCCAAACAATATCTACTACAATAATCTTGTCCACAATTAATACAATTTGCTACATACTCCAATAATAGATGGGCACACAGTTGGTGGACATAAATTGTTGATTCATAGATACAGACACATAAAATGGAAATGGTAATATTCAAACACTGTTAACTTTAAGTGGTAGAGAAGTGATAATTATTATGTTCTCTACATTTTGTTTTAAAATAATTAGAATAACAATTTCACTCAAGAATATACAAGTGATATTTCATTTACCTAATGAAATTATAATCATTATACAGAATCATACAAAATTGCCTTTTGACGAAAAAACATAGAGAAAACGATGATATATAAATAGATATAGTTAGGTAGATAGATGATAGATACAAATGATATAAAATACAGATAAGTAACAAAAATTAACAAATGAAACTAGGTGTTATAGAGGCAGGTAGATAGTAATAAACATACAGATATAGATGAGATAGTGTTTGACAAATGGGACTTAGTGTATTCCAATGATTTTTTTTGCACCACTGATTTTTCTAAAACTCTATCATATCTATAAAACTAAAAGGCCTTTGAGGGCTATTGGGATGAATAATGTATGGTTAAGTGATTTAGTGTTCTGAATGTATCCAGAAAGTGCTCTCAAAGAAAATGTACGTAGAATGTTTTGTAAGAGTTGAAGTATTTGATCTTGAGCATGGTAGCACAGGGTTGTGCAACTGAATTGTATAACTTGCCCTGGATTTTCCGTTACAGGTATGGCTATGTGGCTCAGGCTGGCCTTGAAGTTTCTTTGTGGCCTTTGCTGACCCAGATCTTCTTCTCCTCAAAGCTGGTATTTTTATATTCTAATGGCAACCAAAAAGCACCTGAAAGAATTTGCATTTGCTCAGAAAATGAATAGATAAAAAAATGGGTAAATGCATTCAAACTTTCCCAGTATTTTCCTTCTTTTCCCTATGTCATAAATGAAACTAGAAACCAATATACAGTTGGCATTATCTCCTATCTTTTACAGAATTAATGGCATATGAATATAACTTAATTTTGCACAAACTTACTGAAAAATATCTTATATCATTCCTGGCTATTTTCATTATAATGGATACAGGCTCCGTAATGGAACAAACCCATCACCAGTTATTGTAACAGAAGAACCAGGAAGGTGAAGAAAGAGAAGCCACTAGCACTGGTTTGGTACACTGAAGGTTCATATAATTTCCATTGCTGTAAGTGTTCTATATTCTAAAGACAATAACTTCTGTATAACTTTGTATACATATTTACTATATATAACATCACAGAGGCCCAAGAAAATAAAAACAAGTGTACAATGCTAAGAGTGTACTATTTTATAAAGACAAGACTTTTGAAATTCTTATGAAATTTATGTTACACTTTGAATAAACTTTTGCTGTGGTGTATAACCTCATTGAGACCAAACAAAAGACAATGACCATGATATGCGTATGGGTACTTGAATGTGTTCTGAAATTCTCTGGGCAATGTGACGCAAAGAACTTACTCCAAATAGGAGACAACCATTCTAACAGATATAAGTATAAACATATAAACATATCTAAATGTTTCTAGTAGTCCAGAGATTGATCAGTGCAGCCTGGAAGTGAGTGAATGGCACATTGGATGTGATATTTAGTTATGTGAGATTTGGGACCCCCATCTTTCCTAAAATTAAAAATTATAATTAACACAATACAGAGAAAATTAGATGGATAGTTTTCTGGGCATAAGTTACAAGCCAATAAATGAAACCATGCAATTTTGTAAGATTGTATAGCAAGCTGATCAAATGTAAATTATACTTATCTCACATAAATTATTGTCTGTTGCTACTTAATATCCTGCCTACCCATTTGAACATCTGTGTTATATTAAACAAAACAAAGCATATCAGATTTCAATATTAGAGATACATGTCTTTTGTAAATGCAATCAGAAACACTTTAAATGCAGAATTTTCAGGTGGTTTGACTTTGTATTAATGAAATACTTCAAAATAACCTGCACATGATATTAGTATCAGTATTACTGTATAAGAAGGAAAGAAGTGGGTATTTTATCACACGAGTTTTATAGTTCGATTGGAAAGAAACAAATTACATTTACTGTAATTATTAAACTCTCTGTAATTTATTAGGATAAATTAATATTTTAATCTTATAAAGGCATATTTTATAGTATTATCAATGCTTGTATGAGGGCTTGAACTCAGGGCTGTCACTTAGCTTTTCCCACTGAAGGCTAGAATCCTAACACTTGAGTTGATGCTCCACTTCCAGCTTTATACATGTTGATTGGAGATAGGAGTCTCACTGGCTTTCCTGCCTGGGCTGGCTTTAAACTACAACCCTCAGATCTCAGACACTCGAGTAGCTAAGATTATAGGATTGAGCCACCATAGTTCCATGCTTCATGCATTTTTAAAGCTATATATTAGGAAAAAAACAGATTCTACTGTAAAATGATTTTACAGCATCCTAAGACTGGGTACTTAAAACTCCTCTGACATTTCAAGCTTAGAGATGTGAAATGTGGAACTTTTCATAATCCCATTGTGAAGTTGAAACTCTTTTTTCCTTATCTGGAGATCAGGAATGAGTTTCAATGGTGTACATTTATTTGATAAATGAGAAAGCCCTACAGAAAGAATTACTATCCTCTATATAGCTAAGTATTTGGAAAGATGTGGAAATAAGAGAGGGAATCTTGTTTTTTTCCCATTTCTGTCAATGCAAATAAAATCTGAGTCCTTTGGTTTATGTTTCATTGCCCCCTCATTTTGCAATGTTAGATAAAAAGAATGTGTATGCAAAATAATTTTTCTAAGCATCAACAAGAAATTAAATGTTTAAAAGATGGTTAAAAACATTTAATGATTTTGGAGAAAACATTCAAAGTTGCTATGAAGATAATAATGGAAAGAAGAAGAAAGAGATCCTACAGTGATCAAGAATGGTGACACTAGGGGAATTTGTTTCTTGTTCATAGTTACCTGTATTGCAAGCAGTCTCTGGATTCTCCCATACATTTCTTAATAGTAGGTGTTTGAGAATAATTTATGGATTTAAAACAAAACTCATAGAAATTCCCTGGGGAAGTGCTAAGCAATTTGTTGATAAGCTTGGCATCTCTAGAATACTTAATGAAATGCCTGGAGGTTGTGTGTTAATTCTCAAAGAGAATTTATATTTAAATTTGAAGTTAGTTACTTATTTTAGGAACCAACAAGTCTGATTTCTGATTTCATTTAAAAGTGTCAGTCTTAGCATCTTTAGGAAACACTGGTATCCTCATGTTTGTTATAAAAGAATCCTCTACATCTGGTAATTAAGATAATTTAAATGTTTATTCACAAATAAATGATAAATAAATATTGCCATACCCAAGTACTGTAATGACTATTGTTCAGGCTTAATAAATGAGATACTGTATTATACAACTACATGGTTGGGAAATATAAGACTAAATTAGATCAAACAGTCCAAAAAGACAAACAAGATGTCCCTTCATGATTTACAGGAAGTATTCAGACTTATAGAATCAGATATTTGAGAAATATGGGGAAATTGAAGAAATGAGAAGTTACTAGTGAACATTCATGAAATGTCAAGTATACAAAATAGAGCAGTTCCATTTTTCTTTCCGGGAGACTGTACCTATAGTTAAGAGTTCTTTATTGCACATTTTAAATATGAAGAGTGGAGATTCACTGCTAAAATAACAGGAAAATAATGTAAAAACAAAATAGAATGAAGGCAATAATCTCACAGTAGATGAATGGATCAAGAAATTGTATATATACACAATGGACTTCTATGCTTCTTTCAGAAAGAACTATATTACCCCATTTGTAAGGAAATAGAAAGATATGGAAAAAAATCATACTAAGTGAAGTGAGCCAGACCCAAAGAAACATAAACTCTATGGCTTCCCTCATTGGTAATAATTCGTATATGTCCAGGATAGTCCTAGCATGTGATCATAATAGCTCAATAGCTATGTACATATGATCACATAAGATGATGCTAAATGAAATGAACTCCAAGATATGGAAACAAGTGGTTAATCATTGTTGCTATTTTTAACATACTATGTGAAATTATTTTTTCTTTTGTTTATCTTCCCTATGTTTTAGCCCCTGTTGTCACTGTATTTGATTTTTGTACCATGGCATTGTATATATGTTTTTTCTGAATTAGGGAAGGGAAAGGGAACATCAAAATGGGGAGACAAAGGGTAAAAAGTGAACCAGTGCAACAGCAATACTTACAAGACTACATTATAAACTGTGCAACTCAAGTGGAAGGATTGGGGAGACGGAAAGGCAGGAGAAAAATGAGGGAGGAGGTAAGTTTTACAAGAAAATTACTCACTACCTTACGTATGTAACTCTAACCCCTCTGTACATCACCTTGACTAAAAGTAAACAAATAAAAATAAATTTTATTGTCAAGGTGATGTACGAAAGGGTTACAGTTATATATGCAAGGAAGCAAATACACATCTTATCAAACTACTTACCTTCTCCCTCATTTTCTCTAACTTTCCCTACCCCTCAAAAGTTAATTTCCAATATATTGTCTTGTGAGTATCACTGTTGCAATTGATTCATCCTTGGTTCTTTGTCCCACTATTTTGATGTTCTCCTTCCCTTCCATAATTAAGATAAATGTTTATGCAATACTCAGGGTATCAAAATGAAACACAGTGAAAACAGGATAAACCATAGAAAAGATAAATAAAAAGAGAAATAATTTCACATAGTACATTAAGAAATCCCTTGTTTCCATATCTTGGAGTTTGCTTCGTTGAGATCATTTTATAAGATCATATGCTCATAACTATTGAGATATTATGATCGTTTGCTAGGACAATCCTACACATATACTGATTATTACCAATAAGGGAAACCATGGGTTCTGGATTACTTCACTTAATACGATTTTTTTCTTGCAAACATTATACTAATCTCATTAACATCCAAGACATAGAGAACATCATGACCTTTTTCTTTTTGCATGTTGAAGTGTGGTACAGAGGGGTTACAGATTCATATGTAAGGCAGTGAGTACATTTCTTTTTCAACTTGATACCTCCTCCCTCATTTTATCCCACCTTCCCTTTCCCCTTTTCCCTCTCCCTCCAAGAGTTGTGCAGTTGATTTACACCAAATGGTTTTGTAAGTATTGCTTTTGGAATGTTTTTTCTTTTTGTCCTTTGTCTCTCAATTTTGATATTCCCTTTCCCTTCCCCAGTTCTAATACCCATATAAACAGTATCCAGGGTACTCAGATGAGATATAGTGGTAGCAGAGGTACAACCACAGGAAGGGAATACAAGAGAAACAAAACTGAACAAACATACAAACAGAATAGAAAAAAAAATTAAAAATACAAAAGGTACGGTTTCTCATGGCATTTTGATAATAATTGTAACAGTGGTACAACTCTTGTTTCCGTAACGTGGAGTTCATTTCACTAGGTCTCATGTTATGTGATCATATGGGTGTAGCTATTGGGGTATTTTGATCTTCTACCGTGACTAACCTAATCATTTACTAGCTATTCCCTATGAGGGACACCACTTGTGGGGCTTGAACTCAGGGTCTTGGCTCTGCCCTGAGCTCCTTTGCTCAAGGATACTATTCTACTAGTTGGAATAACAGTGCAACTTCAGTTTTTTGGTGATTAATTGAAGATAAGAGTCTCACAGATTTATCTGCTTAGGTTTGCTTTGAATCATAGTCCTCAGATTTCAGCCTCCTGGGTAGCGAGGATTACAGGTGTGAGCCACCAGCACCCTGCCCCATCTTATTTTTTAGACTTTGAATTGCTGATAATTTTGCCTGGCTGGTTTCAAGCCTTCATCCTTCTTTGCCTCCTGAGTTACTTGTACTATAGGTATGCTTGGATTACAAAGACTTGTTAGTTACATACTTTATCCATATCATTTTATATTTTAAGAATAATGTGTCTAAAGCCTAGAACACAGAAAACAAAGGGGCATGATCTCCTTGATATATGACTGTTAAGGTGGGGGGAGGAGGAGACAGTGGAGACCAGGTCTGCGAAACAAAAAATTTCTTGTCAAATAGTATTTCCCACAGGTCTGGGTCAGTGACCTTACACTATGTAACTAAAACCAAACAACAACTCAACATATAAAGGAACAAAATAGACCTCTTAGTGGATCACAATAGCTCAAGAGCTATCTATGCATGATCACATAAGACAAGGATAACTCTATTGTTGACGCTACATTTAAATTCCTAGGTTAATTTCCTTTGGCGTAGGCCACGTGGCTACTGTATATGTTTCTGGTACACTGTGTATTGTATATATGTCTACCTGATCTAGGGAAGGGAAAGAAAAACAGGGTGTAAGATATCACAGGAAATGTACACACTGCCCTATTATGTAACTGTACCCTTTTGCACAACACCTTGTCAAAAAATTTAATTAATAAATTTAAAAAATAATGTGTCTAATACATTAAATAGTAATTTTGTTTTAATTCATTTATGGTAGTTTTTGGTCTACACAAGTTAAAATTTGATATATGCAAAATACTTTGTATTTCCAAGTTACCCTACTTGATGAAAATAAATAATGGAATTTAGCAAGTTCTACTAAGTTGAATATGTCATAGTATATATATATGTGAACATATATATATATATACTATATCACTATATATAATATATACATACATAGAAATACATATGTAGTTATATATGTACATATTCATAGTATATTTTTTAATTATATGATGAAAGTTTAGGAAAGGGGACAAACCTTTACATTTCATCACAGACTAGACAGCTTAAGAAACAATAACTGACAAATTCACTACATTTTCAACAATGTGGGTTTTTTTGTATTTTAAGTGGCAAAGCAGAATTTATCATTATACAAAACAAGCAGTAGGACATCATGATCATACCACTAAGCATATTTTGTAAAAAAATAAATAAAGCAAGCCTATGGAGTGCTCTACAGTAGAATATGGCAATATTTTCTTAACTGTTGTATTTGTTATGTATACACTGATAACTAGGCAAAAAACAGATGCTGCACTAAAGCTATGGGTTGATAAGAAGCTACATATGCTAGATTTGCATATGTGAAAGAAGGACTTTGATGACAAGGAAGGAACCTAAAATGCGAATGGAAACTGAAACATTTGAGCCTGTTCATATGACTGATTCTACCAAGACTTTGAGCTACAAAGGGCTCCTGATACCACCCAAAATCAAGGCCCATTTTGAAACCAATGATACACATCTATGGAGCCTTCTCTACACAAAAGAAGTAAAAAGGAGGTTTACAAAACATAAAAACAGAGAAGTTTCTTTGTAAGTCTTTAGCCCACTTGATGAGGGGGCTATTGGTTCTTTGCAGTTTTGTTTTGGAAGAAGGTAATTTTTTTAGTTCTGCATATATTTTAGAGATGAGGCCTTTGTCTGTTGAATGTCCGGTAAAGATTTCTCCCAGTCTGTGCGCTTTCTGTTTATCTTGCGAGCTATGTCCTTTGCCTAGCAGAAGCTCTGCAGTTTGATGTAGTCCCATTTGTCCAACCTTTCTTTGATTTGTAGCCTTTCTGGGTCTTTGTTAAGGAAGTTCCGTCCTGCACCAAGGAGCCCAAGTGTTTCTCCTACTCCTTCCTTTAGTGTTTTCAGGGTGTCTGTTTTGATTTCGAGGTCTTTAATCCATTTGGTATTGATTTTGGTGCAGGGTGATATATAAGGACCTAGTTTTAGTTTGTTGCATGTGTTGAGCCAGTTTTGCCAGCACCACTTATTAAAGAGGCTATCTTTCTTCCATACTATTGTTTTCGCTCCTTTATCAAAGGTTAAGTAGGCGTAGTTCTGTGGGTTCAATTCTGGGTCTTCAATTCTGTTCCATTGGTCTTCAGGCCTGTTCTGGTGCCAATACCAAGCTGTTTTTATTACTATAGCTTTATAATACAGCTTGAAGTTGGGTATTGTAATTCTTCCAGCACTGTTCTTTCTGCTTAGGATTGTTTTTGCTATTCTGGTTCTTTTATTGTTCCATATGAATTTCGGGATTGCTTCCTCTATTTCATTAAAGAATGGTGTAGGGATATTAATGGGTATTGCATTGAATTTGTAGATAGCCTTTGGCAATATTGCCATTTTGATTATATTAATCCTCCCAAACCAGGGGCATGGGAGGTTTTTCCATTTTCTTAGTTCTGACTTAATTTCATTTTTCAAGCTTTTAAAGTTCTCATCAAAGAGGTCTTTCACTTCTTTGGTTAAGGTTATTCCTAGGTATTTTATGTTTTGGGGGGCTATTGCAAAAGGAGTTGCTTTTCTGATTTCAGCCTCGATCTTCGGGTTGTTAGCATAGAGAAAGGCCATTGATTTTTGAAGGTTTATTTTATATCCTGCAACTTTGCCAAAGTTTTGGATCAGCTCTAGTAGCTTGGGGGTAGAGTCTGTGGGATTCTTTAGGTATAGGATCATGTCATCTGCGAAGAGAGAAAATTTAACTTCATCTTTTCCTATTTGGATCCCCTTTATATTTTCTTCTTGCCTGATTGCTCTGGCTAGGAATTCTAGAACTATGTTGAAGAGCAGGGGAGAGAGTGTGCATCCCTGCCTTGTTCCTGATTTTAGAGGGAATGGCTTTCATTTTTCACCATTTAGAGTTATGCTTGCTTTGGTTTGTCATAAACTGCTTTGATTATATTCAGGAATGTTCCCTGGAATCCCAGTTTTTCCAGGGCTTTTAGCATAAATGGGTGCTGGATTTTATCGAACGCTTTTTCCGCATCCAGCGATAAAACCATGTGGTTCTTTACCTTGCTCCGGTTGATGTGGTACAAAGAAACTTCTCTGATGAGGAAATGAGAATGGCCAAGAGACATATGAAAAAATGCTCTACATCACTGGCCATAAAGGAAATGCAAATCAAAACAACATTGAGATTCCATCTCACCCCAGCAAGAATGTCATATATCAAGAAAACTAATAATAACAATTGTTGGAGGGGATGTGGCCAAAAGGGAACCCTACTTCATTGTTGGTGGGAATGTAAACTGGTTCAGCCACTCTGGCAAGCAGTATGGAGATTCCTCAGAAGGCTCAATATAGAACTCCCTTATGATCCAGCAGCCCCACTTTTGGGTATCTATCCAACAGACCACAAACAAAATCACAGTAATGCCACCAGCACAACAATGTTCATCGCAGCACAATTTGTCATAGCAAGAATCTGGGACCAACCCAGATGCCCCTCAGTAGACGAATAGATCAGGAAAATGTGGTACATATACACAATGGAATTTTATGCCTCTATCAGAAAGAATGACATTGTTCCATTTGTAAGGAAATGGAAGGACTTGGAAAAAGTTATACTAAGTGAAGTGAGCCAGGCCCAAAGAAACATGGACTCTATGGTCTCCCTTATTGGGAATAATTAGTACAGGTTTAGGCAAGTCATAGCAGAGCTTCACAAGGCCCAATAGCTATACCCTTATGAACACATAAGATGATGCTAAGTGAAATGAACTCCATGTTATGGAAACAATTGTTATATCACAGTTGTAACTACTTTCAACGTCCTATGTGTATCTGTAGCTTCTATTATTGAGGATGTTCTTGTATCACATTCCTGTGGTTGTACCTACACTGTCTCTGTAATCTTATCTGAGTATATTGGAAACCGTGTTTAGTGGTATTGGAAGTAGGAAATTCAAAGGGAATACCAAATTTGAGAGACAAGGGTAAAAAAAGAGAAACAACTACAAAAGCAATACTTGCAAAACTGTTTGGTGTAAGTGAAGTGAACACCTCCGGGGGGGGGGGGCGGGAAGGAAAGGGGGGGGAGGGGGTATGAGGGACAAGGTGTCAAACAGTACAAGAAATGTATCCAATGCCTAAGGTATGAAACTGTAACCTCTCTGTACATCAGTTTGATAATAAAAATTTGAAAAGAAAACATAAAAGCACACAAACAGAAATGCAGATGATATTGCAATTTTTATTTAAACGAGGACGATTGTCAGTAAAAGCATCATTGCTTCTCTTTTGCACATACCTTTCTCACATGCCTGCTGCATACACCTCTACCGCCTGCTTTCATGTTGATGCTGAAGCCTTTCTGTAGGGCAATGTTACTTGATCATTCTACTTTAGCTCTCCCCTTGAAGACAAGGAAAGACTTTACAAGCTTTATTAAACATTCTTTAGAAATTTTCCTACTATGAACAATTTCTGCCATCCAGCATATATTTTCAGATCCCATTTGTGTTAGCTATAGAAAAGAAGAAGGAAAGTTCACATTCCACACCGGTTTTCAGGAATCAGTGCATGCACGTTTTAAGAACACATACAGCAATTTTTTCCCCCATGTCTTCTGTAGAGCACATTTTACATCTTTGTTCCTCAGGCTATAGATCAACGGATTCAACATTGGGATGATCAAGGTATAAAAGACAGAAGCTACTTGGCCGGTATCAATAGCATTGCTGCATTTGGGCTGTAGATACATGAATATCAAAGTCCCATAGAAAACTATGACCACGGTCAGGTGGGACGTGCAGGTGGAGAAAGCCTTGCACCTGCCTTCAGCCGAGTTTATCTTGAGTACAGCTATCAGTATGAGCAGGTAGGACATGAGGACGAACAGTGGAGTGGAGATCAGATTAAAAGTTGCGAAGATCATGATGACCAGCTCAATCTCACGTGCGTTAGAACAAAGCAACGATAACAAAGGGATAAGGTCGCAGAAGAAATGGTGTAGGACATTGTAGCCACAGAAAGAAGAGGTGAATATCCTTATGGTGACGAGAAGCGACATGAATTTACTGTACAGATAAGGAGTTGTGGCAAGCACCCAGCACACTCTTTGTGACATGAGGATGGTATAGAGCAGTGGGTTGCATATGGCCACAAAACGGTCGTAGGACATGGCAGAAAGAAGAAAAATTTCATTACAGATAAACACCAAAAAGAAAGCTAGCTGCATAGCGCAAAAATTGTAGCTGATGGTGTTTTGATCCACAACAAAATTGACCAACATTTTGGGTCCCACCGCTGTGGAATAACCAAGATCAGTGAGAGTCAGGTGTCGGAGGAGAAAGTACATTGGGGTCTGCAGGCTGGAGTCCACCATGGTGAGGATGACCATGCCCAAGTTGCCCACAGTTGAGATGAGGTAGATGATGAGGAATAGTGCGAACAGTGGTGCCTGTAGCTCAGGACGGTCTGTGATGCCCATCAGGATGAATTCATTCACTGCTGTGAAGTTGTGCTCCTTCATCGAGGTCATCCTACGAAAACCTGTTCTGAATAGAGACATTAGCATAGTCAACAGCTTTCAAATATTATCAACACGTTGTAATCATTTGTAAATCTTTAGTAAATAAAATGTATCCAACCGTGTTAGGGGTATTATTGCTCTCTTGTGCCAACCCAGCTACTTGGGGGGAGAAATCGGTCAGATTGTTGTTTAAGTCCAGGTCTAGCAGTTAGCCAGACTCATTCCAACCAAGAAAACTTCTTGCATGCTTGCATGCATCTGTGGCCTCAGCTATGCCAGTTATAAAAATAACACAATTGCAGGCCAGGCTGGTCTAGGCCTAATAGTGAGACATTATGAGGAAACAAAAGCAAATAAAAGCTATTTGTCTAGTAAGTGCAAAGCCCTGAGTTCAAAATTTAGGGACACCAAAATAATATTACTCAGCATTAGAAATACTTTGGTAGTCCCAAGTTGGAGATTAATTGCCAATTGCATCTAAAAATTTGATGCAGTTAAACTGGTAAATATCCTCCCTAACATGTTTTATGTATTAATTCCACAAGAATGAACAAATTCAAATTTCAGAAATCCTGTCAGGTAGATTCACTATTACACGAATACCCAACTTTTAAGAAAAGACATTGCATATTTTCTCTAGATAGATGATAGACACAGATAGTAACGTTTTCTAAATTTGGGTTCAAAAATGAACAAACCTATTTTTTTCAAATATTTTTTTTTTAAAGTTTGGCAAAAAACCATTTATTGTAATTGGTTTTCAAATAAGGTAAGGGAAAGATATACACCAAGGAGGAATGATTTCTTACTGGGACAAGGCTTTATTAAAAAAAAAATAAAAATCACTCTATTGTCAATATTTAGTCCATCAATTTCATAAGAGAAAACCCAATGAAAGTCACTCATGTATTATTTCTAGACATTGCTTTTGTATTATTACATTAAGGCTAATTTTAGTCACTTAAGCCAACACACAAAATGTGACCACAAAAGCATTCAGCAAGAAACATTTATGGCCTAAATAATTCAGGCAGCAGAAGAATTTAGATTGCTTAGTTTCCTTTAAATAATTTAGAAGTTCTACTTAAGGGCACTGGATAATCCATCCATGAATTGAGAAACAAAATTATAAAAAATATTTTTTTATATTTAAATCTTATAGGACTTTTGTATTCTAGCATAATATACCTTAAAAAAGGAATTATTTTAGAAGGCATAGGTATTTTTTTCAAATCTTAATCCTGTAAAATATTTATAATCACAGGTGGTGTAGGTGAAAGCTGTTATAGTTTACATGAAAAGATACATAAGTATATAGTACAGTGTGGCACATATATTAATTAAGGTCTTCAAAGATAACTTTGGACAAATAATTTATCTTAAACTCTATTCCTGCATGCGAATCTAAGTTTCCTTACAGGGTTGAATGGAAATGATTCAGTATTTCAATGTCAACTCTTCTTCTTAAAGATCTTGTGCATGCATATATGAGTAAATATATATTTGTTTGCATTGGAGAATCAATGCATGCCAAGCTAGCATTCTATAGCTTTGCCACATTAAGTACTTAACATTTTTCAAAGCTGAAGTATCTCAAACTGCCCTTGATCTTGCTCTTTCCATGGCTGACCTGGGACTTGGGTTATATGTCTTTGCTCACAAGCTCTGGTATTTTCCTTTTATAAGTAGTGACAAGGACTTATCTAAAAGAATGTTTTTTCCCCACATATGTGTATGTTCTTCTGTGCAAGGAATAAATAACTTTGTCAGGGAAAAATGATGCATAGAGGAAAAATGAATAAATTAGGATATGAGACATAAAATAATCTCACCATCTACCTCACTCATCCTTTCTGTATCTAAAATTAGATTTGTGCTATTTTTTATTTTATTTTATTATTATTATTTTTTTGGCCAGTCCTGGGGCTTGGACTCAGGGCCTGAGCACTGTCCCTGGCTTCTTTTTGCTCAAGGCTAGCACTCTGCCACTTGAGCCACAGCGCCCCTTCTGGCTATTTTCTGTATATGTGGTGCTGGGGAATCGAACCCAGGGCCTCATCTATATGAGGCAGGCACTCTTGCCACTAGGCCATATCCCCAGCCCACAATGTGCTATTTTATTTACTTATTTTCTATTATTTATATTTTCTTAGCATTTTAAAGATAATTATATTTGTACTAATTTGCTGGAAAAAAATTTCCCTTCTGGAATTTTATCAGATATATATATATATATATATATATACATATTTGTTTTGGAACTGTGATAGAAGACTCTGAGACACTATGAGGAAATTTGAACAAATTAGTGAAAATTGAGTTTTTCTTTTTTTCAGAATGAAGATTCATAAAATTTTTATTTGCTACAGGAACTCTTTTAAATATTGCGGTTATATTATATAGGGCAAATAATTTAGATTACAAGGGTAGATAATTTCTCTAAGCATAATTAGAAACAATTTAAATCTTTGCTCTTTATGCTTCAGTTAGAAGGCATTACAAGATATATGAAAAGTACAAGTATTTCTTTCTGTAAGTGAAAAATGAGAATAAGTGGATTTTATTTAACTATATTTGTAATTCAATGGAACAAACATGTTGTGTTTTGATACTTTACTATTTGTACTGAAAACTCATTTAATTTTTTGAACCACTGTCAGAAAAATTTAAACAACACACTGCTAAAATGAAGAGTGCTTACTGTCATCATAAAATTGGTTAGTTGCATTTCTGCTAACACATCAAGAGAGTGCTTACAATCTCATTGTTTTCCCTCTTGCAAATTTACTTGTGTAATAAATGAGGGAGAGAAAAGAGCTGCTGACATCCAATCACCACCATATTTAGGAGGATGTGGAAATAAAGGTATATCATATTTGTTTCAATGTCCTTTGCTTGGTTCTTTTCCCTCCCTCCTCTTGCCATCTGTTAGATATAAAGACATAGGCATAAACACAGAGTAGTTGACAAAGGCAAACATATAAAGTTGTGTTTCAAAGATGTATATGAGGCATTTAACCTAACCACTGAGGAGAAAATATTTTTAAAATATATATGAAGGTTAAAGGAGTGCGGTCCTCTAATTGCATAGACATCATAGCTTAGTCAATACAACAGAAACAGAATAATAAATAGTTACATACATTAGATAAGTGCAACCATTTCTTGAGATCAGGAAATATAGAGAACCACTTGAAGCATTCTGTCTTTGTTACCTGTAATCAAAACTCTCTTAGTTCTACCATGTATTTCTAAACACAGTGGATTTCAAGACAATTTATAGAATTTTTTTTTCAATTTCAGACATGCTCCCTGAGGAAATACAAAGCAATTGCTTGATGAGCTCCAAAGTATCAAAATACTTAATGCAAATCCAGGAGGTGATGAACAGAGAATTTACATTCAACTTTGCATTTCCTTACTTATTATTGAAACCAGCAAAACGGACTGTAAATTTTGTTTATCTATAGTTTCCAGTGAAATTTCAGTGAGATTCCTGTGCCATCTTCACACATGAGCACCATGTATTTCATTATTATTTGTCCTTTGTGTTTTTGTTAATATCTACACCAATAAAAAGTTAAAATACAACCCTACATATGATCCTCAACAGATTTTATAGACACTTTATGCATCTAATTATTACACATTTTTATTAATTTTATTGATGTTTAAAAATTATTCCTGTATAAAACATTAGCTCTAAATTGAACAAGACGATTTTTATAGACATTTTATGCTTCTAATTATTACACACTTTGACAATAAAGAAAAAAGTTTAATAAAAAACACATTAGCTCTATTGAGTTTGTCTTAGCAATCATTTTAGTCATATGTCTAGCTTTGAAATTCTAATACATAAAGGAACAAACAGAAATTTTTCAAGTAGCTGTAAATCTATGCAATCACAAAATGAAGGCTCCTTTTAATGAACTATGAAATCTACTGTCATATTAAGACCTCAACACATTTTGTTTTGCTTATGCTTCTTCATTTGGAGGGCTATAAAATTCTGATCATGTCTGGTGCCTGTGATTCACACCAATAATTCTTGCTCCTCAGGATATTGAGATCAGTGGATCTCAGTTCAAACCCAGCCTGGGCATAAATGTTCAGGAGACTACATATCCAATTAATCCAGATTGGAGGTGTGGTCAAGTGATAGAGCTGGGATCAAGAAAGCTGAACAAGAGTGTGAGGCCCCAATACTGACACAAGTTATGTTATTGACTGAATCTTCTCCCTATTATACCTCAGTATTAACAGGTTTAATTAAGTATTTTATTCACATTCAGTTGGTTATACAGATAATTTTATGATAGTGCAAGAGGACACCTTGAAATAAAATGCCATGAATATTATGAAATAGTAATACTGAAAGCAACATGAAGAATACTGGAAAGAGCCTTTCCAGGAGTCAGGTCCTATATGCATGGCAAGTATAAGCACAGATTTGTGTCATACTCTACCCTCCATTAAATGTTGCACAGTTCAACTCATGCCATTTTCTCTCTTCCCTTCAAGTTTGATTATTAAACAGATGCGAATATTGGATCCCAATCAAAATTAACACTTTGACATAAACTAAATATGAAGGAAGTCAGCCAGAAAAAAAAGAAGAGCCATACACTGAAATCTACAGACAGATATTTAATTCAAGAGTAAAAACTGGCAAACTAGAGCATATCCACAAGTGGAGGAAGCATATTCGAACATATCTATTATTGATTCCTTAAAATTAAAGCAATACTTGAATCCGATATAAGTATGATCACGTTTGTTTTTAACAGAATACACAGAAATGTAGAATCCTTCCTCATTAACAACCTGTTTGCAGGAGTAATCAAGCAACAACATGCACATGGACACTGGAAACATAATTCTACCATAACCATTAAAATTTCTCTTTTGTGTTGAGTACTGGTGGCTCACACCTATCATCCACAGTGTGAGAATTGTGCTTGGAAGCCAGCCAGGGTAGAAAATCTGGACGATTCTGATCTCCAATTAACTACTAAAAATCCAGAAGTGGTATTATTCCTCACCTTGATAAATGTAGAACTCTAGTATCTTTTTTTTTTTGACCATTATTTGCTGATTCCAGTATACTATACTATCACATTAACACTTTATCATTGATCTTTCCTCCTCAAATAAAGCATATTAGTGTTACTTTGAGCCACATTTATTAAGCACATAGAGGACTGACTTGTATGAAGGAAACAAAAGGCTAATCTTTAAATATACATATTGCCTACTATTAACTCATGAATTCTGGGGAAAAAGTTTATATTCAGACCACGCTTTTAGAATTCACACCATATACAAGGTTTGAGGAAAGATACACATTTTTCCATTGCTCTTTGCAGGGCAAATTTGACATCTTTGTTCCTCAGGCTATAGATCAAGGGATTCAACATAGGAATAACCAGAGTGTAAAAGATGGAAGCCACTTTATCAGTGTCAAAAGTGTGGCTGGACTTGGGTTGCACATACATAAATATCAACGTCCCATAGAAGACTATGACCACAGTCAGGTGGGACCCACATGTGGAGAAAGCTTTGTGCCTGCCTTCAGCTGAAGTCATTTTGAGAATGGTGATGAGAATGAGCAAGTAGGACACAAGCACAATCAGAAGAGATGAAAGTAAATTAAAGGCTGCCAAGAACAGCATTATCACTTCAATTTCATGTGTGTCTGAGCAGAGCAAAGATAACAAGGGAAGGCTGTCACAGTAGAAATGACTGACAACGTTGTTGCCACAGAAGGATAAAGTGAAAATCTTTATAGTGATGAGAAAAGACACACATGTGCAATAGATATAGGGGATTGCCACCAGTATATGACACATTCTTTGTGACATGATAACAGTGTAGAGCAGTGGGTTACAGATGGCTACATAGCGATCATAGGACATATCCGACAGAATAAATAATTCACAAGCAATGAACACAAGAAAGAATCCCAACTGTGTGGCACAGCAATAATAAGATATTGTATTCTGTTCTGTAACAAAATTTGACATCATTTTGGGTCCCACAGCTGTGGAATAACCAAGATCAGTGAGAGCCAGGTGTCGGAGAAGAAAGTACATCGGGGTCTGCAGCCTGGAGTCCACCGTGGTGAGGATGACCATGCCCAAGTTGCCCACAGTTGAGATGAGGTAGATGATGAGGAATAGTGCGAACAGTGGCGCCTGTAGCTCGGGACGATCCGTGATGCCCATCAGGATGAACTCAGTCACCATGGTGAAGTTGTGTGTCTCCATCCTGGTTAATGAGGTAATGCCTATTCCAGACAGAAACATCAGCATAGTCAAGGTATTTCAAGGAATTATATATTAAAACAGTATAAACGAACATAAATAACATGGAAACATTTCAATTTAGAATACAGAAAATAAAGACATCTTTACAATACCTATGTCTGTATTTAAATACCTATGCATCTATCATCTATCATCTCATCTATTCATCAGTTCTATTATTTGTCTATCTATCTATGTTGTACATATGTATGTATGTATGTATGTATGTATGTATGTATGTATGTATGTCTCTCTCTTTCTATCTCTCTATTCTATCGTATATTTATAACGAGAGATTTTGTTGAAAAGTAGTGATCAATTGGTCTCAACTAGAAATATTTTGGCCCACAAAATAATGTTGTTCAGTATCTAAAGGCATTTAGTTTTTCCCAGAGGAGAAGAAATGAACTGTCATTGACACATATTAGACACCTAAGCAAGTGTAGCTATCAAAATTCCTACTGTTTTTAATACTCACTCCCAAAGAATGTTCTGCTCTACAATATCAATAATTTAAAGCAACAGATACCATACTTGTTAGAGATATAGATAAATAGATTGATTGACAGACATAGCTAGATATGTATAGTATACTATGTGTATATAAAAAGAGATCAAGATTTTAAAATCATATATACTTTTGATGCCAGGTATATGGTTAGTTATTTCATTACTTCAAGTTTTCCATGGTTTACAAAACACGGCCAACTAATAATTAATTACATTCAATTTAAATACATAGTACCAGAATTGTCAGATCATCCAAAAATAAATTTCCAAAGTACATGTATCTCTGTACTTCAAACATAGCCTTCTATATTCGTATATTTATAAGTAAAGATGCTGACAGTATTAAACACTTGCAAAATAGTAGGCGCATAAAAGAATAAGAATACTCAACAAATTACATATGGAGTTGTATGTAGATAAAAAAGCATAAACTAATAAACACATGTACATATAATTCTCTTATACTTTAATATAGTGTTACACATACTACTTTGGGCAAACCATATTAGGTCTACATAACTCCATTCACATATGAAACCAACTTGTCATGCCTGGTTTAGGGAAGGTTGGAAGCCTTACTTGACTTATTGTGCCCATGGCTCCTGAAAATAGTTCTCAAATACCTCATAGATATACATTTTTTATGGATATGGAGACTTACCTGAAAGTTGTTTCCTTTACATAGATTTGTGTACACTCTACTGGATACTGACTTTCAAGTCTGAAATAATGAGGAAATGAGAATATGTCACATATGATACAGTAGGAAAAAAATCCCAATATGCATCTCAGTTCTCTGAGAATAAAATTACAGTGTCCTAAATTATGTATTCATCTATGTAATTTAGATTATTTTTCTTCTCTTTCCATAACTATTTTAATAAAAATTGTAAGACAAGGTAGCTTTTATCCAAGTTTACTTAAAGCATGATGATTACCAATGGGGGGCATTTTCATTATAATCTATATGCATTTGCTTGTCCATATCAAATGCACATTTGATACCAAAACAGTGGGAAGAAGAGAGGTCATTAAAATTGATATAGCATTGGAAACTCAAATCTTCTTAGAATAAAAGGGTGCTATATTTTAAGGACAAATAATTAATTGCTCTGATTATGTAAAATGTTCAGTACACTGTATGATCTTACAGTCAAAATAAAATGTTGTAAGTATTACACAAATGCAATCCTGCACACCTCAGTTCCATATGGATATCTCCCAATAATGATACAGCAAATAATCCAATGTGTGTAATCAAAGAAATACATGCAATTATCTCTAACAAACTAGAGACTAAAAAGGAGAGAACAGTATCAGGCATATTATAGTTTAAGGAAATATTATTTATTTTGTGAGAAAAAAATGGAGAAAGCAATGTTATTGAAGGAAAATATCCTGGGGTTATAAATGAATAAATAAACGTATGGGACTGTACACAAGTATATGCAACTGCATTCACCAAAGTATAGTTAGAGAAAAGAAGAACACATTACATAATTCCTTAGAAAAGTGAACTCAAAATCCAATGAAACAAATAGCAGGAAATTTTAGAAGATGACTGGTGAAGTTGACTTCACACAGTTTTCACATCATTCATTCAGATACTGCTTCAAAATCTGTGTCTACCTGCTATACTTGAATCTCCCCTGCAGACTTCAGTATGCTACTTAATATAAAGAATTGCATCAGATCCTACCAGTAGAGATATTCTTTCAATAAACACAACAATAAACTACAAAACTCTGTTTCATTTGCTTTGGTTTGGTTTGTTTTGCAGTCATGAAAAGTTAAAATGTGAAGTACATGAAGCATCAGTCTTCCCACAGGTAAGTAAACAAAAAAAAAATATTTGCAATCAACAGCTTTTCAGTTCCATGGAAAGAAACCGAGTATTTTGTCATTATAAAGATCTTTGCTGACGAGTTGCATGTTTTAATTTTGCTAAAAAGTAGTCATTTTTCACTGCAAACTGGACATATTATGAGTACCAAAAACTACTAGATAATTAAACGTCTACTGAAATTCAAGTAATGTATCACAGTACAAGGAAATGTGTAATCCCCATTTTTCTCCTAAGCATTCTGGAATAAGTTGCATGCTGGTGACTCACACCTGTAATCCTAGCCACTCACGAAGTTTAGGACTAACTATAGCAGTTAAGACACTACATAGGTAGGCAAATACGAGAAACATTTACCTACGATAAACCACCCATGAGCGAAAAATGCTAGGCTAGAATATGAAACCTTGAGTCAAGTCCATTACAGGCACACCCCCCCCACACACACGCACACCCCCACACACACTCCACACAGATCCTTGAATCAGTCACATCTACTCAATTATTTATCTATTGATTGCAACTTAAAATTTTTCAGAGCATCACACAGAAAAGAGCCTAGAGCCAAAAGTACCTCAGCATTAGAAGGATATCAACATGAAATATGGAGGAAGTACAGTTGTGGCTTAAGTGGTAGAGCACTAGCTTTGAGGAGAAAAGCTCAGGCTCAGTGCTCAAGCCCTGAATTCACTCTCTAGAAACAAACAAAATAAATAAGTAAACAAATAAATATGTAAATGAATAAATAATGAATCATTGCTACTTCAGAACTTGTTTTTAAAATAATCTTAGCTCTATATTTATGCCTTTCTTCTTCTTAGTTTTAGCCTCCATTTTTATAATTGTGCATTATTGGATAGATGTACATAACATTACATGCTTTCTCAAATGCATACAAAGTGTGTTTCTAGCAATGTAATGAGACTTAAACTCTTCCACCCTAAGTAAAAAAATTCAAATTATAACATGAAGGAAAGAGTAGAGAGGGCCTCCTACTGACCTCTCATGATAGTAGAAAGCTAAGAGACAGAACCAGAAATGGTCATTTCATTGAGTGGAAAAGTCAGAAAATTTGTAAATGTTTTGAATATATTGTTAACACTGAGGCATCCTAAGACAGTCATCCTTTGTTACCTGTAACAGATCCTCTCTCTTGATTTCTTCATGTACTTGCTTGCTAGCATAGGGTTTTTACATCAAGTTATGATTTTTTTTAGAACTTTTAAGACTCTCCCTAAGGAGATGATGAGCAATTTGTGGGCTGCTGTTAAATCATTTGAGAGACTAACAAAATCTCTGGAGATTTCCTAGTAATTGCTGGGCAACTTTTACTTTCAGCTATGAATGATGAATTTTATGTAGTTAGGTAATGAGCTGTTGGTTAATGATTCAGCAATTATATTTATAGGTACTTTCCATTGATAGAATAGTATTTATGTCTAGGTATCAGAATTATATTAGAACTCTCAAGGTCACTGTAACATAATCGATAATAGCTGAGCTATGAAAACAGTTTAAACATCTGTTGTTGAATGGGTGATATAAAAATCTATTCTCTGAAGTATTGTATTATATAAACATAGTATATTATTCAAATTAAAAAACTTAAGTTTGATAGTATAGTCAAACCTGCAAAATATTACACTAAAGTCAATTATGTAGGATGAATAGGGCATCGTTCCAAAGACAGTAAGCATATAAACATTCAGTCTTATCAGATCAGCTTGTTGTTTCAAAGAGCTTAATGTTTGTGCAAACATTGGGTGGGTGGGTGGGTGGGGTGGTCTCTGGTAATAAACCGCCATGCAAATGAGCTGCAGTAAGAAATTGCGCCTCCTTGCCCCAGTGCTATATTGTGCTTTTGACTTAAAACTTTTATTGTAAATGTGACATAAAGAGGGGTTACAGTTACATAATTAAGTTAATGAGTACATTTTATAATTATATGTACATCATAAAAAGTACAGCACTGTTTTCAAAAGAGAAATTCGAGTATACAATGCAGTTTAAGCATAACTCTTGGAAGACAGCTTATGTCGATGCAAACAAGCAAAATAGTCACTGCAACAAACGCTACCTTTTCCACAAATTTTTAATATCCAGTAAAAGTATTTCACAGAGATAGACAGCAGCCTATCAATGGCTGAAGGAAGTAAATATTGGGCATATGTTAGTCAAGGGGCATTTTGTTGTGAATGAATAGTTTTAGTCTTCTTTACTACTATTATTAAAAAAATAAGACGTATCTTTTTGAAGGATTCAGATGGTGGAGATAAATTCTCTCAGCTTGTGTTTGTTTTAAATATTTTTATCTCTCCTTTATTTCTAAAGGTTAGCTTTGTTAGGCATATTTTTTTAAAGATTTGTTTCATTTTATTGTCAATATTCAGAGGTTGCCTTTGTCTTCTTGTCTGTTTTCTTTTGGTCTTTCTGTTGAAAAGCCTGATGCTAGATATGGTAGGAAGCACCATTTGCTTGTCTTTGTATTTTCTTCTCTCTTTGATTTTTTGCCCCTAAACGTTGGATAATAAAACTTAGCTGAATTCCATCTCTGGTGAAATTTTAATTACTATGATATGGATATGTATAAACTCCTCTAGGTTTTGGATGTTTCCTGGCATAATTTCTCTAAATTTGGGTGAGCTTTCTACCTCCTTTGAGATTCTCCAGTATCTTCTGTTTTTCAGAGCTGAGGATCAATTACAGTTCCGTGTGCAGATTGGGTGAACGTTTTGACACTGAGTCACCTTTACAGCTCCCGTCTCTCTTGATCCCAAATAGCCTAAATAGTTTCTCTATTAGTTGTATCTCACACTCCTTTTCATTCTCTTCTGTGTGTTCTCAAATCACCCATCATCCATCTCATAGATTCTGTACTGTTTTGGGGGATTTTTTTTTTTTTTTTGGTTTATTGGCCAGTCCTGGGGCTTGAACTCAGGGCCTGAGCACTGTCCCTCGCTTCCTTTTGCTTAAGGCTAATACCCTGCTACTTGAGCCACAGCCCCACTTCTGGATTTTTACTGTTTATGTGGTGCTAAGGAACCGAACCCAGGGCTTCATGCATGATAGGTAAGCATTCTTCCGCTAAGCCACATTCCGGGCCCTCTGTATTGTCTTATCTGTTCTGCTATCAATGCCCACTATTACATTTTCTTATTTTATGATTTTTAAAGAAATTTTGGCTCAAAATAGTGGTGTATGCTTTCCTTTGCTTTGTAATGGCATTGCTGTGCTAACTGTGCTATTGTTTCAAAATATTTCTCAGCTATTTGAAACTCATTGGATTTACTTAAAACTATTAAATTCTCCAATAGAATTTCCTTCTATATTGTTGAAATAGATGGTCAGTGTCTAAACCTTACCTTTTCTGTTTCTGTCCCTCTGTCTCACCTTTTCTCTTTCAATCTCTCTCTCTCTCTGTATCTTCACTGTCTCTGTAGCTCTCTCTCCTTGCTTTTTAGTGCTGACAATTGGACACATGGCCTTACAGTTGTAAGCATTAAGCTGCCACTAGGCTTTATCCATAACTCTTGAACCTTATTATAGCATATTTGTATTTTCTTCACATTCAATTGTGTTGAATATTTTAAGTCACTATTGTATTAAATATAAAATTTTGCTAAACCTAATCATTTTAATGTCTCTTGCTTTTTAATATTGGTGAATACTATTTTAAAATGTAAAATTTCTAAATGATTTATTAATTCATAAAAATGTTCATGAGACTGCTTTTCAAATGTCTGTTATTATTTATTATTATAAGTAGGAAATGGTAATACATTGTACTATGTTTTTTATTATTATTTGAGGTAATGTATGATTCATTTAGAAGTAGTAATTTGTTGTGTTTATTCAAATCTTTTAAAATTCAGGGCTGGGGATATAGCCTAGTGGCAAGAGTGCCTGCCTTGGATACACGAGGCCCTAGGTTCGATTCCCCAGCACCACATATACAGAAAACGGCCAGAAGCGGCGCTGTGGCTCAAGTGGCAGAGTGCTAGCCTTGAGCGGGAAGAAGCCAGGGACAGTGCTCAGGCCCTGAGTCCAAGGCCCAGGACTGGCCAAAAAATAAAAATAAAAAATAAATAAATAAAATTCAGATTTTGGAATTTTTACCTTGTATTATTAGAAAAGCTATTGGTATTCTCTTATTATGCTAACATTGTTAAAGTATGTCAGTATAATTTTTTTTTAGTTTTTATTATAAAACTGATGTACAGAGAGGTTACAATTTCATTTTATAATCATGTGAAAAATGAAAATCAATGTTAGTATAGTACACATGTGTTCCACATACATTTCCTTGAACATTTCAAGATTGTTCTTAAACATAAGTAAAAATTTAGAATATAAGCAATGTTTTAAGTCTAAATGAAAATTTGCATTAGCTCTTATTATTCCAAGAAATTACTTGTTGTTATATTTGGTTGTCTTGTGAGATAATTGTCTTTTTTGGTGTATACTAAAGGACACATTAAGTCCTCCATAATGTAACTTCAATGCCAAGACACTATATAAAAACTGGTGAATTAACCATTGATAATTTTAAGGAATGATATAGATGAAAAATATATACAAGACACTGAAAATAAGTACATCACTAGAGGATAACACTGAAGACAAAGCATGCTTCAAACTGGGGAATCATAATCCTGTTTGATTATAGTGTATAATTCTTCGAATATATGGAATGCTTCATGAATTTGTGTGTCATCCTTGCTCAGGGGCCATGTTAATTTTCTCTGTATCATTCCAGTTTTAGTATATATGTTGTCAAATTGAGCACCTGCCATTTTTTGAGTTATGAAAGTGTCAATTACAGCCTGAAAAATGTTATGATAAGAGAAGTAGGTCAGTCTCTGAGGGACAAAGGTCATATGTTTTCTCTCATATAGGGAAGATAGATCTAAATGATAAACATATGCAATACTATACAGAATATGAGTACATATATATGTATACACACATGCATGCACACACATATGGAAACAAGAGGTTTTTGTTTGTTTGTTTTAGTGTGCAGTTTGCAGTTGTTTCTTTTGTTTTTTGTTTTTTTTTTCTTCCCTGTGATCACTGTTTCTGATTTCCATGACTTTGGTCTTGTCTATAAGTTTATCTCACTTGGGGATATGAAGGGAAATCACAGAAATGGTGGGACAAAGGGTGAAGCATTGCAACAGTGATACTCACTAGACATTATGTTGAGATGGACTTTACAATTTGTGGGGGAGGGAAGCTGGGGGCAAGGGAGGGGGAGTGGGAGAGAGTGAGGGAGGGGAGTAATGCTATTCAAAAAGAAGTGTACTCATTACCTTGTTTATGTAGCTCTAACCCCTTTGTACATCGCCTTTACAATAAAATTTTAAGAATTAAAAAAATTGAGGAATAATATTAATTTGCTCCCTCCAATATGGAAATTCAAATTAATGGATTCAGAAAATAAATTCCACTGAAGAGAGTACATTGTCTATGAAAAATATACCTGAAAAAACTAAGCTAAGAAAGAGGAACAAACACCTATTTTAAACAAGAATATACATATTTTGCAATAATAAAATAAATAACACACTGTAATTGTAGACAGTAACTGATCTTCATATATTTAGTGGAAAGAAGAGGAATCACTTCATGTGAAAAAAAGAGGCAATATGGTCAAACTCAAGACAGGATTAAAATTTAAAATTAAACACTAGCAGATTTCTATGGCAGAACTTGTAAAAACCCATACATCCTTCCTTCCTTCCATTCTTCTTTCCGTCCCTTCCTCCATCCCTATATCTTTCTTTCTTTTAACCTGCCCTCCCTTTCTTTCCCCATGCTTCTCTCCCTCCCTGTAGCCCTCTATACCTTTAAATGTTTTTTCTTTACCAGTACGTGGGCTTGAAGAGAAGGGTCTCACAGTGGCCAGGCTTCTGTTATTCACTATAGATGATTAACTATTTGAACCATGCTTCCAGTCTGGCTGTTATGATCCTTTGTAAGACTCAGAGTCTCATAGTAACTACTCCATAGGCTAATTTTGAACTGTAATCCTACAGGTCTCAAAATCCTGAGTACAATCTTGAACCACATTTCTAATTGGTGTATACACTCATAGATACAAGCACAATAAATCAAACAATGAAGGTAGTCATGGTTAAATAGCCAAATGTGTTAAATAAGTAGAACCTTATAAATGAAAGTAAGGGCACTGATGAGCTAAAGAAGGAGCCTAAGGTCTTCCAGGTGAATTGGAATCTGGAGCTCATTCAAATGGAGTTCTGGCAAATCATCAGGAAACAATAAACCTTCCTAGTATCACAATCAAACTTGCTTTTTTTTTTTTTTAAACAACCCATAGATAGGTATGAAGATTGAATTTATAGAACAAGAGAAAAACATACTAAGACAAACATGATTTCTTCCAAATTTATTAGAAAATGTATATTGCCACAGAGTAATTTCTATTTCCCCTGCATACATGCTATTCTTTGTGATGCCTCTGCCTCACAGAATTCTGAAATCTGTTTTTCATGGCTAAGAATCTTCACACCCATTCTACTGTGAAATATACCATTTTCAATCACTAAATTTATACATTGACTGCCATTTTTAGGAAATATCAGGTATTATTTTCTTGTTCACTAAAGTATATACAGTCCTTGGATATCTGATTTGTACAAAGAAGGATAGGAAAGAAATATTTCTTAAAGTTATTTGGGCTTGCTTTACATATCTAGGAGAAAAATCAAAATAGGTATCTACTCAAAATGTACCAGGCAACTCCCATTGCAAGTATCTTTTAAGAAAAGATACTGCACATTTTTTTCCACATCCTAAAAACAGCCCATTTTACGTCTTTGTTTCTTAAGCTATAGATCAAGGGATTCAACATAGGGATAATCAGGGTATAAAATATGGAAGATAATTTATTTGTGTCAAAAGAATGAGTGGACTTGGGCTGTACATACATAGATGTCAAAGTCCCATAGAAGACTACAACCACTGTCAAGTGAGACCCACAGGTGGAGAAAGCCTTGTGTCTGCCCTCAGCTGTGTTCATCTTGAGAATGAGTATGAGGATGAGCAGGTAGGACACAAGGACAAGCAGAAGAGAAGAAAGCAAATCAAAGGCTGCAAAGATCATAATGATCCATTCGATTTCATGTGTATCTGAGCAAAGCAAAGATAGTAAAGGACTGCTGTCACAAAAAAAGTGGTGGATGACATTGTAGCCACAGAAGGATAAATTGAATATCTTTACAGTGACTAGAAGCGAGAGAAAGGTATTGTAGAGATAGGGGATTGCCACCAGGACCCAACATACTCTTTGTGACATGATGACAGTATAAAGCAGCGGCTTACAGATGGCCACATAGCGGTCATAAGACATGGCAGACAGAATGAAAAGTTCACTACCAATGAACAGGAAAAAGAAAGCCATCTGTGTTGCACAAGAATAGTAGGAGATTTTATTTTGACCTGTGACAAAATTGACCAACATTTTGGGTCCCACAGCTGTGGAATAACCGAGATCGGTGAAAGCCAGGTGTTTGAGAAAAAAGTACATTGGGGTTTGCAGCCTGGAGTCCATCGTGGTGATGATGATCATGCCCAAGTTGCCCACTGTTGAACTTATGTAGACAAGGAGGAAGAATGCAAATAAGGGAGCCTGGAGCTCAGGACGATCTGAGATGCCCATCAGGATGAATTCAGTCACCGCTGTGCGATTTTGCCTCTCCATCAAGGTGACTAGAATATTGATTCTAAATAAGGAAAACAGTAAAATCACTAGTTTGCAAATATTACCACAATGGAGAACTTTACACTTGTTTTCTAAAACCCTGGCCCCTGAAGAGTAGGGTAGGATGCATGTTAGAAACAAGATGTTCCTCTTGAGAATGGATATAAGGATGAGCAATATTGATACAGGCAGTAGAGGCAGGAGGTATCTCATAAATAAGATGGATCTCAACATTTCAATTTCAGATGCTTGGAAAAAGGCAAGTATTTGTGGTTCCCATAAAGGTAGGGATAGAATTAGATCTGTTGTTTGCATCTGAAATGATTTTACTAAAAAAGAATATGGTCCAATATGGTCATGTTTTGTTTGCTCCTACTTGAGGGAAATGTCTATAACATCAGAGGCCCATTAAGTTGACAAATATCCTACTAATTCCAATATCCAAACCCAAAACATACCACACCAGCAACCATGTCGCAAGATTAAGCAATGTTATAAAGTAGGGAAATCAATAGATGGTTGGGTATATAGGTAAGTAGATAGAGTAGAAGACAGACAGACAGATGGGTAGATCTTAGTGGACAGATAAGGAGGTAGACAAATTGATAGATGATAGAAATAAACATACCTATATATAATGTTTACATATTATTGAAAGTTTTGGTGTCTAATAAAGTGATGAGTAATTACTCTAATGTTCTTTAGATTTTCAGTTTTAGATACTTATATTAAGTATAACAATAATTGCACTCAATTGTATCACAATATATATCCTAAATATAGAATAAACTTTTGAGTTATAAAAAATCACACAAATCTCTACATCAAAAGATAGAATTAGAAACAACTTGTAATTGTAGGTCATTTAGCTGAGAATGCTAACATATTTTGTAATACTGGACAAATGTATGAATAAACATTACATGACAGAGACTCTTGTACCTGAAGAAACTAATGATGAGATAGATGTGGATATAAAGTGCATGGTATATATTGCTTAATGTACAGTAAGGTTACTATGGTCATAACATTTTCTCTGTAATTCTACCTGCTCAGACATGCATGGATGTTGGGAAGGATGAAAAACTGGTGGAATGATTCAATGTTTCCATAATATCTGAAAAGACTTCTCAAGAAATGGCTTTGTTGGCCTTCTGTTTCTTTGTGTATTCTTTCTTCTCATTTGTGAAAGTCTGGGAATTCAATCCAGTGTTTCAGGCTTGTGAAGCAAGCACTCTACTAACTGAGCTACATTACCTATCCTTGTTCTTGTGGGACTCAGTCCAGCCTTGGATTTGCTCTATAGCCCAGGCACATCCAGTACTGCATTTCTTCCTCCTTTATCCTCTGGGTGTTTGGTGCTGGTTTTTCTTTGTTTTGCTTTTTTGAGCTGTGGCAATGGCTTATCTAAGAGGACTCCTCTTTATATATGTACAGGTGCATGCTTCTGCCCAGGAACTTCTTCACCCAGATGAAGAACAGATCAATAAAAAGTAGTACATCAAATGATCTCACTCCTCCATCTCTTCTCCAAAACTACAATTTGATAATCACTGCGCTACTGTTCTTAAAAATTATCATCTATTCTTCATAATTTTAATGACACTTTAATAAGTAAGATAATATTCATTTACTGGAATGTGTTATGCTGTCCCTGTGGGCATTTTCTTTGGGATTGAAATACATATACCTGTGTGTGTGTGTGTGACATGTTCAATGACTTTATGGTGACAGAAGAGACTGGTACTCTGTGGAAATCCTGAACAGAGATGAAGTAAAGGGATGCCATTGGCTTTGGGTTCCTGCAATAAGCACTCATGGATATTTTTTACATAAAGGGATAAAATGTTTTAAAGAACAGTTTGGGGCAGGGAATGTGCCTTAGTGGTAGAGTGCTTGCCTAGTATGCATGAGGCTTTGGGTTGGATTCCCTGGTACCACATAAAAATAAATAAAAGAACAGAAAGTTTCATTTTGATAATCTTTTTACAAGGCTCTTAGCTGTGTACTATTTTATGGCACACAACACTGTAGAAACAAAACAAAGTACATAAAAATGATATATACATATATATGAATACTCTGTAATATTATATAAGAACTTTTCCAAATATGATAGAGCACAGGAAGAAGATACAAGTGCATAACCCAGAATATGCCTTGTAATATCTCAGAGATTAAGAAGTACAGCCCACTACAGGTACCTGACACTTAAACTAATGTAATTATTATCAATATGAAAAATCTTGATTACTAATTATCCTGACATCTCCAAAAATTTTTGAAAAAGGAAATCGCAATGACTACTCTGTAAATCGTAATGCCAAATATCATAGGCAGTCAAAACAAATAAATAAAATAAGACCATTTGCAACGTTGTACATGAACCTGATTAAATGTAAATTGAATACACAGAAAATACTATTAATTTGGTTGTTAGTACCTGATGCGCTGCATTGTTTCATTCAAAAAATGTCTTTATATTTAAAACAGCAGAACACATCAAGGTATCACATTGGATGCCTATCATGATAAGTGAAATGACGAACTCTTCAACTCTTGTCTTTTCTTGTTTTGGTTGGTTTATATTCATTAAATACTAGAAAATCATGTGCACGTCCTACAGAGGAATCAATATTCACATCACATAATAGAAGATGAAAGGGTTATTAACTCTCACCAGAGTTGTATCTCAATGGAAATAAAACAAATTACTTTTTCATATTTTAACATCTTTTCTGCGTATTTCTGTATTTAAAAAATCTGAACTGCAGGAAAAGTTAGTATATCCTACTGATAACATAAAGTATTTTGACACCACCCATTTTTTTAACCGAGTACTTAAAATTAGCTGGCATTCATACAAAGACCAGTATGAACAGGAAGCTTCCTTTTGTCACCAGGAAATAAGGCATCAATCTAACTGGTACATTTAAATAAATTAGAGCAAGAACCTAGATCTTCAAACTTCCTGAATAGTTGGATGGTTGTGGACTTGTGAGCAAATTCCTTTTCTTTCTGCCTTAAAGAAAATATCCGTGTACTGTAATGCATGTTGCTTTCCCCTACACTTGTTTTGCCACCTGTGAGATATAAAACTATAGGCAAGCTAAATTAAATATTTCCTAAGCAGAATCACACAATATGGTATATTACCTCTGAATTTAGGAGAGGGAGTATTGTATATGAGTAAGTAGAAAAAATGGAAAGGTATCCAAACGCAGGTCAGGCATCAGGGAAGAAAAGAAGACACCTCAGAAAGGAAATCAAACCTTGCAGTGTGAGTCCAAGTCACAGTCAAACATGACATTGGTAATTTGAGACACCTCATGAAATCCTCTGCTTTTGTTTTCTGAGTTTAAAATTCACTCTTGATTCTCCCATGTGTTTGTTAACATTGTGGGTATTTCAAGATCATTTATAGGTGATTTATTTTTAATTTAGAGAGTCTCCCCAAGGAGATTCCAAACAATTTGTCAATTAAGTGAACAGCATCAGGATATTTAATGAACTACTTGGAGGGTGTGCCCTAATTCTCAGGGAGAAATTTTATGTAATCTTGAATTCATTCATCTACTCCAGAGAACAGTAAATCCACTTGTGAGTCTCACTTAGAAGTGCTGGTGTTGGGAACACTGGGAAATATTGCAATTCTCATGCCCATTGCAGAAGAATTCTAAACAGCCTAGATTTTTTTTGGTGGGGGGGGAGGGCACTTAAATATCTTTTCATAGATAATGAATTCCAAGATGGCTGCAAAGTGACTATTGTAAAGAGCAGCTCGAGACAAAGGACATAGATACAAGATGGAGGGTACTTTGCCTAGTGATTAACCTGCTTTTAATCAATTGTCCAACTGGGTAGTCTGTTTCTCAATTGAAGATGCTTTTAAACACTCTTAAACATGTGGCCATGTGTAGGATCATAGCAAACCCAATACCAATTCAACATAGACAGACCACCAATGTCACAACTACACTATAAATGCTTTCCCTGAAATTTTTACAAGCAGAATAAAGAAATGAATAACTGGCTTATGGAGAGGTCATGATATACCAGCATTAGTAAAAATTGTCAGAGAAAGAGAGGAGGTGTCCGTTCTCTACTGTGTCTCATTTTAAGAATGGATTTTGGTACTATGCTATAGATTATTTTATAAGAGATGAAAAATTAACTCTGTATATAAGACTAATGAGAAGACCCAGGATTCTAAGCACATTATTTGTGGTATCTGAAGCACAAGCAGGTATTAAATAGATGTGTGGACCTACAAATGAAAAAGGTGACTGAAATACAATCAGCCACCAATAATATTGTGGAATAGTTTGAGCTTATAGGAACTATGTTCCCCCTTCTGACATAATATAATGTTCATTCAAACCAGTCAGACAAAACTACTAAATTTTAAAAATAATTGTACCTATGTCAGTCATGGAATATGGCTTAAACATAAATCAAAGAAACCAACACACCTATAATATAAAGTCTATATAAATATGTGACTGCATGTATTATTTTTGTGTATATAAGGTAGCACCAAGATTGTTTACATATTAAAATAAACACTCTACAAATCAAAAGAGTGACACATATTTTTCTGCATTTAAAACAAGAGTTTATCCATGTTGTTCATAAGAAATATTACAACAAAGAAGACATTATTCCAATAAGTAAATACATACATTTTCTTCTGAACTTCTCAATAGTGTATGTAATTTTCCATTTTTTCAATGTAATTTTAGTCTAGAAAAAGTAATGATAAACAGATTTTTCTTCTAAAACATTTTTATTGCCTCTTTTAAATACGTTTCTCAAACATGAAACTATAGAGCTCAGCATAGAGATCACAATATAGTATACTAGGGGCTGGGAATATGGCCTAGTGGTAAGAGGGCTTGCCTTGTATACACAAAGCCCTGGGTTCGATTCCCCAGCACCATATACAGAAAATGGCCAGAAGTGGCACTGTGGCTCAAGTGGTAGAGGGCTAGCCTTGAGCAAAAAGAAGCCAGGGACAGTGCTCAGGCCCTGAGTCCAAGCCCCAGGACTGGCAAAAAAAAAAAAAAAAAAAAATCTTCCTGTGGCTGGGGATATGGCCTAGTGGCAAGAGTGCTTACCTCATATACATGAAGCCCTGGGTTCAATTCCCCATAGGAAATGGCCAGAAGTGGTGCTGTGGCTCAAGTGGCAGAGTGCTAGCCTTGAGCAAAAAAAAACCAGGGACAGGGCTTAGGTCCGGAGTCTAAGGTCCAGGACTGGCAAAACAAAACAAAACAAAACACAAACAATATAGTATACTAACATGTTCGTGCCATGTTAAAACATGACATTAAAACATTCCACAGAACTGCAAAATCCTTCCACCTTAGAGCAAGTTTGTATATAACAAACAAACAAAAGAAAAACCAGAAATGTATTCATGTGGACTGGAAGTTATGTTGTGAAAATTGAAAACTGCAATAGAAAATCAAGTGTCTTTGGTAGCTACTATTATTGCTTACTTGCAGCATGAAACTCTGCTACCAGTTCTCTCTCTTTTTTTTAAAGTTACTTATTAATTGTCAAAGTGGTGTACAGAGGGGTTACAGTTACATATGTTAGGCCATGTGTACATTTCTTGTACTGTTTGTTACCTCCTCCTTCATTCCCCCCTCCCCCCTCTCCCTTTCCTTCTCCCCACATGAGTTGTTCAGTTGGTTTACATCAAATGGCTTTTCAAGTATTGCTTTTGGAGTCATTTTATCTTTTGTCTCTAGATTTTAATATTCCCTTTCACTTCCCTAGTTCTAATACCAGTATATACAGTATCCAGTGTACATAGATGAGATACAGAGCTAGTGCAGGTACAACCACAGGAAGGGGATACAAGAGGAAATTGAAAGAGAAACTTCCCTACCAAACACATTCTATGATGCCAGTATAACCCTCATCCCAAAACCAGGCAGGGACCCATCATGGAAAGAGAACTATAGACCGATTTCCCTGATGAACATTGATGCAAAAATTCTCAACAAAATCCTGGCCAATCGACTTCAACAGGTCATCAAAAAAATCATACACCATGATCAAACTGGATTCATTCCACGGATGCAAAGTTCAATATATGCAAGTCAATTAATGTAGTCCACCGCATCAAACAGAACAAGGAAAAGATTCACATGATTTTATCTCTAGATGCGAAAAGGGCCTTCGATAAAATCCAGCACCCATTTATGATAAAAGCCCAGGAAAAACTGGGATTCCATGGAACATTACTGAATATAAGAAAGGTTGTCTATGACAAGCCAACAGCAAGCATAATTCTAAATGGTGAAAAGCTAAAGTCATTCCCTTTCAAATCAGGAGCAAGACAAGGATTGCCTACTCTCTTCTCTCCTCATCAACATAGTACTAGAATTCCTAACCAGAGCAATTAGGCAAGAAGAAAACATAAAGGGGATCCAAATAGGAAAAGATAAAGTTAAACTTTCTCTCTTCGCAGATGACATGATCCTATACCTAAAGAACCGCATAGACTCTACTCCCATGCTACTAGAGCTGATGCAAAACTTTGGCAAAGTTGCAGGGTATAAAATAAAACCTCAAAAATCAATAACATTTCTATATGTTAATGACTAGAATGCCGAGGCTGAAATCAGGAAAGCAACTCCTTTTGCAATAACCTCAAAAAACATAAAATACTTAGGAATAACCTTAACCAAAGAAGTGAAAGACCTCTATGATGAGAACTTTAAAAACATGATGAAATTAAGGCAGAACTAAGGAAATGGAAAAACCTGCCATGCTCCTGGATTGGGAGGATTAATATAATCAAAATGGCAATATTGACAAATGCTATCTACAAATTCAATGCAATATCCATTAATATCCCAACAGCATTTTTTAATGAAATAGATGAAGCAATCCAGAAATTCATATGGAACAATAAAAGAACCAGAATAGCAAAAACAATCCTAAGCAGAAAGAACAATGCTGGAGGAATTACAATACCAAACTTCAAGCTGTATTATAAAGCTATAGTAATAAAAACAGCTTGGTATTGGCACCGGAACTGGCCTGAAAACCAATGGAACAAAATTGAAGACCCAGAAATGAACCCACAGAACTATGCCTACTTAATCTTTGATAAAGGAGCTAAAAGAATAGTCTGGAAGAAAGATAGCCTCTTTAACAAATGGTGCTGGCTAAACTGGTTCAACACATGCAACAAACTAAAAATACATCCTTATATACCACCCTGCACCAAAATCAATTCCAAATGGATCAAAGACCTTGAAAATAAAACACCCTGAAAACTCTAAAGGAAGGAGTAGGAGAAACACTTGGGTTCCTTGACACAGGATGGAACTTTCTTAACAAAGACCCAGAAATGCAACAAATCAAAGAAAAGATGGACAAATGGGACTGCATCAAACTGCAGAGCTTCTGCTAGGCAAAGAACATAGCTTGCAAGATAAACAGAAAGCCCACAGATTGGGAAAAGATCTTTACCGGCCATACAACGGACAAAAGCCTCATATCTAAAATATATGCAGGACTAAAAAAAATTACCTTCCTCCAAAACAAAACCGCAAAGAACCAATAGCCCTCTCAACAAGTGGGCTAAAGACTTATAAAGAGACTTCTCTGATGAGGGAATGAGAATGGCCAAGAGACGTATGAAAAAGTGCTCTACATCACGGGCCATAAAAGAAATGCAAATCAAAACAACATTGAGATTCCACCTCACCCCAGTAAGAATGCTCTTTATCAAGGAAACTAACAATAACAAATGTTGGAGGGGATGTGGCCAAAAGGGAACCCTACTTCATAGGTGGTGGGAATGTAAACTGGTACAGCCACTCTGGAAAGCAGTATGGAAATTCCTCAGAGCACTAAACATAGAGCTCCCCTATGACCCAGCAGCCCCACTTTTGGGCATCTACCCAAAAGACCACAAACAAGAACACACAAAGCCACCAGCACAACAAATCTCGCAGCACATTTTTTTCTCTTATTTATTGTCAAATTGATATACGGAGAGGTTTCAGTTTCATACGTTAGGCCCTGGGTACATTTCTTGTACTGTTTGTTACCTCCTCCCTCATTCCCCCTCCCCCACTTTCCTTCTCCCCCCATGAGTTGTTTAGTTGGTTTACACCAAACAGTTTTGCAAGTAATGCAGCACAATTTGTCATAGCTAAAATATGGAACCAACCCAGATGCCCCTCAGTAGACAAATGGATCAGGAAAATGTGGTACATATACACAATGGAATTTTATGCTTCTATCAGAAAGAATGACATTGCCCCATTTGTAAGGAAATGGAAGAACTTGGAAAAAATTATACTAAGTGAAGTGAGCCAGACCCAAAGAAACATGGACTCTATGGTTTCTCTAATAGGGAATAATTAGCACAGGTTTAGGCTAGTCACAGCAGAGGATCACAAGAGCCCAATAGCTATGCCCTTATGAAAGCATAAGATGATGCTAAGTGAAATGAACTCCATGTTATGGAAACGAGTGTTGTATCACTATTGTAATTACTTTCAATATGCCATACTACCAGTTCTTATGATAGAATTTAGGTGGTGGTCATAGAGCTTGAATTCTGGGCCTGAGAGCTGTCCTTGAGCTCTTGAGCTCAAGGCTAGTGCTCTATCACTTGAGTCACAGTGTCATTTCCAGTTAATTGGAGATTAAGATTCTCATGGATTTTCCTACCCAGTCTGGCTTTTAATCATGATCCTCAGTTCTTAGCTTCTGGAGTAGCTAGGATTATAGGTATGAGACACTGGTTTCCAGAGCATCTTCAATTACTCTGGTTGTAATTCCTCTGTCTTCCTCAAAGAAAACAAACCATTTTACTGTTTTACTTCCAGTAGTATTTAGATAGCATTTAGAAGCTTTACTACTGTGAGAAAAATCCAGTAGGTATGTACAAAGAGAGAGTCAACGTGTATTTTATGGTCATTTGGGAAGAAAAGAGATCCTGTTCATATATGGACCATTTTAGGATTTACATTCTTTTAACTTTTAAGAGAAGATATTGTATAATTTTGTCCATATTCTCTGAAGGGCAGATTTTACATCTTTGTTCCTCAAGCTATAGATAAGTGGATTCAACATAGGGATGACCAGGGTATAAAAAATGGAAGCCACTTTATCAATGGCAGAGGAATGACTGGACTTGGGCTGCACATACATAAATATCAAAGTCCCATAGAAGACTATAACCACAGTCAGGTGGGACCCACAAGTGGAGAAAGCCTTGCGTCTTCCATCAGCAGATTTAATCTTCAGAATAGTTATAAGAAGGAGCAGATAGGACACAAGAACTATCAGAAGAGAGGAGATCAAATTAATGGCCGAGAAGATCAAAATAATCATTTCAATTTCATATGTATCTGAGCAGAGCAAAGATAGCAAAGGGAGACTCTCACAGTAGAAATGACTGATGACATTGTAGTTGCAGAAAGATGCAGTGAAAATCTTTATGGTGACAAGAAGAGACATGAATGTACAGTAGAGATATGGGATTGCCACCAGTACCCAGCACACTCTTTGTGACATTGTGACAGTGTAGAGCAGTGGGTTGCAGATGGCCACATAGCGATCATAAGACATGGCAGACAGGATAAAAAGTTCACTACCAATAAACATAATAAAGAATGCCAGCTGAGTAGCACAGAAGTTATAGGAAATTGTATTTTTGTCGACAATAAAATTTGCCAACATTTTGGGTCCTACAGCTGTAGAGTAACCAAGGTCAGTGAGAGCCAGGTGTCGGAGGAAAAAGTACATTGGAGTCTGCAGCCTGGAGTCTATCATGGTGAGGATGATCATGCCCAAGTTGCCCACCACAGAGACCACATAGATGATGAGGAAAAGAGTGAACAATGGCACCTGCAGGTCAGGACGATCCGTGATGCCCATCAGGACGAATTCTCTCATCACTGTCAGATTGTGTGTCTCCATCCTGCTTGGTACCAATACCTATTATGGACAGAGACATCAGAATAGTCAATTGTTTCAAATATCATCTTTATTTGAAACCTACTTGAATAAGACATACAAATATTTCTATAGATCATATTTGTAAATAAAGCCATCTTTACAATAACTACATATGTGTATATTTATATATATGTTATGTTTCTCTATCATGTATCTATTGACTTGAACATCTATCTGTTCAGAAAGTCAGAGAGTTTACTGATTCTCAACTAGAGTTGTTTCAATCGCAAGAGTACATTTTTTTTAATGCTCAGCAATATTCTGTTTTCTTTTCTTACTACAACTAATACCTAGTCTCAAACACTATGCTCTTAGTTTTTTGTCAGTACTGAAACAATGAATAGATTTGGAATAGATCAGGAAGTATGCAGTAAATGTTACCCTACCCACTCTGAGAACAAAACTGGATATTGCGTAAATCATTAGAATTCTTTTCCTTCTATCATTTAAGTCTTAGGATAAAATGCTGGTATGTTAACTCTTTATGAAATATTTATTTTAATTATCTTAACTTTAGGATATTGGCAGTACAACTGAGACCTGCTTTCTTGCATACATATATGTGTATGTTATACTCAAGAATATTAGGAATATATGATCTGAAAACATTTGGTGATGCTAGTAGAATTAATTTATGTAAGGAAAACTGAACATTTTCCTAGGCTAAAGGAGGTGATATTTATTAGGAAAAGAAGTTTGAAAATTTTTATGCTTCATATTGCATAAAAATGTTATTAAGATTTATAATACCAATAGAGACAGATCAAATATAGCAAGAATCACATAAACATATGTTCTGGCATGTGATTTGAAATTATTATCTCTGTTAGTTCTACAAGAACGTCTAGCAAGGGCTGGGAATATGGCCCAGTGGTAGAGTGCTTGCCTCATACACATGAAGCCCTGGGTTCGATTACTCAGTACCACATATATAGAAAAATCCAGAAGTTGCACTGTGGCTCAAGTAGTAGAGTGCTAGCCTGGAGCAAAAAGAAGCCAGGGACAGTGCTCAGGCCCTGAGGTCAAGCCCCAGGACTGACAAAGAAAAGAACATCTTGCAAATATAATGCACAACCAAAAGCAAAACAACGTATACAATCAAAGAAAATGCACTGAATATTTCTAAAAACCCAGAGAAGCAAAATATATATTATTAGAAGATAAATGACATCTAATTGTTAGTTTTTATTAAAAAATTCTGATCAGGGGCTGGAATGTGGCTTAGTGGTAGAGTGCTTGCATAGCATGCATGAGGCCCTGGGTTCATTTCCTCAGTACCATATAAAAAACAACAACAAATAATACTAATAAGTTTTAAATGTATTCTAAAAATTTCTGAGCAAAAATGTTTAGTGAATATAAGCATAAATAGAAGTGATCCAGTTTGTAGGAAGAATAGTAGAGAGACTAGTCTCTGACAAACTGCAAATAAAAAATAAAAAACAAGACCACAGAATTTTTACAAGATTATACGTGAAGGTGTTTATAAGTGCTTTGTATGTCATTCACTTATATATTGTTGACAGAATTGTGGCTATTTGATATTCTCTTCCACTCGTGGTAGACTGCTTTTAATACTAAATATTAGAACATGTCAGATTATTCTATTAGAGACACATGTTCAATAAGTGCAATAAGAAGTAATTTAAATCTTATTATTTTTATTTTTCTTATCTTGGTTCAGTTTGAAATCATAAACAATTGTAAGACTCAAAGCACAGGGAGAGTATCTTTTACTTTAAACAAGAAACACAATGAAATTAAACAAGTTGCCTTTTCATAGTTTAATATCTTTACTGAGGATCTGAATTTTATTTTTGAAAACTACACTCAGAAAACTTTAGTCAGAGTCTTCTATTTTGTACAAAATGTTTCCTTATACTTGGGCATGGCACACATCAATGTGAGGAATTCAGGAATTTTATCAACAATTTAGGAATGATTCTCACCTTTGCATTTATTCATTTACTCATTGCACCTTAATTTTTAAGACTGTCACGAAATGAGCCTAGAATTAAAAGCCACTGAAGATTGTAAGTAAATCAGAATGAGAAGTTGAATTACTCTTAGTTCATAACTCTTCCTTAAAAATATCACGTCTTTATTTGTGCTTCAATGCCTCTCAATTTTGGCTTCCAATGTATATAAAATGTGCACATATCTTTGTTCATATAGACATAAACATGGATTTGAGTGCTGCATAAGAAAAGATATATTGAGTTTTAGGAGATTTTAGAAAAGCTCAGAACCTCACTTGAAGGAAGAAAGCGAGCTCCTCTGGCCACCCTGGCATCCTGTAGTTAGTAGAAAGCAAGGCCACTGAATCAGTAATGGTCATTACAATAGATGACAAAGGCAGAGGAAGATGTGAGCAGTGGATCTCATGAGAAACCATCTTTCTTTGTTACCTGGAATGAAACCATGCTCTTGAATTCTCCATGTGTTCCTAAAGGTGGGATTTTAGAGATCAGTTTATCTGGTTTTATTTTTTTTAATGTGTATGTTGTTTAAAACTTTTGAAATTCTCCCTGTGGGGATGCTAAGCAATTTGTTTAATATCCCTAAAGCATTTGAGAGCCTAATGAAATGTTTGGAGATTTCCCACTAATTACAGGGAGAACAATTTGCATTGAACTCTGATTTTATTATGAGTTTACTGATTGTGACAATGGTGTACATTTTTTTTAAATGTTCCCCTTATCTATTGCATGAAAACTTATCTTAGTGAGTTACATCTCAATGAACTTGCATATGATTATATTACAATGGCTAATAGGATCCTAGTAACTCTTTTTTCTTGTTGTTTGGTTTGGGGGCTTGAACTCAGGGCTTGGGTGCTGTCCTTGAGTTATTTTGCTCTAGATTAGTGCTCTACCACTTTGAATCACAGGTCCACTTCTGATTTTTCTGGTGGTTAAGTGGAGATAAGAGTTTCAAGGACTTTCCTGCCTAGACCACTGGTTTTGAGCCCTGATCCTCAGATCTCAGCCACCTGAGTATCTAGGACTACAGGCATGAGCCACTGGCACTTGGCTTCCAGTAACTTTATTATATTTAGTAACTTTAGTATATTTAGTAACAATTTTACAATGTATTTACTGATGCTTTCCATTTGCAATGATACACAAACATATGCACATACACAAACATATAAGCATGCAGAGAAATATCTATTTAATTGTCTGCATATGGACAGATAATGGGTACCAATATCATTACTTATCTTTTACTTACAGCAAAGAATTAAATAAAATACTTTTCCAGGAAAACAAACAAATGTAAAACTTATTATTTAGAAATATTATCTGATATGAATCACTATGCATCTGTGATATGTTTTTATTTCTGAACCACTGAAGTGTTAAATTTATGATTCCCATTTTTAGGAAAAGTATCTTTTGATTATGTTTGGTTTACTAAGGATATTTTTCTGCTATAATTAATCAATACAAGGAAATCTGAGAGAGTAAGTGTTGTGTGTTAAAAAATATAAAGAAATAAGAAAATAAAACAAAGGAAGAAAAAGAAAAACACAACAGTTGAACTTATATTTAAAGGCGACAGGCCTTGTGGTGAAAGTGAGCTACAAGGACAGTTAGACCTGTACAGATCAGAGATCCTTTTCTGTATGTTGATTTTTAGGTGTGGGTGATCGGAAAGGGTATAATCTGTGAGAATCTTACAGTTGAGTTTTTGGAGTTAAAAAAAATAAAGTAAAACACCACCACCAACAAAATCCAGAAGTTCAAAACTGGAGTAGGTTCCAGTCTTTTCTCTACACTGGATGGAAAGCTCAGGTCTGGAAGAGAGAATTTTACCAAGGTTTTAGACATTCATTAATTTTATTTCAACTTTTCTTTGGTTATTCTTGAATTTAAGCATAATCTTGATGAATGATATCTGGTCTGTGAGATACTGAAGAATGGGTTTGTCCTGAGGGGAGGGAGGACATAACCAAAGAGGATGAAATTTCCCCTTCACAAATTAGTCAAGTGTTAGCACTTGCAATATGAGGGTACATATTTGTACTTTATGCTCATCACATTGTGATTAGATTGCTGCACAGATCTAAAAATGGAGCATATTGCTTATATCTGGGTTTTAGTTATCGATGGTTCCAGGGGAAATATTTCTGTGTATGAAAGAAGCCATGTTTTCTATTAGGTTATGTAGTGTTCGATCAACCCTCTAAGATACAAGTATAAATTTGTTTCTAATTTGTCCTAAATACATTCTCCATTGCCTCCTTTTCATCTCTGTTTCTAAAACTATAGGTAATGAGATTAAGCATAGAGATCAAACCATGTTAAAAATTGACATTTCTTTTTGAATAATACCAGTTTTTGCCCCAACCTACCCATATCACAGTTCTTCAATTTATACATTTCAGTTGCGTTTATAACTGAGATGAGAGTTATACACTGTGCCAAGCTCTCTTATGGACTGAAATGGGGGTCTTGTAAAGTAGATTTTGCCACAAACTAGATCTTTATTATTCTTGACAGATGAGTAAATAAAAGAAGATACCAAAAAGATTTTAAAAAACTTGGAAATAAATGACAGTGAGAAAAAAATGACAGAGATAAAAACGTTTGGATCTTCAAAAAGATAAAATTGACAGATTGCTAGGAAAAAAATCAAGAAAATGCAGGAATAAAAAGCAATTGATAAAAGGAGGTATGAGAAGAGAATTGGTGACAAGGTATTAAGTGGAATGCATGCCCAGTTATATCAAAAGCCCTGAAGAAAAAGGGGAGATATATTGCTACTGAAAATGCAGAAATGCAGTGGACCATTAGAGATGATCATAAACGAGCCTATACCAGGTAAATTTTTTAACCTTGAGAAATTGAACAAACAGCTGGCTACATTCTCATGAAAATGGATGCATAATCTAAACTGAATACTAGCAAAGCAAAAAAATTTGAATCAATAATAAAAAAGCCTACAATCAACCAACAATACAGGACATAATGATTTTCTGCTGAGTTAGTGTATGCCTATTAAGCAAGAACCATTAATAACTTCCTTGTTAACTCCTAAGAAAAAAATAAAAGAGGGGAAACAAATTGCTGTTACCCTACTGGCAGAAGCCAGCACTGTGTGACACTAACACTATGCAAAGACCCAATATGAAAGAAAAACTACTAGTTAATATTAAGCAAAAAATGCTTAAGTATTCTAGCAAACAAAATTCAATGGCATTTAAAAAGATTATTTCCTATAACAAAATATGATTCACCCTAGAGATCTCAAGAGATATCAAGATGCAATGTGGGAATATGGTACAACTTTTCAATTGACTGAAGAGCCACAAATGATTCTCAACTGAGACATCAAACCAATCTAATAAAATGTGTTTATGTTTTCTAGTACCAAGGTTGACAAATTACATATGCAAGAGCTATACCTCAATGTAACTAAGGCCGTTGGTAATAAGGTAATAGCTAATGTATAAGTGAAAGTAGAAAAGTTGAAATCTTCTCCCACCCCAAAGATCTGGAAAAAGAGAAGTTTGTTTATCCTTATCACTTATATTCAGTATATCTTTGGAAGTGCTAGACAGATTAATTAGGTAAGCCAAAGAAATAAGTGAAATCTAAATTGCAAGAAGAAATCAAATTGTCACTGTTGGTATAAAAATTTATCTTATATAGAGAAAACCCCAAACATCCCAACAAATTATTATTCTAACAAATAAATACCTTCAGCAAAGTTTCAGGATACAAAGTCCACATATAAAAATAGCTTTTTCTGAGTGCCAGTGGCTCATTTGTTGTAATACTAGTGACTCAAGATGCTAAGATATAAGGAGTGTGGTTCAAAGCCAGCCTGGGTAGGAAAGTCCATGATACTCTTATCTCTAACTAACCACCAAAAACCTAGAAATGGAGCTCTAGTTGTAGTGCATCACCTGTGTGCATAAAGGCTCAGAGGCAGAGCTCAGGTTTTGAGTACCATCCTCAGCATTGGCATATACATACAAAAATCAATAGCATATATATCCATATATATGTACATACCCTTACATATGTGCGTATGAATATCAATAATAAAATACTTTAGGGCTGGGGATATAGCCTAGTGGCAAGAGTGCCTGCCTTGGATACACGAGGCCCTAGGTTCGATTCCCCAGCACCACATATACAGAAAACGGCCAGAAGCGGCGCTGTGGCTCAAGTGGCAGAGTGCTAGCCTTGAGCGGGAAGAAGCCAGGGACAGTGCTCAGGCCCTGAGTCCAAGGTCCAGGACTGGCAAAAAAAAAAAAAAAAATACTTTAAATATAAAGCTACAAAATTAAAAGTTGTCACATTTTGGAATAATTTGGAATAATTTTTACCAACCAAGGGACAATCTTTATAACAAAATAATAAAACATTAATGAAATAAATTGATAGGATATGAAAAGAGAAAATATATTCTACCTCCAGTTTAGTTTCAGTTTTGGGGAGTTTTCTCAATGGGCTGATTTTGAACCTAGATTCCTCAAGCCTCATCATTCTGAGTAGTTAGAATTATGTGCAAGAGCCCCTGGAAACTGTCTGGAATCATCCTGAATAGTCTTTGCAAATCCGTATACCATTATCTCATACTATCATTCTATCTATTCAGGACATAGAGACTGGAAGGAATGGAGTTCAAGGTCAGTCTTGTTAAAAACGTTTGTAGAACCCAATCTAAAACTGTACATGAGCACAATGGTACATGCATATTATCTCAGTTATATGAGAATACAAATAGGAAAACTATGTTATAGGTTATCTAGGTTAAAAAGAAAGAACTAATCTCAGAAATAACTAACCAGGACATACAGGATATGCCTAGCAAGCATAAAGCCCCAAGTTCAACCCTTAACACCTTAAACAAAATGTCTAAAAATATGTGCTGATGATATTTTTAGTAACTACATGTTCAACATATTCTTATATAAGCTCATTAAAGTATGTACATAGGCCCCAAAACTTCAAGGTCACATTTTTTTGTGAATAATCTTTGATTATTATTATTATAAAAATTTTAGACCTGTTTTTCCTCAGATGTACAAGTTTACTCATTTTCTTTCATCTTTAGCTTATTTCTTTTCTTGTATTTGTGATTATTTTTATTAGGTATATTTCAAGTTCTTTAAAGGAATATATTAACCTTTGTGATATCTTTTCACTATAAGAATATGTCGATATTGAATTATACACATGTCTATATGCACAGATATACATACATACACACACAACCATTCCTTGTTTGAAAATCTAAAACATGCATATATAAAAATACACCAGTGAAAAAGATTAAATTTGGATAGTTTATAAAGAAAACCTGTGAACAGTAGTGTAATAAAATAGTAAAATAGTAGTAATAAAAATCAGAGTTACTCTGGTAGGAATATACAAGATTAAGTTGATTAATTTCAGGGAAAATGTTTTTATTGCCTTCTGTTTTGTAAAGAGTTTTGTCCTGAAGAAGTTTAAGAATACTGCTTTCTAGGGAAAGAAAATGTCTTGTCATGAAATAAAAATATATATAGGAAAATAAAAAATAAAATAAAGAAGAAAAGCAAATCACTAACAAGGTTTGGATGTTTGATTTTGATACTATATATGAAAATATGTATGATTTATAGCAAGAACCTAAGACAATTATCTTAATTGGTACATTAACTTGTATGCACACAATATGATTTAGACCAACTTAGATGCTGATCTAAAGTTATAAGTTTAGCATAATCAAATATGTCCACAAAAGTGATTCCCAACCTTCTAGATGTTGTTTCACTCCTATAATCATAGATACTTAGGAGACTGAGATCTGAGTATCTTTTTTTTTTCAAATTTTTATTATCAAACTGATGTACAGAGAGGTTACAGTTTCATACGTTAGGCATTGGATACATTTCTTATACTGCTTGTTACCTCGTCCCTCATACCCCCTTTCCTCCTCCCCCTTTACCTTTCCCCCCATGAGGTGTTCAGTTCACTTAAACCAAACAGTTTGCCAGTATTGCTTTTGTAGTTGTTTGCCTTTTTTTTTTTTACCATGTGTCTCTCAATTTTGGTATTCTCTTTCAATTTCCTACTTCTAATACCAGTATACAGGGTTTCCAATAAACTCAGATAAGATTACAGAGATAGTGTAGGTACAACCACAGGAAGGTGATACAAGAACATCATCAATAATAGAAGCTATAGATACACATGGGACATTGACAGTAGATACAAATGTGATATAACAATTGTTTCCATAACATGGAGTTCATTTCACTAAGCATCATCTTATGTGTTCATAAGGGCATAGCTATTGGGCTCTTGTGATGCTCTGCTATGACTTGCCTAAACCTGTACTAATTATTCCCAATAAGGGAGACCATAGAGTCCATGTTTCTTTGGATCTGGCTCACTTCACTTAGTATAATTTTTTCCAAGTCCTTCCATTTCCTTACAAATGGGGCAATTTCATTCTTTCTGATAGAGGCATAAAATTCCATTGTGTATATGTACCATATTTTCCTGATCCATTTGTCTACTGAGGGGCATCTGGGTCAGTTCCAGATTCTAGCTATGACAAATTGTGCTGCAATGAACATTGTTGTGCTGGTGGCTTTACTGTGATTTTGTTTGTGGTCTTTTGGATAGAGTCCCAAAAGAGGGGTTGCTGGGTCATAGGGGAGTTCTATATTTAGCATTCTGAGGAATCTCCATACTGCTTGCCAGAGTGGCTGAACCAGTTTACATTCCCACCAACAATAAAGTATGGCTTCTTTTGGCCACATCCCCTCCAACAATTGTTATTCTTAGTTTTCTTGATATATGACATTCTTACTGGGGTGGGACTGAATCTCAATGTTGTTTTGATTTGCATTTCTTTTATGGCCAGTGATGTAGAGCATTTTTTCATATGTCTCTTGGCCATTCTCATTTCCTCATCAGAGAAGTCTCTTTGTAAGTCTTTAGCCCACCTGATGAGGGGGCTATTAGTTCTTTGTGGTTTTGTTTTGGAGGAAGGTAATTTTTTTAGTTCTGCATATATTTTAGATATGAGGCCTTTGTCCGTTGAATGGCCAGTAAAGATCTTCTCCCAGTCTGTGGGCTTTCTGTTTATCTTGCGAGCTATGTCCTTTGCCTAGCAGAATCTCTGCAGTTTGATGCAGTCCCATTTGTCCAACCTTTCTTTGATTTGTAGCCTTTCTGGGTCTTTGTTAAGGAAGTTCCATCCTGTACCAAGGAGCCCAAGTGTTTCTCCTCTCCTTCCTTTAGTGTTTTCAGGGTGTCTGTTTTGATTTCGAGGTCTTTAGTCCATTTCGAATTGATTTTGGTGCAGGGTGATATATAAGGATCTAGTTTTAGTTTGTTGCATGTGCTGAACCAGTTTTGCCAGCACCATTTGTTAAAGAGACTATCTTTCTTCCAAACTATTGTTTTAGCTCCTTTATCAAAGATTAAGTAGGCATAGTTCTGTGGGTTCATTTCTGGGTCTTCAATTTTGTTCCGTTGGTCTTCACGCCTGTTATGGTGCCAATACCAAGCTGTTTTTATTACTATAGCTTTATAATACAGCTTGAAGTTGGGTATTGTAATTCCTCCAGCACTGTTCTTTCTGCTTAGGATTGTTTTTGCTATTCTAGGTCTTTTATTGTTCCATATGAATTTCTGGATTGCTTCCTCTATTTCATTAAAAAATGGTGTTGGGATATTAATGGGTATTGCATTGAATTTGTAGATAGCCTTTGGCAATATTGCCATTGTGATTATATTAATCCTCCCAATCCCGGAGCATGGGAGGTTTTTCCATTTCCTTAGTTCTGACTTAATTTCGTTTTTCAAGCTTTTAAAGTTCTCCTCAAAGAGGTCTTTCACTTCTTTGGTTAAGATTATTCCTAGGTATTTTATGTTTTGGGGGGCTATTGCAAAGGAGTTGCTTTCCTGATTTCCGCCTCGGTCTTCGGGTCGTTAGCATAGAGAAAGGCCATTGATTCTTGAGGGTTTATTATATATCCTGCAACTCTGACAAAGTTTTGGATCAGCTCTAGTAACTTGGGGGTAGAGTGTATGGGATTCTTTAGATATAGGATCATGTCATCTGTAAAGAGAGAAAGTTTAACTTCATCTTTACCTATTTGGATCCCCTTTATATTTTCTTCTTGCCTAATTGCTCTGGCTACGAATTCTAGTACTATGTTGAATAGCAGGGGAGAGAGTGGACATCCCTGTCTTGTTCCTGATTTTAAATGGAATGGCTTTAGTTTTTCACCATTTAGAGATCTGCTTGCTGTTGGTTTGTCGTAAACTGCCTTGATTATATTCAGGAATGTTCCCTGGAATCCCAGTTTTTTGAAGGCTTTTAGCATAAATGGGTCCTGGATTTTATCAAATGCTTTTTCGGCATCCAGAGATAAAATCATGTGTTTCTTTACCTTGCTCCGGTTGATGTGGTGGATTACATTAATTGATATGAGTATTTTAAACCAACTTTGCATCCCTAGGATGCATCCAGTTTGACAGTGGTATATGATTTTTTTGATGACCTGTTAGATCTGAGTATCTTAGTTTAAAGCCAACCCAAACAGGAAAGTTCATGAGACTCTCATCTCCAGTTAACTAACAACAAAACAAAACAAAGCAAAACAAAAACCCCTGGAAATGGAACTGTGGCTCAAATTAGTAGACAGGTGACTTTGAGTACAAAAATCTCAGGAAAAGCTCTCAGCCCCATTTTCCATCACCAAGACTGGTGCAAACACACACACACACACACACACACACACACAAATTGATTTCCATATATAAAAGTAACCATGTGTGTATGTGTGTGTGGGGTGTGTGTGTGTGTGTGTGTGTGTGAGAGAGAGAGAGAGAGAGAGAGAGAGAGAGAGAGAGAGAGAGAGAGAGAGAGAGAGAGAGAGAGAGAGAGAGGGAAAGAGAGGGAAAGGAAGGGAGAGAAACCTAAACTCTCCATGGAGGAAATAAGAACATTTGAGCACAATTAGATAACTAATTTCTTCAAATTATCATGTCGTAATTACCCTACAGATCCCAAGCCAGGTTTGATCTAACACAATCCATAAAACTGTATGAAGTCTAAAATAGCCTCTGTTTACTCAATAAAGAAATACATGTACAAATACTCACTCATGAAACTGTAAAGTTTATTATAAGGTTCCAACACCACAGGAAGAAGAACATTGCAGTCCTCTTTCCAACACAAGATTATTTCTCAGTACTCATAGTGCACAATTCTTCAACCTGCTCTTATGGTCTAGACAGTACATTTAATTCCTTATTGAAAATATTTGAAGTTATTAAGTATACACATGGCTTAATACTTCTGTTCAAGGAAAGCAGGCCTTACTCTTTTGTGCAATAGTGTATGTAAAATATTTGCAGCATTGGTTATTACCAAGAACACTCTAGTTAAATGTGTGTTTGTTCCTATTTAAGTCTGCTTCCATACAGCTGGGAAGCAGAGCAGAGTACATTCAACACAGATGTGAAAGGCTCATATTGCACATAATTTTCAAGCAAAGACATTGCCGATTTTTTTCCATGTCCTTTGTAAGGCACATTTTACATCTTTGTTCCTCAGGCTGTAGATCAAAGGATTCAACATTGGAATAATCAAGGTGTAAAATATGGAGGACAATTTATCAGTATCAATGGAATGACTAGATTTAGGCTGCACATACATAAATATCAATGTTCCGTAAAAAACTGTAACTACTGTCAGGTGGGACCCACAGGTGGAGAAAGCCTTGCGCCTGCCTTCGGCAGAATTCATCTTCAGAATGGCTATCAGGATGAGCAGGTAGGACATAAGGACAAACAGAAGAGAAGAAATCAAATCAAAAGCTGCAAACATCATAATGATCAATTCAACTTCATGCGTGTCTGAGCAGATCAAAGATAACAAGGGAATACAGTCACAGAAGAAATGATTGATGACATTATAACCACAGAAGGATAAAGTGAAAATCTTTATGGTGACTAGAAGAGACATAAAGGTACAGTAGAGATAGGGGATTGCCACCAGTACCCAGCACACCCTTTGTGACATGATGACAGTATAGAGCAGTGGTTTGCAGATGGCCACATAGCGGTCATAGGACATGGCAGACAGAATAAAAAGTTCACTACCAATTAGCAGAAGAAAGAAACCTAGTTGAGTAGCACAGAAGTTATAAGTGATTGTGTTTTGATTTGCAACAAAATTGACCAACATTTTGGGTCCCACAGCTGTGGAATAACCAAGATCAGTGAGAGCCAGGTGTCGGAGGAGAAAGTACATTGGAGTCTGCAGCCTGGAGTCCACCATGGTGAGGATGATCATGCCCAAGTTGCCCACCACGGAGACTGCATAGATGATGAGGAACAGCGCAAACAATGGCACCTGCAGCTCAGGACGATCCGTGATGCCTATCAGAATGAATTCTCTCACCATTGTGATATTGTGTGTCTCCATCCAGGTTTCTGAGATAACTTATTCTAAAAGGAGACATCATAATCAACAATTTTTCAATATCTAAAACTTTTACTGATGCAAAGTGATTATAAATGAAAGCAATTCAAACTTCCCAGTTTAGATGCTTTTAAAATAATTGCACATCTACAAGTGTAAATATAATCACATGTAAAGACAGAATAGGATATGTGGTCATTATTTAAGGTGATCGTATGCATATAAAATCATTCTGTATCTGCAGATCATATTCCATGCTTTACTTTTTAGTTGAACTGCTACTAATATCCAATAGTACTGATACCAGTTAACACACTTAAACATCTTGCCATCCCAAAAGTCTGTCCACATCAATAACTTTGTCAAAGGCTAATCAATCCTGTTAGGTAGAAACAGGAAGATCAATAGATAGATGATTGATAGATAGATGGTTGATAAACAGAAACATAGAAAGATAGAAAATAAGAAGACATAGATGATAGTTTGATAGATTATAGATATAAGATAGATAAATGATTGATAGGTAGATGATAGATATACAGTAACAGATACGGCTGTATGCAAGAGAAAGAAAAATAAAGGGTTAAACACTGTAAAAATACTGATGCTAGTAATTATTCATTACGTGTGGAAGTGGGTATGCACAGAAATGGCTTGGAGATGGAGGATAGTAGGGATTGAGTTCAAGTCTGTGTTCATGAGTGGTAAGCATGTTATTACCCAGTTGTATCACTGGGATAATTACTGACTCCTCTTTTTCTGTTTGAAATATTTTCAGCTAAATATTATACTAATTATATAATTTCAACAGCTATGTTATTGAATAGTATTAAATATTATCACCTAATAAAAATTCCAGTCACATACATCTTCTAGTAAGTTTACCAAACGCAAATCCAAAGACCTTACTGAAAACAGTTCTACAAATCCCTTACAGTTACAGGTGGTACAGCTGAAAGCATGACTATTGTTACATATGGTATACAAGGATTAGTTTGTTTAATTTATCTGAAACTCCACACTAATGCACCAAACAAAAACACCCTTACAGAACAGTGGAAAGGTGAAGAATGTTCCTATCATTTAACATTTCCAATGTATCTAAATACAAGGTAGAAGAAAATGCACACAGGTGGTTTCAGGATGGAGCATGGAATACAGGGATGGAATCCAGGGCTGTGCTCATGCTCTTTAGGCACCCCACAGCTGACTTGTATCACATGCCTTTGTAATTGGTGACAAGGTCTGAATAGGTGGCTGGAGCTGGCTTTGAACTTGCTCTGTAGCCAGAATATTCTGGAAAGGCACAGACCCTCTATTCTCTTTCCACCTTGATATCCTTGCTCTTGACATGTAACAATAACCTACCTTGAAGAGCTTTCTTTATAAAGGTGTATGCACATTCTCTTGCACAGAGACTGCACTTCTTGGACAGAGCTAAAATGCTGAACAAATAAAAGAAGTTGTCATCAATACATAAACTCATGCAAGAAAAGTGATAGAAGGCATAAGTTGTGAGGGGTGGGTAAGAATACTTGAAGGGCCAATAGAAATCAAGATACTTTGTTGAATAGCAACTCCTTTGTATACCAACTTAATGATAATAAAAATATTAAAAAAGAATGTCAATATTCATATGAAAAATTTCCAGTTGTCTTCCTCCTTTTTCCTGGTCCCCAATTCTATAATGAAAACTAAAAACAATAATCAGTTGCCTATTGTTTTGTACTACTTCTCATCTCTCTAGTTTTATTCACATTTTAATGTAAGCCAAGAAAAATGTACATACATAAAAAAGAAACTGAAAATTGTGACAGCAACCAAATATGACCAACAAATAATATCATATTATATATGTGCACTATTATAATATCACTTGCAGAGGTGAGTACATGTAAATTACGTTGAATTCACTTCACAAACCTTCTAGAATTGTTGTTACCTGATATTCTTGCATGGAACTTCAAATATCTTCTCTATATTAAACATAGCAAAGCATATCAGGTTAGTACTATTGATGTGTGTATATATCTATACACACATACTACATATATTATATACACATTTATACCATATATGTAGATGAATATACATATGCACTAATGAACATGTATATGTACATATAAGTAAATATTTGTATGTATATGTATATATATATGTTTCATAAATGCAGTCAGGAGCACTGTAAATTGGTTCTTTTATTTCTTGTTTCCATAATCATGAAATATTACAAAAGTATGCATGTAACTGATTACCAATATTTTTACAAATAAAGATGAATGTTTCCTAACAACAATTTTGTAATTCAAATTGATCTTTCCCAAATACTTAAATTTTAAGAGGCACACTCTAGAAGTAATTAGATTCCACTGTAAAAGCATTGTTTTGCCATCATCGTAAAAGTGCCACTGAAACAAACCAAGTTTTCAGTGAAGTGGAAGCTCCCTTTTCCCTTTTACCTCATCATGAGATCAGAATGAATTACAATTATGCATTTATTTACATTACAAATGAATCCAGGAGGAAGAAACAAAAAAGGCATGGAGTCTATGTAGATAATCTTTAGAAACACAATGGAATGAGAGTGAACCATGTTCCTTTCATTAATTGTTCTCAAAATTGGTAGACATTTCATTTATGCTTCATCTCTGATCATGTTTGCCATCTGTTAGATATAAAAGGTTAAAAAATTAAATGTTCTAGGAACAAAATGAGGCAGTGTTTCAAAGATGCCTATGAGCTTTTAGCCTCTCAGTTTAGGAAAAAATTATTTAAAGGTTAATATAAAGAGGGGAAGGGAGAGAGATTGTTGTACTTCTAATGCCTTAAGAAACAACAGGAATCTCATCTTTGTTACCTGTAATGAAACCTCTCTTTTGATTCTCCAATGGGATTCTTATGTATCTGATATTTCAGAACAACTTATGTTATATTCTTTAACATGAAAGATTCCCAGAGGACAAGCCAAGAAATGTGTTGATTAACTCAACAGCACTGAAATGCTTAATGAAATGTCTGGAGGTTGTGCACTAATTCTCAAGTACAATTTTTATTAATTTTTAAATTTATTTATTTAGTATAGAAACCAGCAAAGCACTTGTGGTTTTGATTTTAAAATACTGATATTAAGATTTCTAAGACATCTATACAGAATTTCAAATTGCTAAGATGTGGAAATTAATTGCTCACCAATTAATTAACTGAGGACAACATCCTGAGTTCAAATTCCAATAAATTCCAATAAAGATAAATATAAAAAGGAACAGACTAAGAAATAACTAGAATCAGAATGGAAATAGAAAAATCATAGCAACAAGCTTAAACATCCATTAGTGGGTGATTGGATAAAAATAAATGAGTTAAATATAAATAATGTAACATTATTTAGGTTTCAAAATGATATCCTAGAATATGTAATTGCATAGTATTCTTCTTTTTTTTTTTTTTTTTTTTTGGCCAGTCCTGGGCCTTGGACTCAGGGCCTGAGCACCGATGGCCCTGGCTTCTTCCTGCTCAAGGCTAGCACTCTGCCACCTGAGCCACAGCTCCCCTTCTGGCCGTTTTCCATATATGTGGTGCTGGGGAATCAAACCAAGAGCTTCATGTGTAGGAGGCAAGCACTCTTGCCACTAGGCCATATTCCCAGCACCATGCATAGTATTCTTGATAAGCATTGGAACAAATACTATTACCATGTTACTTCTGACCTAGATTCAAATATATATTGGAGTTGTGTATACAAAAATTGGAGTTTGAGGAGAATGAGAAGTTATTGATAAGTAGATGCAAAGTCTATATACAAATGAATTCCAACATTCTGTTGCCAGGTATTTTGTCTATAGTTATTGATACCATTTTTATATTTGAAATATTCAGAGGTGGATTTAATATTAATCCTAGTAATTGTGCTCTTTATATATATTTGTGTCTGTATGTGTGTATACAGTATTAGAATTTGAAGTTGAGACCTTGTGCACACACAGCTTCCTTGCTCATTTGGACCTGTAGCATGTAAGCTATGGCTCCAGATGACTCTTGCTGGTTATTTGGAGACAGTCTTCTGTTTAGATTCTCTTTCCTAAGTAGCTAGGATTAAAGATCTGAGCAACTGAATCTAGTCAATCAAATGAACTAGTTTTATTCAGAATTGTTTGGCTGCACAGTAAATTTTATTTTGTAATGGTGCAAGGGGAAATCTAAGTTCTTTCACAACATAGAATTTCACAAATGTTAATCAATAACAATAATTAAATAAACATGGAGTATATTAAAGAGAGTTAAGAATATATCCAGAAGACATAATAGGCATAAACATAAATAAATGCTAAACTACACATCTTAGAACTATTTAATAGTTTCAATAATTACACTGTCTCTGTTTCCTAGAGGTTGGATTATGCAGTCAATGCAAATAACAAATCCTAATCAAAACTATGTTATCTGTAATCCAACCCACATACCTCTCAGTGGATGAATGGATCAAGAAAATGTGGTACCTATACACAATGTAATTCTATGCTATTATTAAAACAATGACTTGCCTCATTCATGAGGAAAAGGAAAGACTTTGAAGAAAGCATACTAAGTGAAGTAAGCCAGACCCAAAGAAACATAAACTCTATGGTTTCACTCATTGGAAACAATTAGTACTTGTCTAGGATAGTCCTAGCAGAGGAGCACAATAGCTCAGTAAAAATGTGCATGTGATCACATAAGATGATGGTAAACAAAATGAACTACAAAATTTGGAAATAAGTGGTTTATCTTTGCTGTTGTTATTTTATAACATACTATATTAAATTATGCCTTTATCTTTTGTCTTTCTTCCCCATGTTTTTACCCCTGATGCCACTGTAATTGATTTTGGTACACTGGTTAGTGTATGTGCATTTATAGCATCTAGGGAAGGGGAACACCAAACTGCAGAGACCAATGTATCAGCAATACTTACAAGACAGTATGCTGTGAATCAAATGCACAACTCGGGTGAGGGTGGGGAGACAACTGGGGAGGGAAGAAAGTGGGAGAAAAATGATGGAGGAGGTAACAAGTTTGATAAGAAATGTACTTATTGTCTTACATATATAATTGTAACCACTCTATACCTTACTTTGACAATAATTTTTTTAAGCTATGTTGTCATAGTCCCACCAAATGTGAGGAAATTCAGCCAGAAGAAAGAAGAGCATCAAAGTAGGTTTTATATGGAACAAAATAGATTGCTATTTTGAAGAATAATTTTCTTTTTATTTTTTTGGTGACAATTTATCATACAAAAGATGAATTTCACTATAATGTTTTCATACCCCTTGTTACTTTATTGCCTTACTACTCCCTTTCTGCTAGCCCACTTTCTCCTCCAAATTTGTCCTCATTCCACTATCTGGTCCACATTCCACCATATTGTTTAAAATAAAAGACTGTAGTTTTAAACAATAATTATTCACTTAATTAGAAAAGTAAAGATATGTGTCCAGCTACGAGACAAGACATGCAGTAAGGAATATAAAACAAGCAACCCTGGGGAAAGATAGCAAATTTCAGAAGCTTTCATTTCAGATGTTCATAAATGTATCTTAATTTCTAAATTCATACACACATGCACTTAATTAGAAAAGATAAGATGCTACATGGAAGATATATGTTGTGGAATGGCATAATAGATGAACACACTACCTTGAGCTCATATATAAAAGTGAGGGCATAGGTGAGAAAAAAGGACCACAAGAGAAACTGGGAGGGACATCTGAGCAGATTTTCCATGACTGGGTTTCTTAAACCATTGTGATACATTTACGAGAACTGTATACCTATCAAGGATGAATTCTGTGCAAACAGTAGAAGCATGTGAAGCCTAAAATATTAGGATCATCATTACTCACAAGGAAAATATCTACACAGACATATGCATGAACATTGGAATGTTTGTTGTCGTAACCGATGATATCAAAGCCAGCCTCTAACACCTTACCAAACATTTACTATATACTACAAAGAATCTTCAAATATTTTTACTATAATTCATTTCTTCCCCTCAAAGAAGTACTCAGAGCACTTCTTATTAGGACTACTACCAAAAAGGCTAATCTTGGAAATATATTTTCTGAAGAATAAGACAATTTTATGAGAGCTAATTCTGGCTTCACTGGACTCCTACTTTATGTAACCTTCAAGAAAAAAATTTTGTTTAATTTTTTCCATGTTCTATGGAGTGCATATTTTACATCTTTGTTCCTCAAGCTATAGATCAGTGGATTCAACATGGGAATGACCATAGTGTAAAAAACAGAAGCCAATTTATCAGTGTCAAAGGAATGAGTGGACTTGGGCTGCACATACATAAATATCAACGTCCCATAAAAAACTATGACCACGGTCAGGTGGGAACCACAGGTAGAGAAAGCCTTGTGCCTTCCTTCAGCAGATTTCATTCTGAGAATGGCCATGAGGATAAGCAGGTAGGACACAAGAACAATCAGGAGAGATGAAAGTAAATTTAGAGCTGCTAAGATTAAAATGATCACTTCAATTTCATGAGTATTTGAACAGATTAATGGTAGCAAGGGCATACTGTCACAGAAGAAATGGTTGATGACATTGTAGCCACAGAAGGATAAGGTAAATATTTTTGTGGTGACAAACAAAGACACAAATGTACTATACAGATAAGGGATTGCTACTAGCACTTGGCATATACTTTGTGACATGATAACAGTGTACAACAGTGGTTTACAAATGGCTACATATCGGTCATAAGACATGGCAGAAAGTATAAAGAGTTCACAAGCAATGAACACTAGAAAGAATGCTAGCTGTGTGGCACATAAATGAAAAGATATTGTGTTTTGATCTGCAAGAAAATTTGCCAACATTTTTGGTCCCACAACTGTGGAATAACCAAGATCTGTAATAGCCAGGTGTCTGAGAAAAAAGTACATTGGGGTCTGTAGCCTGGAGTCCACCTTGGTGAGAATAGCCATGCCTAAGTTGCCCACTGTTGAACTTAGGTAGATGATAAGGAAGAGCACAAACAACGGTGCCTGTAGCTCACGGCGATCAGTGATGCCCATCAGGATGAATTCACTCACCACTGTGAGATTGTCTCTCTCCATACAGGAGTATTAGAAAATCTATTTTGAGTAAACACAACAGGAAAGCAAATAAATGTATGTCAACATTTCTCACATGACAGCTTAACTATATAAGGCTAGAGCATGTGAAATATTACTAAGCCTTAAAATTAAAATCCTCACAATACTCAGAAGTAAAATATAAAGAACATTTTTCACAGTGAGATGCTAATTGTTACTGGTATCTAATGGTAACAGACCTTTCAATTAATAGTTATGCAACTAAGTAGAGTATATACCTTCGAGGATATTCAGAAAATCAAAGTAGAGGAACCTTTGTAGACACATCAGAAGCCTTTGGCTCACTCATAATTTTAGTTACTCAGAAGGCTGAGTTATAAGGATTGTGGTTCAAAGCCAAATTGAACAGGAAAGATTGTGGGACTCATATCTCAAATCAACTGTCAAATATCTGGAAGCAGTGCTGTGGTTCAAAGGGTAGAGTACCAGCCTTTAGTGAAAAAAGCTCAGGGACAGTGCCTAGGCCCTGAGTTCATGCTTTAGTACAGGCACATTAAAAAAGAAAGTACCAGGAAGATGAAAGGTATATTGTAGAAAAGGGAAACAAGGGAAAAATGGAAATAAATAAAGCAAAGAAGAGTACTCAAATACAGCCATTATATTAACATGTAAAATAAAACTTTGTAACTTGAGGGTATGGATGAGATTCATAAAGATGGGGTGAATGATGGAAGGAGTGAAATTGATCAAGATGCATTATACTCATCATCTGAACATCAATATGAAACCTTTCTGTAAAACTACTTAAAAATAAAAAATAGAAATAAAATATAGGTTATATCTAGGGAGATGGTGGCTATACATGCATATATGTGATATATATGTTGTGTGTGTGTGTGTGTGTGTGTGATAATACTGATGCCGCAGAATGAGTAAGTTCAACTCATAAGATCTTGCTCATCCTACCCTCCAATTCAATCACTAAAATCGACAGCATGTTGCTGTTTTAGTGAACTATGTTTAATTTTTCCAAATTACTTTTAACAATATTTTCATACAATTTATATGGACATACTTACGCTTAGCATATGAATACTGAATATAATAAAAAACCATGAATTTTCATCATATCTTAGCTAATAACATATCATATGTTTTATATTTAATAACTATGAGAGATATGAAGATTTCTTTAGAGAGTTAGAAAAAGGAGGCCATTGGCATTGGTTGTACACAAAGAAGAATTATAAAATTTGCTTCAGCTAAAGGGATATAATAGGGGAAATAATATATTTTTAACAATACTATATGAAATTCAGTACCTCACACTTGTTGAGCCAGTGCTGTACTACTGAAGTCAAATATTTTATCCTCTAGTGAAGGATTCAGTACTTGATAGCATGAACATTGTCTGTAAATAAGCAGAAGGGACCAAAGCATATGATTGATTTACATATTAAATTTAAAGCTGCTTCAGGTAATTTTCACATTAACTGTATGGCATGTTGCTTGTTTTGTTGTGGCTACTTTTTCTACTTTTTATTCCGCTCTGTGCCTTGCACACATGCTCTTACATTTAAAACATGACAAAGCATATCAGTCTACAAAGATTAGAGAAGAAACTTAGATAACTTCAATTAGATATTGTGTTCTTCCAGTTATTTGTTTTGTTTAATTTATAATTGTGAGGAGTGAGAAGATTAAAGTATACTTGGTAAGTACCAATTTTTTTGTGTGTGGAAAGGAGAGAGAATTCTTTTTATCCAACCAGATTTCAAATCCAGTAGTCTGAAACAATCACATTTTTATAGCCCATTTTACTGATGAAAATTTGGACTTACTCTGAGATATACTTACTCATCTCCCTCACAAAATAAAAATATTTTATTATTATTATAAAGTTGAAATAGATTAATATTAAACATTAAAATACTAATAATATTAAAATACTGTTTATTGATTTATTAAATTTTTACTGAAATAATTATTTACTAAAATACTATTTATTAAATACTAATATTAAAATACTATTTTTACACTACAACATATAGAGGAAATATAGAGACAACATAAATAAATTGTATCTACATGTGCATTTGAAATGCGTACATATTTGAAATATATCCAGAAACTCTACAGTTTCAGATTCTGTCATTAAAAAGTACATCTTTCCCTTTTTGATTCCTCTTTTCTTACTTTTGCCTTCTTTTGGACATTGCATACACATGCATGAGTATATGTATGTATGCAAACACACAAAGAAATACTTATTTTTGAAAGAGGAATATCTCACCCTAGGCTGCTGAACTTGAGATCCTTCTGTCAGCTTTCCCAGGTCTGGCATTGCATATGTATGCTGCACAACTTGCCTTGAAGATGAGTGAATATTTTTCTAAACATGCAATCACAATGTGGGTTTCCAAAATGCCAACTTTCTCAATCTATTTTAAAATATCTAAAGACAAATATGATTTTTTAAATTTTTTCTTTATGTCAAAGTGAAGTACAGAGGGATTACAGTTACATATGTAAGGCAGTGAGTACATTTCTTGTTCAACTTGTTACCTCCTCCCTCATTCCTCCTCTCCTTTTTTCTCTCCCCCCATGAGTTTTACAGTTGGTTTACACCAAATAGTTTTGTAAGTATTGCTTTTGGAATGTTTTGACTTTTTATCTTTTGTCCCTCGATTTTGATATTCCCTTTCCTTTCTGCAAGAACAGAGGTTCTATTGCATCCAGGAAGCATGAATTAATGGAAATCATAGAAATGAACCCTAAATGGTTATGTACATTAGATAGCCAAGTCACAACCAATGTGAGAATTGGATAAAATACTGTTAATCTAGGACACCCAAGAAACATTATTACCTGCAATGATATGTCTCTACATCAATTTTCTCACTTATTTTCTGATGTAGGTTGTTGAGGGCAATTTATGGACTTTTTTTCCCCCCAGAAAAACTCCCTAGTGAGATGACAGCAATTTATTGTTATCTTAAAAAAAAACAACAAAAAACATTTCAATGATTAATGAAATGCCTGGAGAATGACCACTAATTGCCAGGGACAATTTGTACTCAACTGTGACTTCGTTAATTGATTGTATGAGCATACAGTCCAACTTCTGTGGGGTTTTTTATTGTAATGATTTTAGATATATTAGGATATATAGTCATATGTAGAATAACTTCAAATGATCAAGATTCATTCATGAATGAATGGACAAACAAAACATGGTAGGCACAATTGGCTACCTTAAAACAATATCTTACAATGTTCCTTGAAATGAATTAACCTGGAGGTCATAAGAAATAGAATAAACCAGTCACAAAAATAAAAGGGCATGAACCTACTTTCCAGAGGGATAAGAAATACTCAAACTCATATAATCTGAAAGTAGAATGGCAAGAGCTGAGAAGTAGTTGAAATGAGGAATTGATAAAAAAAGATATTAATGACATTTCAACTAAATAAAATAAATAACTTTGAGAGTTCTGCTGTTAAATATTGTGCCTCTAGTTAATAGTACTGTAGTGGGCATTTTATGTTATTAAGAGCATAAGTCTCATTTTGTTCACAATGAAATAACTAAAAAGCAAAATGAATAGAATACCAATACATGCAGCAAATATAATCTTGATGAAAGACTCTTCAATTAAAATCTCAAATGCAACAGTATACTAAATGAAGTACTGTTACAATCAAAATAGGACACATACCAGGAATGCAAGGATATTTTAGTATAAACAAATCAATGAATGTAGCATACAATATCAAGAAATTAACAATCTCAAAAGATCTATGAAGTATGTTACCAAAACCTCAGTATAATCTCATGACAATGTGGCAAATGAAGTTTAGAAGGATGTCCTTTAACACAATAAATTGTTTTATAATAACCCATCAATTAACATTATGCTTAGAGACAAACACTCACAGTTCCTTAGCTAAGATGTGGAAGAGGACAATGATGCTGGCTTCTGCCTATATTTTTCAACATGTTTCTGGAAATTTCAACTAGACCCATCAGTCAAGACAAAGAAATATAGGAAGGACATCTCGGATGTTGCTAGCGTGGAAAATCCCTCTCCCTCATTTCTAAACGAGAGGTTTGCTGGTGCAGTGTTTTTCATTGGTAAGGTTTCTGGGGATTTTTTGTTGTTGTTGTCAAACACATGTAAAAAAATATTAATACTCTTGACCAGTAAGGTGTCTGCTGAGAAGTCTGCTGTGAAACTGATAAAATGTGTGTGTGTGTGTGTATACATATAACATCTTTTTTTTCCTTATTTATTGTCAAAGTGACATACAGAGAGGTTACAGTATCATACATTAGGCATTGGATACCTTTCTTATACTGTTTGTTACCTCCTCCCTCATCCCCTTCTTCCCCATGCCCCTTCCCCTCTCCCCCCATGAGTTGCTCAGTTGGTTTACACCAGTTTTGCAAGTATTGCTTTTGTAGTCATTTGTCTTTTTATCCTATTTCTCTCAATTTGGGTATTCCCTTTCACTTTCCTAGTTCTAATACCATTATATACAGTTTCCAATGTACTCAGATAAGATACAGTAATAGTACAGGTACAACCACAGGAAGGGGATACAAGAGGATCATCAACAATGGAAGCTACGGTTTCACATGGCATGTTGAATGTAATTACAACAGTGATATAACAGTGCTTTCCATAACATGGAGTTCATTTCACTTAGCATCATCTTATGCAGTCATAAGGGCAGAGCTATTAGTCTCTTGTGATCTTCTGCTGTGACTAACCTAAACCTGTGCTAATTATTCCCTATGAGGGAGACCATAGAGTCCATGTTACTTTGGGAATGGCTCACTTCACTTAGTATAATTTTTTCCAAGCCCTTCCATTTCCTTACGAATGGGGCAATGTCATTTTTTCGGACAGAGGCATAAAATTCCATTGTGCATATGTACCACATTTTCCTGATCCATTTGTCTCCTGAGGGGCATCTGGGTTCGTTCCATATTTTAGCTATGACCAATTGTGCTGCGATCAACATTGTCGTGCTGGTGGCTTTAGTGTGTTCTTGTTTGTGGTCTTTTGGGTAGATGCCCCAAAGTGGGGCTGCTGGGTCATAGGGGATCTCTATGTTTAGCCTTCTGAGGAATCTCCATACTGCTTGCCAGAGTGGCTGAACCAGAAATGCTACAAATCAAAGAAAGGATGGACAAATGGGACTGCATCAAACTGCATAGCTTCTGCAGTGCAAAGGCCATAGCTCGCAAGATAAACAGAAATCCCACAAATTGGGAAAAGATTTTTACCGGCCATACAATGGACAAAGGCCTTACATCTAAAAGATATGCAGAACTAAAAAACTTAAATTCCTGGGGCTGGGGATATGGCCTAGTGGCAAGAGTGCTTGCCTCGTATACATGAGGCCCTGGGTTCAATTCCCCAGCACCACATATACAGAAAATGGCCAGAAGTGGCGCTGTGGCTCAAGTGGCAGAGTGCTAGCCTTGAGCAAAGAGAAGCCAGGGACAGTGCTCAGGCCCTGAGTCCAAGCCCCAGGACTGGCAAAACAACAACAACAACCAAAAAAAAAAACAAACTTAAATTCCTCCAAAACAACATAGCAAAGAACCAACAGCCCCCTCAACAAGTGGGCTAAAGACTTAAAATGAGACTTCTCTTACAAGGAAACGAGAATGGCCAAGAGACATATGAAAAGTGCTCTACATCACTGGCCATAAAAGAAATGCAAATCAAAACAACATTGAGATTCCATCTCATCCCAGTAAGAATGTCCTATATCAAGAAAACTAACAATAACAATTGTTGGAGGGGATGTGGCCAAAAGGGAACCCTACTTCATTGGTGGGAACATATAAAATCTTTAAATAGTTACCCAAAGGGATTTCAATTAACTTTCACTTTGGGAGTGCAGTGCATGCATATTGATCTATGGCTCCTCATCTATCCTTTTCCCTCACCTCCGCAACCCCACCCATCCCATCCACTCAAGTTAACCTGATTGCATTCAGAAGAGGGAGAGACTACAGTTATAATATTGAGTATACATATGTAAATTGGGAACTTCTGGTTTATATTTCTTGTTTTGTGTAATTTGCGTTAAAAGGATTTACTATCTTCATGATGGAGCCATGTCAGTGCCATGCCTTGGGAAATCAGTAATGAATGCTCCGTTCTGAACCCAGCAGCCACTGGGGCAGGGACCAAGGACTGTGTTATACGTGTGCTGCTTTCAGGACCTGATTAATTCACAGATTTCAATCTCTTTCTAGAAACTAAACACAGTTAAATTTATGAGATTTTATAAGTTTATTTTCTCTAAGTTAGACAGTCAGTTCTATGAAAAGAGGCTGTAAACTGTAATATGGACCAAATACACACACACACACACACACACACACACACACACACACACAGAGAGAGACAGAGAGAGACACACAGACACACACAGAGTCATCTGTGAGGATGTATATATACATATATAGTCATATGGCAGAATAGAAACCAACCTATTATATATTAGAATAGGTATTTCTGATAGGAATAAAATATCTACAAATTTAGCTAGAATCATGTATTTAGACATTTAGGAAGCAGTAATCCATTAGACAAAAGCAGGCAGAAAAGGGTTCAAATTGCTAAAAATATATCTAAATCAACCAGCAAAACAAAATACCCTGGACGATTGTGTAGCAAATGCCAATTGGTACACCATTCACAGTCACCTTATTGAGCAAAAATTGAGCACAATTTGATAAGGAATTGAAGCCTCGCAATGCTGATTAGCAACATGAGTTAGTAGATGGTCTTGACCTCATAAGTCAATGTGAAAACACCCATGAGCCACAAGAAGGACTATAATATCACAAGATTGAATAGAAGCACTCAAACACTTTCATATGACTGATTTCTTTTTCTCACCATTCTACAAATTCCACAAATGAAGTATGATTTTTACAGCTCATAGACACACATACATCACATCTGTGGACTAGAAATATTTTTAAAGTATCTGAAAATATCACAGTAATATTAACTCTTCCTTTATATGAACTATCCTTCATAGCCACACAGCATACTGCTTTCCTATAGTTACTGATCTTTACTCCTAGACCCTTTCTTTTTTACACAAATAACTTGCTCAAGTATTGTATTTGTATCTTTCTTCCAAAGGAAGGCAAAATATTTCCCCTGTTTTGTTCTCATAGGTGTCCATGGCATTTTGCACTTTGACTAGAAAAATGAAAGTGAATCTTTAAATGCAGGTTGAGTTTATGTGTGTATTGTACTCAATATTCTAAGAACCAAGTGCACCTCCCATCTTGATTTGTGGGACTTACATCAGGAGTATCCTTTCAGAAAAAAATTGCAAATATATTCCCTTGTCCTTTGTAGGGCATATTTTACATCTTTGTTTCTCAAGCTATATATCAAGGGATTGAACATTGGAATGATCAAGGTATAAAATATAGAAGATACTTTGTCAGTATCAATGGAATGACTAGATTCAGGTTGCACATACATAAATATCAAGGTCCCATAGAAGACTGTAACCACAGTCAGGTGGGACCCACATGTGGAGAAAGCTTTGCGCCTACCCTCAGCAGAGTTCATCTTCAGAATGGCTATAAGAATGAGCAGGTAAGACACAAGGACAATCAGAAGGGAGATAAGCAAATCAAAAGCAGCGAAGATCATGATTATAAATTCGATTCCCTTAGTATTTGAGCAGAGCAAAGATATCAAGGGAATACAGTCACAGAAGAAATGATTGATGACATTATAGCCACAGAAGGACAGAGTGAAAATCTTTATGGTGATTAGAAGAGACACAGATGTGCAGTAGAGATAGGGGATTGTCACCAGGACCCAACACACCCTCTGTGACATGATGACAGTGTAGAGCAGTGGGTTACAGATGGCCACGTAGCGGTCGTAGGACATGGCAGACAGAATGAAAAGTTCACTACCAATGAACACCAAAAAGAATGCTAGCTGGGTAGCACAAAGACAGTAGGAGATTGTGTTTTGTTCTACAACAAAATTGGACAACATTTTGGGTCCCACAGCTGTGGAATAACCAAGATCTGTGAGAGCCAGGTGTCTTAGGAAAAAGTACATTGGGGTCTTCAGCCTGGAGTCCACCGTGGTGAGGATGATAATTCCCAAGTTGCCTACGACGGAGACCACATAGATGAGGAGGAACAGCAAGAACAATGGGACCTGCAGCTCAGGACGATCTGTGATGCCCATCAGGATGAATTCTCTCACCACTGTGAAGTTGTGTGTCTCCATCCTGTGTTCTCAGAAAACATGTATAGGATAAAGTCATTTGCACAGTGAATTGGTTTCAGGTATTTTCATCTGATGAAATTTCCTATGGAATCACAATTTCAATAAGATACATCCAAAGTTATCAATATGTGAAAACAAACACACTTTTTAAAAATCATAAATGAATATCTTCCTCTATGAATAGAGACTGATATTAATATAGTGATTCTAAACAAAGGTAATTTTACTCATATTATCAAAAGCAAAGTAGATTTTTATTTTGTTTTTCAATGGCAGTTTAATGGTCACAGAATAGTGAAATTTCCCAGCATCCTCTCACATCCAGTATCCAGTCCAAAAGACTTCCAGCACAAAAAAATATTAACAGTTCCAACTTGAGATATCCAGCTAGGTAAACAGATAGTCAAATGCATGAATATATGCACACATATAGATTGACAAAATAAAAATATTTAAACTTTTATTAACTTACTATTATATCTAGATAATCATTATTATAATTATGCTATGTAGATTATCTATTTGTCATTTGTACACCTGCAATAACAGAGTGGTTTGTATACAAATTATTTAATACATGCTACAATACATACTCAAATCGAACAATATCTAAGGAAAATTTTTGTCAAATAAGTAAATTTAATTCATTAATTAATAATATAATAAATGTTTAAGCATCTGTTTTCTATTATCTAATTTTCATAATCATAACCTAAATTTTCTTATCAAGTCCAGATAATCTTACATTAACATTTACTTTGTAAAAATGTACTTATAAAGTAATTTTTACATATTTATTTTTAAACCATCAAATTTTACAGTCCAATTTTTAGATGGGAAGACAGTAATTGTGATTGCTAACCTTAAAAATTCAAACAAAGGCAGAATATTATCTTATTCAACTTCTTTTATCTACAAAAGAACTGACTGAAAATATCTAATATGTTATACAAACAGAATACAATAACTAAATACAAGCGCTATAATATGAAGTTCAATTATGTGTGTAAGAATTCAGTCTCCTTTTTCAATACAAACAATCACAATATCTCCAATTCAGGTATTGTATAGGAACAATATACATATTAGTTCTCTAAATATTAAATTGTAGTTGCCTATACACACCTTATATTAACACCATTCAAATATGCAAAGATCATGTATGTGATCTTCTGTGGTTCATGACTGTGACTCATTCTCAGAAAAATAAGTTATCTTCCAACCTTCTTTTCCAACTTTATTGAATTGGTAACTATATTTCCTAATTAAGGAGTAGATTAAGCTTTGAATAAAGAAACACATAGTTATATTCTTTGTGTTCTGAATCTGAATCTAAAACATTCCTAAGAAAAAATTTTAAGGAGGAATTTCTTAGGTTAATAATAATTCCTAAAGTTAGTAAAATTTCTCAAGTTGGCAGAATTTTATTCATACAGGTAAGAATAAAAATCTACATATTTAATTTGTTTCAATGGCATTTACCTTTATATGAAGAAACAAACTGGAGGTATATGTATGCCGATATAGTTTGTGTTATACGTGAATTTAGACACTAAATATTTACTTTTTATATGTATGTGTGCTGGTCCTGGGGCTTGAACTCAGGTCCTGGGTGCTGTCCCTAAGCTTTTTGGATCAAGATAGCACTCTATCATTGGAACCATAGCCCCACATCTGAATTTTTGGTGATTAAATATCAATAAGTTTCATTGACTTTCCTTTCAGAGCTAGATTCAAACCCCAATACCCAAATCTCAGGCTCCTTAGTAGCTGACATTACAGGCGTGAATCACTTTGATAAGCTTACACATTTCCTTTTAACACACAAATTATCTAAATATTCATAATTTTGTATGTAAAACAAACATGTCATTGTAGTGTTGTTGGCAAAGATAAAGGATAATTTAGTCACTCAGTGTTCATAGATCTGGCAATAATTTTCAGAGTTTGCACATGTTCATTTGTTTTTGCTTGTATTTGCAAGTAGTGATAGTTACTTACCTAAAAGAAGCAGTGTTGACATGTGCATTCTTGTAAATGCAACTCCTTTGTCAATACTGAAAGGAAGGACAAACAAGAATATCTGAAGTAGGACATATAACATGCTATGCATCCAAAAAAAATGCTATATCTTCACTCTCAACCTTGCTGTGTCCCAACACTTAGACTACAATCAGACAATCAATATGGTGTTCTATATCACATATGCTATTCTTAATAAGTATTTGAATACATTTTAGAAAGTATTGTGGTATGAATTTATTTTAAATATTTTTCACCTTATTCATGAATCTTGCTTTTTAACAGGAAAACAGCCAATTAGAAGCCCTCTATCAGGCAAGAATGTGGTGAGGTAAGAGAAGTCAGAATTGACTGGGAGAGCGAGGAGTCATTAGTGCTAGTTTTTGTTTTTGTTTTGTTTTTTACAAGTGAAGATTGGTTTAAAAAGAATTCTTTTACCACAGGGATCTTAGCCTGGCATTAGTGGCTCAGCCTATAGTCCTAGCTACTTGGGAGGCAGAGATCTGTGGATTAGGGTTTGAAAACAGACTAGGTAGGAAAGTCTGTGAGACTCTTATCTCTGTTAACCACCCCAAATCTGCAAGTGGAGACGTGGCACAAATGGTGGACTGCGCAAACTTGAGCAAAGCAGTTCAGAGACAGCGCCAAGGCCTCAGGACTAGGACTGGCATCAAAAACTAAAAAATAAGAGGGTGGGGGAATCCTGTATTTAAAAGAGCAAGGATGGGTGAATATTTTATAATATATTTAATAATCCTAAGCTGTACTGAACATTTATTATGACACACAATAGCAACCTGTTACCATGGCACATAAAATAAACAGAAGACACTGTATAGGACAGGAATATGGATTCTCAGATGTGTTTTAGGAATCTCTTTGCGACATTCCACAAGTACTTCTTCCTGGGATGATGTACTATATTTTGCAGACAAGCAAGTGTACAGAAAAATGAAATGTCTCTGAATATTTCTCATAACCTATAGTTAGTAACTGTAGTACAGGAGCTATAGTTATCCATATTACAATTAATACAATTCATTATCATATGAATGAAATATAAACTAGATAAATATCATTGTTGTGCAATCTTTCAATGCTCAATTATCATAATTTTTTTAAAAAAGGAATGGCATATATTAGTGGAAATTCTAGTGAGATGCTTCTGTATCTGAGCTACAAATAAGGAAATAAAACCACACAATTGTGCGTTCTTGCATGCAAAGATGATTACTTGTAAATTGCACTAGACTGACATAAAACATTTTTGGTATAGTTATGGTGACTGGATATCCTGCCTTTCTCCATTCAAATACTTTGCTATAAAAAAACATTACAAAGAGTGCCAACTTATTACATGGGATAGCTTCAATAATTGTAATCTGCTAGAATTCAATTTTGTTTTCTATTGGTTTGGTTGGTTCTGTTTAAACCATTAAATAACTACAAGCCGGACATCAGTGATTCATGCATGTAATCCTAGCTACTCAAGTGGGTGAGATTTGAGGCTCTCAGTGTGAGGTCATCTCCAGCAGGAAAGGCTTTGAGATTCTTATCTCCAATTAGCCAGCAAAAGGCTGGAGTTGGACCCCTGGCTCAAGTGATACAGGGCAATCTTGAGCAACAATAAAGCCTAATGAGAGCACAAGGCCCTAAATTCAAGCCCTAGTACCAGGACAAGTAGGAAGTAGGAAAGAAGAGCAGGAGGAGGAAAACAAAGAAAAGGAGGAAGAAAAGACAAGGCGGAGGAAGAGTAGGAGGAAGAGAGACAGAGGGAAGGAGGGAGGAGGGATGGGAAGGAGGGAGGAGGGATGAGGAGGAGGCGGAGGAGGAGGAGGGAGGGGAGGAGGAAGAGGAGGGAGAGGAGGAGGAGGAGGAGGAAGATATCAAAATAAAGCACACATGACTAATTACTACCAACATTCTTTTTTTTTTTTTTTTTGGCCAGTCCTGGGCCTTGGACTCAGGGCCTGAGCACTGTCCCTGGCTTCTTCCCGCTCAAGGCTAGCACTCTGCCACTTGAGCCACAGCGCCGCTTCTGGCCGTTTTCTGTATATGTGGTGCTGGGGAATCGAACCTAGGGCCTCGTGTATCCGAGGCAGGCACTCTTGCCACTAGGCTATACCCCCAGCCCACTACCAACATTCTTACAAGATAAAGAAAGATGAAAATGTTTCCTGACGTTGTTCATGTATTTTAACGGAAATAAGCAAATTGTTTTTTTTTATCATTTAATATAATTATTGAATATCTGCATTTTTAATTCCGGACTCCAGAAGAATTTAGTTAGATTCCACCATCCTAAAACTGGCACTTAAAAATGTTTCTTTGTTCACTATTTAAATAACTGTGGAATGGACTTTGCTTTATTGAAGACCAGGAGTTAATCTCACTCACATTTATTCTCACAATAATCGAGTCACAAAAATAGCCTTGCTATTCTGTTTACTTAGTATATAAATATTAGGAAAAGAATCTCTTCTATTTTAATTAGGGCTTCTAAACACTTACCCATGTTCTTCTGTTAACTGTTCATCTTCACTCATTTTGCCCTTCACTGAATAGGACTGTTAATATTTAGTTATTTATTTTTCTTATTTATTGTCAAAGTGATGCACAGTGAGGTTATAGTTTCATATGTTAGGCCTTTGGTACATTTCTTGGGAGGAGGTAACAAACAGTGAATAATTTTTATACACAAATCCCAATGCTGTGTTTCAAAGATATGTATGATAAATTAGTCTCTCCACTAAGGAGGAAAAAGTATTTGAAAAACAGTATGACATAAAAAGGAAATAGATCCAATAACTAGTCATGCCTCTTGACACTAATAAGAACTTCTGTCCTTCTTACCTGTAGCAGAAATTCTCTGCTGATTCCCTCTTGTTTCCTAAGATTTGTTTGTTAAGAACAATTTATCTATTTCTTTTAGCTTTAGTGACACTCCCTGAGGAACTGCCAAGCAATTTGTTGAATATCCCTAATGCATTTGAGTACTATCTAAACTACCTGGAGAGTCCAGTAATTGTCCAGGACAGTTGGTATGAAACTTTTATTTTATTTATTATTTATTACTTACTTATTAGGAGCCCACATATACACTTCTGTGTTATCCAAAATATAAGAATTAAGATTAAAAAAATAAACTATTACCACTGTCATGTCCAATGTGGAATAATTTGAAACAGCTAAGAGTAGGAATGAGCTAAGCACCCACTGATCTGTCTGTCAATGGATAAGTGAAATGATTCAATATAAGCACTGGAATATTAATCTTCAAACCCACGTCTTGCAATATGCAATGAGAAGAGTGAATCTGGAGAACATTGTGTTAAATCAAATAAGTCATGCAACGGCAAATCTCCTTCTGGTGCCATTTATCTGGGGTATCTAATTTGCTCAAATTTATTGAACTCATACAGTGTGTTCTGGTTTCAAAGGAATAGGGCTTCCTTGCACACAGACACGAAGTGTTAGCTATGCAAAATACATGAGTTTCCAAGGAAATAGTGCTGATACTAAGCCTACAGTCAACATCATCACACTTGGAATGTCAGAAAAGTATAGATTGATTAAAAATATTCTCAATAAAACAATGTTATTTAAAAAAAGGAAATTTTCCCAACACATGTTATATCCCAACAAAGGTTATTTATGATTCCTGGATTAAAGAAGGCATCAGCATCCACTGTCATTGGGGCACTAGTGGCTTACGTCTGTAATCCTTGCTATTTAAGAGGCTGAGGTCTGAGGTTAGAAGCCAAACTGGGCTGAAGAGAAAATTAAGAGATTCTAATCTCCAGCTAAGCAGTGTAACACTTAGTGACACAGGAAGGCAGAAGGTATGGCTGAGTGGTAGAAAACCAGCCTTAAGTGAAAGAACTAAACAATAGGCCCTGAGTTCTCCTGTCCTTGAAATAGGTCTTTTTATTATCCCAAGATACTGGCTGATAAGAAAAAATGAGAGAGGGCCAGGAACCGAAAGACCATTTTTATTATCCCAAGTACACTAAGAACAGGGAAAATTTCCTGTCATACAATATTCCTACTTCACTCATACATCTCTGATTGATAAGGATTTAGTTTTTTTTTCCTTTTGGACTCAAACACTGTTTACAACTTGTAATTCAAATATGAGTTGTCAGTATCTAACTATAAATTTATATTGTCACTATAAAATATATTATGTATTTGTAGATACTTAAACACTTGTGAGTCTGTACTTCTAAATGTCTTACTCTTTAAAATTATTTTTCTCTATTGATTTTGGTGCTTTCATGTTATTTCACTTAAATGATCATCCTTCTCTAATTTGTTGTACATAAAAACTATTTGAAGCTCAGAAGTATTTCTATAATATCTGTTCGGTTTATATTCCTACCACTAAGGTAGAAATGTTTCCATGAGTCCATTTCTTCTTTATCACTATGGGTAACAACTTTTGATTCTTTGTCAGTTTTACGAGTTTGTGTTATGATATGGCATTATTCATTGATAGAGCACTATAAAAACAGAACTATATGTACCATTAATACAGGGATTTGCTATTGTGAATTTTTTAAACAAGTGTTTTCTCCAATTTTCTATGGATTTTAAAATTTTTACTTATAACTCTTCATATATATGTATACATATGTGTGTATATTTAAGTGTTCTTATTTTTTGGTTCCCTTTGACAAAGTTTAGTGACCTTCTTTATCTATTCTGATTTTGTTGCTGTTGTTGTTTGTAGTCAGTCATGGAGCTTGAACTTAGGGCATGGGTACTGTCTCTGAGCTTTTTCGCTCAAGGCCTGTGCTCTACTCTTTTGAGCCATCAAAGCACTTTCTCTTCTGAATATATCTGATTAAAATTCTTGCTTGTGAGATTAGAATATAGCCAGTTCAATTTTATTTCAAATAAAATTTGTTTGGAATATCATTTTCCATTTTTTTTCACTTTTAGTCTAGCTTTGTCTTTACCAGGGAGGTGTGTTTCTCACAAGGAGAAAACTATTAGATACTGCTTTTAAAAAAATACAATCAGACGAACGACAACTTTTTATTGAATCGTTTAGGCCTTTTACCATTAGGAGTATTATTGAGAAAAATATTCTAATATAGTGGTTTCCTGAGATATTTTTCTCTGGTTGATTCAAGTCATGTTTGTTCATTTCTATCTCTGCTATTTATCTTGGAGGTTTCCTTGTTCACTGAGATGATATTGTTTGGGTTTTTTTCCAAAATATTTTTGTTCATATATTTTCCTCATGAGATTTGTTTGATGTTTTGATTTGTTGATGTTTAACATATAACAGTACATTCTCATATGGCATAATTGAAATCAGAGTGTTACCGGTTTGATTCTTCTGAGTTGAGTAGTCAAATCAGTGTCACCAAGAGCAAACCTTCACCTTTAAGAAAAATACTGATATATGGAAAAAAATATGAAGGAATTCAGCCACAAAATGATAAAGCAACAAAACAACTTCATTATAGACATTTTCTGCAAGAATAGGTAACAAAACTCCATTACTTTATTTTAGCAAAACAAGCCAAATAAATAATTCAATGTAAATAGTGTGCTTACATAAAAGGAGAAGCAAACACACAAACACAGGCATTGCTGGGAAGTTTGCTGTAAATGGACTACCATAAGAACACATTGACTCACTATGAATATCTATAACCACTCCTCATTTACATACTACATCAGACCTCTATATGTCATTTAAATCTTCATTTTATATCTATTCCAATGAATTAGCATATTGTAGTTATTAGTATACTATAATTTATCTCTTCTTACAAGAATGGAAGACTCAATAATGCTTTTACTCTTGATATATGTATATTTTCGTGTTTATCGGTTCCCAAGAAAGTCCATCATGAAATATATATTAACCTCACTGTGTTCCATAATGTTCTAAAGCCAAAACCACAAAAAATTTACACTTAACTCTGGTTGATAAGACTTGTATCTCATGCAAGCTTTAGGGAACAAATGTTGCATATCTTTTTCCAAATCCTTTGGAGGGCATATTTTACATCCTTGTTCCTTAAGCTATAGATCAGTGGATTTAACATAGGAATAATCATGGTGTAAAAGATAGAGGCTACTTTATCAGTCTCAAAGGAATGGCTGGATTTGGCTGCACATACATAAATATCAAAGTCCCGTAGAAAACTATGACCACTGTCAAGTGGGATCCACAGGTGGAGAAGGCTTTGTGCCTTCCCTCAGCAGATTTCATCTTCAGAATGGCTACAAGGATCAGCAGATAGGACACCAGGACAACCAGAAGAGATGAAAGCAAATTAAAAGCTGCTAAAATCAGAATGATCAGTTCAATTTCATGAGTGTTAGAACAGGTCAAAGTTAACAACGGAAGGCTGTCACAGTAGAAATGACTGATAACGTTGTAGCCACAGAAGGATAAAGTGAAAATCTTTATGGTAACTAGAAGAGAAACAAATGTGCAGTAGAGATAGGGGATTGCCACCAGAACCCAACACACTCTTTGTGACATGATGACTGTGTAAAGCAATGGCTTACAGATAGCAACGTAGCGGTCATAAGACATGGCAGAGAGAATAAAGAGTTCACTGATGATAAAAACAAGAAAGAAAGATAGTTGTGTAGCACAAAGGTAATAGGAGATGGTATTTTTATCCACAACAAAGTTTACCAACATTTTGGGTCCCACAGCTGTGGAATAACCAAGATCAGTGAGAGCCAGATGTCGGAGAAAAAAGTACATTGGTGTCTGCAGCCTGGAGTCCACTGTGGTGAGGATGATCATGCCCAAGTTGCCTAGCATGGAACTTAAGTATATGATGAGGAACATCAAAAACAATGGTGCCTGCAGCTCAGGGCGAGCTGTGATGCCCATCAGGATGAATTCTTTCACCATAGAGAGATTGTATTTTTCCATTCAGGTTTATTATAAAACCTGTTCTGGAGAGACAGGAACAGAGTCAGAACATTTCAAGCATAAGAGGCTGAATTCTTTCACTACTGAGAGATGACTTTTTTTCCAGCAAGGTTTATTTAAAACAAAAAATCCTGTTCTGAGAAGAAAGCAACAAATTCAGTATAGTTCAAGCATGACAAGCAAAAATGTATCTAAATTTTCAAATGTAGAATGTTGGAAAAGAAACATAGCTTTCCATGTAAAATGTACATTATAGAATGATATAGAGTGATGTTACTTTCTCTCAAGTAGAGTGATTTCACTCCCAGAAGAATATTCTTCAACTTCTGTAGGTCTCCTGTCACAACTGGGTATGAAGGGCTCCTTCGTTGAAGCTGACTATCATCCTCTATTACTAATATTGAACACAGTGGTTATCCAGGTCAATAACCCTCCTCTGGGGTATAAAAACCTTGATAGATGTTATGAATATATACACATATTCATAGTGATAAAGATACATATAGACATAATATTCTTGCATCTATATAGTACAGAAAGAAGTATAAGAGTTTAAACATTGAGATTTTTATATGAATGTATAATTATTTTACTCCTCTGTTTCTATTTTCACACACACGTCTTTAATTGCAATCATACAATGTTTTACTACATCAAATAAAATGATTTGTCATATGCTGATTACAGAGTAAAAATTTCCAATGATAAATTTCAAAAATGCATAAAGGTTCCTACTCCAAAAAATCATTTAAGTTTATACATCTGTCTGAGCACCAGTGGCTTATATAATACTCTCTACTGAGGAAGCTGAGATCTGAGGATAATTTTTGAAGCCAGCCTGGGCAGTAAAGTTTGTGAGATTCTTATTTCCCATTAATCACTAAAAGGCCAGAAGTAAAGCTATGGCTCAAATAAATATGCATGTAGATAAAGTTAGTACCATAACTTGTGCATACAGAAAGTGAATAAGTGAATAAAACGTCTCTATTCTAACATATAAAACCAAAATTTCAGGGTTTTTGAGGAGCATGAAAGATATTTAAGGCAGTGAATGTATGCAGGCTACCTGAAAAATCTTCCCCAAATATCATGTACATAGTAATTTTTTGTTTATCTATTAGGGTTTTTTTTTTTTCCACCAGTGCTAGAGCTCGAACTCAGGGCCTGGGCACTGTCTCTGAGCTTTCTATGTGAAGGCTAACACTCTACCACGTGAGCCACAGCTCCACTTCCTGCTATTTCTGTTTTTATGTGATGCTGCGTAATGGAACCCAGGGCATCATGAATGCTAGGCAAGCATTCTACCATTAAGCCACATTCCCAGTCCTCTATTAGTTTTCCAAATGGTGAAGGTAGCCTACCGTCAAGAACTTTTCTTGCACACATCTATGAGCATGCTTCTGCACAGAGAACACACTTCTTTGTCAGGGCTAAAGAAATGAATGGGTTGGAGACAGGTAAGAGGATACACATTTGAAACTTTCCTTAATCAGACTGAGGCAAAAATATGTGTTATGTGGAAGGTGTCAACTTTCTTAAAAAGCAAAGAAAGAGAATAATGTTTCATCTCATCAACTCTGGAGTTGAAGGGAAAGAAACAACCATTTCATCATAGTTCACTAGCCTTACCAAATACTTAACCTTTTACCGTACAGTTCTGTAAACATTCATGGAGCTCCCTGCTACAAACTGAAAAACAGCAGACTCTTAGGATAAAATTATTTGCATGAAATTTTCCTATTGTCTAATGATGTTCTACACATCTTCCTATAGAGTAGCAATTTTCTATTTTACATCAAAAGATCAGGAATAGATCATTTGTATAATTTATTTACATAATCATTAAAATTTTAATATTTTTGAAAATATGACAACAAAGAGCCTATGTATTAAATAAATTTTCAAAAAACATCAAAATTAAAGACTGAGTTATTCAGCTTTCAAGTTCTGCCACTAATATTTACATATAATCTGGTTATATATAATCTGGGAGTTGCTGGCTTACACCTGTAATACTAGCTACTCAGAAAGTTAAGACTTAGAATTGTGATTTATAGCCAGTCTGGGAAGAAAAGTACTCGATACTCTTATTTCCACTTACCCACCAAAATACCCAGACATGGAACTGTGGCTTAAGAGATTAACTGCTTGCTTTGAACAAAATAGCTCAGAGACCTTGGCCATACCTTATTTCTTCTCATCTTTGCTTCCAATAGAATATATATATATATATATACATATACATATACACATACACATACGTATACATATACTATACATATGTATAGTATATGTATACGTATGTGCATATATATGTATATGTATATATTATATATATGCACACACATAATGTGCTTCCCAGGTGCTTAATCATCTCAACATTTTGGAGATATTAAAAATTAATAGGAAGCACAAAGGAGAGATGCCTTATATCCTCTCCGACATTATGGAATAAAGAGTAGTAGAAGGTCCAGAAAGGTTCACTTACATTTGATAACAAAGCCAGAGCAAACATGATCATTGTATAGATTTAGTTGCACAAGGCATAATATGCAAAATTCCAGGTTTGTCAACTGTCATGAAAACTCATAGTGAATCCATCAGTCCTCAACATTGCATTTTTAAGGCCAACATGTAATTTTTTTCACTGTTTATGACTCTCTCTTGAGGATAAGCCAAGCAATTTGTGGACTATCCCTAAAGCATTTTTGAGCTTAATGAAATGTCAGGAAGTTATGTGCTAATTGTCAGGAACAATGTTTATTCATTTGTGAATTTATTTATTTATTTTTAATTAGTTGTAGGTGCCAGAAATTCACCTTTTGGATTTTGTCCAAAAGAATTGGTAATGAGATCTCAAAGCCATGTTCATAGCTTCAGGTATATTACAGAAAAATTCAAAAGAACCAAGATATCAAAATAGCCTAAATATTCATTCTTGATAAATAGCTGAATGAAATGTGAAAATAAAAGTAGTACAATACTTGTCTTGCCTAAAAACTAAATGGTCTCATTATGTGATAAGAAGTATAAGCCTGGATTAGAACATAAGAGAAAGAATTTCCAGCACATGCTACAAAAAGAATGAACCTTGATAAATATATTCTAACTCAAAGTAGATGGAAAACATTTGTGGTTGTATGGGAAGGAAGTTACTTTGTACTAATGTAAATATTTTAGTACTGGATAAGAAGTGGAGATTGTACAACCTCAAAAACAAAATAATTGTCACCAAAAAATACCTTTTAAACTGAAATTAGTGATTTGATGATAGGTGAATTTTCTTTAATAAACTATTTTTGAATGAACTTATATGTAACTTACATATTGATTACTTGCATGCCATGTCTATAGTCACTTCTAACTTGACATTTTCAATACTTTCTGTGGTTATTCTTGATAATAAACTTGATTCATCGTACACAGAGAAAATAGTCAAAATACTTAATGTAGACGTGTATAAGACAGTACAAAAATGAAGGTTGTTGATTTTGGTCTGATATGGAGGATAAGAAGAGTGACAGAGAGAGTGAGGGAAACAAAATTACATTGTAGGCATTTATGAACAAGTTAAAATAATACCCCCTTGTGTTATTAATTTACACAAATAAAAATGCAGGAAGTCTTTTTCTTTAGTTTTATCAAGTCTTTAATTTAGTATTACATGGTGAAAATAAAGAAAATGGAGAGGAAGATTTCCTATTTCTCATGCCAGAAATTGGAGAAAAAGATTCAAGAAACTCAAAACAATCTATTTCTTCATACATTGTCATTCAACTATAGTGTCCTCTATCCTACAGGTCTACTGTCTATTGTTTATTAATTCAGTAATTATATCATGGAAGCATCTTTTCAAGTCAGTGGTTTGTTCTTCACTTTATTTCTAATAGGCAGATTAAAATATTTTATTAGCGAAAATGTCATAATTTGTAATTTTCAGTTCTGTTTGAGGAAGTCCTTTATATTTGATAATATAAATATATTTACACATATTTATAAACAGACATACACAAGGTCAGTCTTAATTTATGTTGTGTAGATTTACAGGATACTGTATGTCTCATTGACCTTAATTTAGTTTTGGCATTTGAAGGAAGGATTCATCTGATATCTCAAAGAAAAGGCTTCAAGGGCATTACATAAATCTAAAAACATTGCCTCCAAATAAACTCTAATAGGAGCCCTTCATTTGTATTTTAGAAGCATTCTTTAAATTTATGAATCATATTTCAAGAAAATATTTGTTGGGTTTCTTCTATATCATAAGGATATTATCTGGCTACAATCAATAAATAAAGTGAGCCCTTGATGGAAAAGATGTATTCAAAATAATAGTTTCAAAGTAATAAAGAAGACATATCTGTGCTGTGAAAATGAGGAGCAAAAGAACAATGAAGGTTATACAATGCCCACCTTCCAAATATACTACAGAGCCAAAGTAACAAAAGCAGCATGATTCTGGCTTGTATGCAGACAACTCTATGAGTGGAATAGAACATAAGACCAAGAAATAAGTCCATGTATCTATAATCAGCTGATTTTGAAAAAGGTACCAGAACCATATATAAATATGTATGTATAAGTAAATGGTGTGGTAAAACTGTATCTTCACATATAAAAGACTGTAACTAGATTTCTATCATAGATCCTGTAAGAATATCAGTTCATATTGGGTCAAATACTATAATTTAATACCTACATTTTGAAAGGAGCATAAGAAATACAGGGAAAACATTGGAACATCTACACATAGGCATAATTGCTGGAAAGAAACTCAAAAGCTAAACAAAGCAATTGAGATTGACAAATGGGATTGCAATAGAATATTGGGAGAAAGAAATAAATAAAATATTGTTAGCACAGCACATAATGACCAAAAGAAATCTCCTGGAACTAAGAAACCGTTTTATTGAGGTTGCAGGATGCTAGGTTAATATATGCTTACCTATGAAATTCTTGGATATAATTCCATTAACCGAGCAAATAAGAGCAAAGATTGACAAAAGGAATTGCATTATGTTTTTCAGAGGAAAGGAAATAGTCTCTAGACTGAAATGAGAGTCTACAGAAGGGGAAAATAGTTTCCCCAGCTCTACATCTGATAAGGTATTAACAGAATATACAGGGAACAAAAACAAGTAGACACCCAAAGCACCATAATCAAGGGGAAATAAAATTAACAGACACTTCCTGATAGAGGAAGTACATATATCCAATTTAAACATGAAGAAATCCTCAATGAGAACAATGATGCTCTTTTATCTCACTCTAATCAGAATAGATATGGTCAAGAACACAACATCAAATGCTGGTCAGGATGTGTTTGGAAAAAAAGAATTTTGGGGTGAATCAGGTTACTATTTTATTTATTAAAAATTTTTTAATTTTTCTTGTAAAGGTGATGTACAGAGGGGTTACAGTTACATAAATCCGGTAATGAGTACATTTCTTTTTGGACAATGTCACTCCTTTCCTCATGATCTCCCAGTTTTTTTCATTCTTTCACACTCACAAGTTCTATAGTTCATTTTTCACATAGTGTCCAGTGAGTATCACTGCTACATTTTTATCCTTGACCTTCCATTTCTGTGCCTACTCTTTCCTTTACAGAGAAAAATAAATGAACAAACAAGCAAGGAAAAAGGACAAGAAAACAAAAACCACAACAAAAATGGGCAGAAGACTTCTTGTTTCCACTTAAGGAAACTTTTATAAACTATTGGTAGGAATGTAAATTGGTGCCACTCTTCTGAGAAATCATTAGAGGAGTTCATAAGACCACCCTTGGGCATACACCTAAAAAAATAAAAGCTAGGATACAATGAAGATATTCTTACACCCATGTTAATTTCATTATTTTTTTAATGTTTGTATTAGTTTATTTATTATTTTTTTCAAATTTTTATTATTGAACTGATGTACAGATAGGTTACAGTTTCATACGTTAGGCATTGGATACATTTCTTGTACTGTTTGTTACCTTGTCCCTCATACCCCCCTACCCCCTCCCCCTTACCCTTTTCCCCCCTGAGGTGTTCAGTTCACTTACACCAAACAGTTTTGCAAGTATTGCTTTTGTAGTTGTTTGTCTTTTTTACCCTGTGTCTCTCAATTTTGGTATTCCCTTTCAATTTCCTAGTTCCAATACCAGTATACACGGTTTCCCATATACTCAGATAAGATTACAGAGATAGTATAGGTACAACCACAGGAAGGTGATACAAGAACATCATCAATAATAGAAGCTACAGATACACATGGGACGTTGAAAGTAGTTACAACTGTGATATAACAATTGCCTCCATAACATGGAGTTCATTTCACTTAGCATCATCTTGTGTGTTCATAAGGGTATAGGTATTGGGCCTTGTGATGCTCTGCTATGACTTGCCTAATTATTATTACAAGTCAAACTATGGAAAGACACCAGATGCCCTACAAATGATAGGTGGAAAACAAAATGTGATGTATATAGCCAAATGGAGTGATTCTTGGCTATAATGAAAAATTAAATTTTATCATTTGTAAGAAACTGGATAGTATTGGAGATCAGATCATCAAATTAAGTGAAATAGCAGAGTTTGGAGGAGAAAAGTCGTATCTTTTCTTCATTTTTATGATATAGGATATATCTGTGGGCATATATGGAATGTACACACATGCATATATACATATATAAACACATATGTGTATAAAACACTATCGAAATTGTAAGGTATTTGGTAGTTGAGAAGGAGAAGAAAGTAAATGTGAATAACATTAAATCTCACAGCATTTATGTATGAAGATGATACAAGGAAATTCACACAGAGCTGTCAAACAATAGAAGCCTTGGGGGACATAGAAAGAGAGTGCAACCATAAATTCCTAATCTGATGGATGTATAATATATGTATGTGTGAAATACAATGATGAAATGCCTTGGTACAATTAATATATAATTTTAATTATGAATGAAGTGTAAGATGATGTCTGATAAGTGGTGGAGTCCAGAGGGATAACGAAGGGAGAATGGAGGGAATGATGGATGGTGAGGATCAACCTAATTTCAATCAAGTAACCTCTCCCATTTTGTTTACATTTTCTTGATTTTTCTGATGTTCAGGATGTGTATAGATAGCTGCATGAGCCAGCCAAGGAATCAGATTGCTTGGGTCAGGACTGATAGCAATGACTACTGATCATTATGGTTTGAGAGTAGTTTTATAAATTATTGCATGTAGCTTAATTACATCAGTCAGATTGAATACTGATTGTCATTATCCATAATTCTAGCGATAGTGGACTATGTAGTTCAATACAGATGATAGGAAAAAATATATGTACATATAACATTTTGAAGTAAAGATTATATATATATACATATATATATATATATGCTTGTTTGTGTGGCTTTTTTGTAGTACCCTCATTGAACTCAGGTCCTCACACCTACTAGACAGAGCTCTACCACTGTATCACACACTTGTGACTAGTGCTTGTCTTTCAGGTGTGTTTTCAAATTTTTACCCTACACAAACCTCAGACTGTAATCACCCCTCTTACCTAGGGCTTTTTATGGTACTTGGATTACAGGTGTGCATCAATATACCAAGCTCATAAATGCCCAGAAATTAGCTTACCATGCTAATTCTTTCCCAAATGTAGCCTTGAACCACAATCCTTCTAACTCCAGTAGTTTAGGTGACAGGCATAAGGCAATGTGCCTTGGCTTCTGGGAAACACTGTGTATTCCAAATGATGTTAGTATCAGTGCCCATATATTAATATGTGAATATTTTTGTAAACATTATGTACACCAATATTTTTCCACATTCAAAGCAGAGCAGGAGATTAAGGTAGGCTATAATCTTTATTTTTAAAATATGCAATAGGATAATAATAATAATAAGTTCAAGCAAATTTAATCATCATATCCTTCCATGTGGACATAGGCAATGTTATTTTCAATGTTTCCCATGCTATTTTAGTGTGAAAAAATATTTTCTAAGTAACTTTTGCATCGCCTGTTTTACATCTTTATTCCTCAAGCTGTATATTAGGGGATTCAACATAGGAATCATGATAGCATAAAATATTGACACGATCATGTCATGCTCCAGGGCATAGTTAGAGCTGGGTCTCACATACATGAAAAGAACAGTACCATGAAAAATAGACACTGCAGTCAGGTGAGAGCCACAGGTAGAAAAGACTTTTCGCTTTCCTTCTGCAGAATGCATCTTCAGGATCGCAGCCAGAATGAAGCCATAGGAAATCAGGACAATCAGGATGGTGATGAGCTCAATAGACCCCGCGCAGTAGAAGAGGAGAAGTTGGTTTATGTGAGTGTCAGAACAAGAAATTGCCAGGAGAGCTGGAATGTCACAAAAGATGTGCCTGATTTCATTGGAGCCACAGAAAGACATTCTGAAAGTGGCCACCGTGTGTACAGTGGCATGAGCAAATCCACCAATATAAGAGGTGATAATGAGGGACATATAGACTCTGGGGGACATGCTCACTGTATACAGAAGTGGGTTGTAAATGGCTACATAGCGATCATAAGCCATAGCAGCCAATAAAAAACATTCTGTGGTCCCAAATGTCACTGCAAGAAACAGCTGTGCTGCACAGCCAGAGATTGAAATGTCTTTCTTCTTGGACATAAAATCTGCTAACATATTTGGGGTGATGACAGAGGAGTAGCAGGCATCTACTGAAGACAAGACTCCCAGGAAATAGTACATGGGGTTGTGGAGATGGGAATCACCAATGACCAATACAATCAGTCCTAAATTCCCCAGGAGAGTGAAAAGGTAGATGGTGAGAAAAAGGAGGAGGAAGACAATTTGCAATTCAGGGCTCTCTGTGAATCCCTTGAATACAAAGAGAGTTACTTCAGTGACATTCTTCATGTTGGAATCTCCTCATAGAACCAACTAGAAGGGAGAAATTCCAAGAAGAGAGTTAGATAACTAGGAAAGAATGAATAGTCTGGTGTTGCTGCAGCTCTAGCTGTTGGCCATATTTGTACAAACGCATACATTCTTCTATCAGTGACTAATTTCCCTACAATGCAGTAGAGTTCAAGTGTTCATTTCTGTGTGTTTAGCTGTCACTATTTATTGTAGTAGAAGAGATGAGTTTAAGACCATGGTTGATCACTTGCTGTTTATTAACTTACCAAGTCAACTGGTTAACATAGATGAATTCCATTAGCTAGTTCATGTTCACACATGAAAGCACAAAATATGAGTGGCTACCACTCTTCTTTCATTTCAGCATATAAACTATTAAATCAGGGCAAAGTTGGGAATAGAATTAGAATTTTAGATCTGTCAAGAATTATAGAGAAGATTTGCTATAACTTACCTGTGGCATAACAATATTAATAGCAGTTTCATAAGTTTTGAATAAATACTGAAGAACCATTTATATTATGGATAATTTTTGGATAGTACTATAATGCAAGCCTCACATCTGTTAAGAAGATTATCTATCACTCAGTAATTGCCCAGCCCACTGAACTGAATTTTCCTTCTTACATTTTTTGTTGTTGTTGTTGTTGTTGCTGAGGGAAGAAGGTCTCTGAAAATTCTTATCTTTAAGTAACCTCCAGAAAACTGGAAGTGGCCTTGAGGCTCAAAGTGGTGGAGAGCTAGCCTTTAGCTAAAGAACTCAGGGACAATGCCTAGGCACTGAGTTCAAGTCCCGTGACCAAAAAAAAGAAAAGAGTATGTTGAGTTTACTTCTGCTTTGGACAAAAATAGGTATTTGGATTAAAATTTTCTTGAGACTGAACTTTCTGAAAGCTATTAAAATCAGTTATATTGAGTCTGATTTGGTTACTATAAATACATGTCCAAAAAATCTACAGTTAAGTGTAGAAAAATACTTATAATTCTTGACCACTGAATCATGTTAACTTTGCTACTTAAGCCAACATAAATTTTATTCTATGAACGTCACTAGGTTACAGTGGATGAAGGGGCAAAGATCTTGAGCTACAAAATGAAACACAAAGTTTCCAAAAATGTGAGACGTGATAACATTTAATGAGCATCTGCCACAGGGATGAACTTGTATGAATTTTATACAATTTGACACAGGAATAAATCTCAGTTCAACTTATCTAAAACCACCACTCAGTTCCTGATCTCTCTCACAGTGTACAGCACATTTTGACCTTTTTTTGTTACTTAACTTTCCTCTCCCAAACTACCATGGCATTGTTGTGTAAATCTTCTCTCCTCATTTGAGCCTGAATATACTTGAATATATTAGTTCCCTGAAATGACAAAAAATCCTAATGTAACTAAGATATTTATTTTAAAACACGTTTGTTTTATTAAATAAAGATATAAGATCATAGATTATTACATACATCAAATATTTCCTTACCCTCAACTGAGATACTCATGGCTCTTCTCAATTGACTTCATGAATCAGAAAACAAAATCATATACCTTCAAAGCAGCATTCTCATTTACATAAATAAATATGAACTCAATAGCTTCTCTTTTTTGCTTCTTTCCATGAGTTTGTGGTTGTAATTTCTACATATACTGCCAAATAAGTAGGACTTTGATGAATATGAATGATTTAAGTAAGTAAACAAGATAATAACTATACTTTTAATCAGTAACTATCATGTGTAATTTAAAACAATATAGTTATTCTTCAACTGTTAGGTTTTGTTGGCCAAATATTCTTTCAGTTATCTGTCAATTTCTTACCTAGAACCTGCCAGTTTGGCCCTTGAATATGATTCATGTAGGTTGTTTATATATATTTCTTCAGCTGTTGATAAATCTCAAAGGAGATTCTCCCAAAGCAATATGCACCAATTATCCCCTGGTTCATAACAGCAACATAATGACTTGATTTGCAATGACAGGGTTGGAGTGAGGCCCTACTTGCAGTTCTGTATGAAGTGTCTAAAGGGTCTAGTTTTATTCTTTTCCTTTAATACTCCATTTTTTCAACACTGTTTTGGAGAGAACATCTTTTCTTCCTGTATTATTCTCACCAGCTGTGTTCACATAGTTGATCATACATGTGAAACTGTCTCCTGGATCTCTAATGTGGACACTGAACTCTGTGACTGCGATGTCTCTAGCTTTGTTCTTTACCAAGATTGCTTTGGCTCTTGAGTGTTCTTTTTTTTTAATTTATGCATGATTTTTTTGATCATCTTCTCCTTCTTGGATTTTTGAATGATTACTATGACTTTTAAGACCACTGCGTGTAATATGGAGACTTTAAAATGTAAATTAAAACTGCAATGCAAACCTTATTACATCAGATATCGTAATTGTTATCAAAAATTAAAGCAACCTAAACTATTTCAAAATTGTAGTCCTTTACACTGTTGATAGGAGCCTGCAGACATAGGTACTATGGAAAACAGTATACAAGTTATTCTGTATATTAAATCTAAAAGTATCATACCATCCAGCAACCTGATATTTGACTATCTACTCAAATAATTGACACAAGGATCTCAAAGACTTATCTGTGCTTCAGTATTCATTTTAGTGTGGTGTTGTTTGCAAAACTCAGACATGGAAAAGTTAATGTCCCCTGACAGATGGATTCGAAAAATGTAGGATCTTATTGAGAATTTAAAAAGAATTTCCAAGAAATGGAAAGAAGAGCCTTTGTTTTTTTGTTTTTTTTCTTCTGCTTTGTTGCTGTTTTTGATTTCTCATCCTTTTGAGTTGTATGTGACTTTATCTATTTCTGGGAGGGTAAAGATGAGCCCAGAAAGGGTGGTTCAAAGGCTGAACAAGGGGCTGGGAATATGGCCTAGTGGTAAAGTGCTCACCTCATATACATGAAGCCCTGGGTTCAATTCCTCAGCACCACATGTATAGAACAAAGCCGGAAGTGGCACTGTGGCTCAAGTGGTAGAGTGCTAGCCTTGAGCAAAAAGATGCCAGAGAGAGTGCTCAGGCCCTGAGTCCATGCCCCAGAACTGGCAACAAAAACAAAACAAATAAACAAAGGCTGAACAAATACAGCAGTGCTACTCACTAGACACTATGTTGAAAATTAGCTGTACAACTTGGAGGGGGGTGGGTTGGGAAGGAAAAACTTGGAGAACTATGGGGATACTGTTCAAAAAGAAATGTACTCATGGTCTGATTTATGCAACTGTAACCTGTCTGTACATCACCTTTACAATAACAAAAAATAAATAAAATAAAATAAATCAGAGGAGGAAGGCCTGTGCCTTTATCTGGGCCTTAGTTTGTGGTTAGTTGAATCTGTGACCCTAGATGATGACTATGCTTCCCCAGCCTTGGGTAGGTGATATAGGCAAGTTGTTGGAACTTGCTGGTGAACGCTTTTAGGATCTTGCATTTGTTATCAGCCCCTTTTGCTGTTTACAAGGATGTGGATGGTCTCTGGACAAGCATGTATGGCAGTAATATAATTTGCCTATATCTTGTTGAAGCCCTTTTCTTGTGTTTTTTAGCGGAATACATGTTTCTCATGATCTTGGGGGCTACCCCCTTAAGAGATTCACATCTTTGTGATTGGGGTTTCCTGATGGCATTTCTGTTCTATTTCAGGAAAGGTTGTATGTCCTGTGGTTCTTGGATTTGGCCCTCTCTGCACCATAAACATTGTCTCCCAATGTACCTGGAACTGGAAGAGGAAGAGCACAAATGCCTTTCCTAGCCACAAAATTTTCTCCCATTTTTTTGTTCCTTTGTACATATCTTAATCTCTTGTTCCTTCTATTTCATTTTTTAAAAATCTGAAACATATTCATGACAGGCTAGAACCTATGAAACTGTTATCTCCACTAAGCTACTGAGAAAAAGCTGGAAGTGGCACTGTGGCTTAAGTGATAGAGTTCTGGCTTTGAGCAAAAGAATGATCAGGTCCTGAGGTCAAGCTTCTGGACCAGCACTAAACAAAATAAGTAATAATAATAATAAGTTTGTATGTCACATTTTTACTAGAGTTGGCTAAGATAACAAAATTCTCAGTTATTCTTAGGACAGCAAAACTCTCCTAATATAAGAAAGGAAAAGACAGAAGGAAGAGAAAAATGAGCAAAAAGGGGGAAAAACGTCATTATATATTGACATTATGACTGCAGTTTAGAAGACAGATGACAAGTTGATAAAGAACCAAATATACTTGTTCAATATAATCTGTGTCATCTCTAGAGTCCTCTACTCTGATATAGATTGTCCCAGAATAGGCTATAATCATCCTTGTCAACTATGGTTAGCCAATGCCATTGCCGCGGTTTGCCAATGCCATTGACGCCTTTGTGCTCATGATTCCCCACTCCCTTTACTCTGTGAGCTTCTCCTTTTGTATGCATATGGCATGATGCATCTTTAGTGTGTTGTCTCCTGAGGGGCATACCTTCTTTGCTCCCACTTATCCAGCCTCAGTTCTCATCTTTCTTCTCATGGCCTAATCTTTCCTTTCATTGCCTATGTCTTCCTTCTTCAGCTTGATCTTGTTTGTTAGAGAAAGTTACAACTAGTGATTGAGTCCAAGAGGTTGGAGGACCCAATGACAACTTTGGGAACTTCATATTAATATCTTGGGTTAACTGTGCAAGAGTTTGTGCTACTGGTATAACGAGTCATTCTGGACACATTGAGGTCAGAATTAATGAATCTTCTTAAGGTTGCTATGACCACATCCTTTAGTGGGAATCTGAATGGGGGGATTGGAGTTGGATGGGTAAAGACAGTTTAGGTTGATGGGATCAATGATCACCCAGAGGGGGAGTGGAATTGTCTCATAGTGCTGGGAATAGGTGGTAATGGAGGAGGGAACTGGATGGAAGGAGCTAGAGAATTGGGAGTAAATATAGGTTCCAATGATCAATTATATTTTCTACATTCAATAAGATGGCTATTGGAAAATTGTTTCATTTTTCATTATGTCTTATTGATGTATTCACATTTTTTTCTTCTGTTAAAGGCCTAATCAAAATGCTTTAGTCTATTTCTCTTGCCTTGTTTTGGAGTAGTATTTTATAATTTATCAATTGTTATTAAGTGGTGTTAAGGCCATTTTTGAGTAGTATTTTCTTATGCATGTACTTTTATAATTTTTGGAAATTTTCAAGAAATTATGTTAAAGAGAATTCAATTCTGAATTCAGTGTCATATAAATTATCAGGATCAAAACCATGACTATGCCTTGTATATTTTGAATTCTTTTCCACTGAGAGATACTTTAAAACAAAGCCAATATCCCTATATGTAATGAGTTTTCTCGTGAGTTAATTACTCTAGTGTCATCAACTTGCTTGCTTAGAAAAGAAATAAAAATTCACCTTCATATTTTTCCATCTTAGGAACCAAGCATTGTTTTTTTTTTTTTTTTTTTTCGCCTTGAAGAATACCCTGTAGACTTCAAAGAGAGATCAAGAATTTGGTATAAAAAAAATGAACCCAAAAGGAGTAGTGTTCACAGGATTCCATAATTGAGGGATAGGTTCATTTTCATAGGTAAGATGAAAGAGGTTTTTTTTTTAATATTTATTGTTCAAAATGGATCTTTAATGCATACTTTTTGTTTATATAACTTCTACATTCTCTTAAAGCTTTTTCTTTTGTTTTCTTTGGAGTTTTTTTTTCTTTTTTGGCCTTCAAGTGAACTTAACACATTATCTATGTTTTTGGTTCTTTATAGACTTTGTTTTTTTTAGGTTTAAAAATTAATTTTGAGACACCATGCATATTGCATATCTTACTTAATCCCAAGAATTGCTTGCACTTCCAAAAAATCACAAAAAGGCTGAACTCATAACCTTTATGTCCTAAATTTCCCTTGTTCCATTTCTGAATAAAGAAATACTTGTTCACTACTATGTATGCTTGCTACCTAAAAACTCAGATTGTCAGAGACGCTTCAGTAAACTATCTCTAGCTTAAGAATATATCTTATTCCACTTTCTCTCAGAAATGACCTTGTCAACATTAAATATTGTGCCATATGCAGTATTTTCCCAAAAGCTTAAATAAGAATCAGATGAAAGAGTTTTTATTATTTAAAAATATTTTTGGGTCTCTAACCTTTAATTTCATGCCAAGATAGATACCATAATATTTAAATCTAACAGAAAAGGTTCCAATTCATACAAATATGTAATATATATATTAAAAAGAAACCAGATTCGAGGAAGCTTATCAGAGAAGAATGCAGAAGAATTATGTCCATATTTTGGTCTTTAAGAGTATGAGGTGTAGAAATTCTTCATTTTATTTAATGAGAGATGAATGTCTGAAGAGGAGGACCAAAGGCAATGTTTAAAAGGAGGTAAAATAATTAGATTGTGAGAAAATTAGCTCAACTAGACATAGAGTATATTTTATGTGGAGTTATATTTTTAGTTAGCATATATTAATTATACAAAAGAATTTCATTGCAATATTTCTTTTTAAAATGTAGTTGTATTTATATTCTCAAAGACACTATTACAAGACAAAAACAAATACTAGAAAGTAGCAAGGGAATATTTTGTGTAATTACAAGATATAGTATATATTTTTATTTACTTTAAAAATTATATTTTGGTGCTTAAAGCACAAAAATAATCATTTCTATTGATTTAGTGTAGCTTAGCCAAATTCATCTGTAAACACCCTTTCTTACCTTCTTGCTCCCACTACAAAAACATTTTAACAGACCTGCTTATTCTAATTTCCTACGTGAATATAAAGTGCTTCAATGTTATTTCCTTTCCCCAACCCACTGGTTTCCAAAATGAATCAGTTCTTGTTTCTGACTTCAAATTTAAAACCTCCCGCATGGTCAAGGAAACAATTCCATGATCCTTTACTCACAAACTGAAATGTATTCTACTAGTACAATGATTTAATTAACTTAGAAAAAGAAATCATGGTCTCTTCAAAATCAAATTTTAAAACAGAAAAAATATTGAAGAATGCAGTCTTTTTCTAATGGTAAATATTTTCAAGTGGTGGCACATCACAATATCCGCAGCGTGGTTATGTATATATTGTGCTTGGGATAAAAGAAACTGGACATGAAATGAAAACAAACTGCAACTGAAAAATTGATGTCTAGCTGATCCTTCAGTTTTCTCATCTAGAGAAGTACAATGGGTTATGTAGTATGCAAGTTCTTCTATAAATTCCTGTATACTAAATTTATAACTCATTCTGTCCTTCACATTACTGAACTGCCATTCTTATGATTATTTTTGTTACTTTATTATTTAGTCATCAAACTTAAGGAATTAATATTACCCTAGTTTTCCAGACTGATTTTGTTTCATTAAAAATGCAACATATAGATTTTGGTCTTTCCAACCATTATTTCTTGTTGAAAAAAGCAGGTACATATAAGCATGATTAATTGATAATTTCTTAAAGTATTCATTTATAGTAATATTTGCTTGGGAAGTAAGCTTTGTGAAAATAGTTGAAATTTCTCCTTTCCATCTATTATTTCACATGGCAAAATAGATAAATGCTCTACTGAGACATAATTTGAAATAGTATATCTTCATTTGAAAAGGGATATCAAGTGGCCCTAGGTAATGGTTGGATAAGAACATGCTAATTTTAGTGAGCATTCTATTATTTTCCTGTCATAAAGAGTTCAATGACATATTCATTTCTAAAATTCTCATAGATCAGAACAGTAGAGTCATTGGCTGAGTTTCAAAATAATATTATTTAATATGTAGTTATTAAATATATGCTAAATATTAAATAGATAGTAACTTATGTTATTTTAATATGTATTAACCAAGAACTGAAACAGAGGAATATTTCCTTCTGGCTTGGTGTGTATTAATTTCTTGATGACTTTATTAAAATTTTAGTTTATAAAACTACATACGTAGTTTAATGGGAAAATATGGAAGCTATATTTCATATTTTTGCCTCATTCACATGGAATAAAAACTTCACATAGTCTAATAGTCTATATATGAAAAATTTGAACAATCTAATCAGAAAAAAATAGATTTTTTTTTAACGTAGAGTAAATTAGTTCTGAATCTTTAATGCTAAAATTTAGATTCCAAATACAATTTAAATAAGAAAAGTAAAGGGAAGATTTCTAATTTCTGTGATATATTTCCTGTGTAAATCAGTTAAATATAGCTTTAATGATTTTATTTATTAGACTTCCTATTAATATATTTGTCAAGGTTTTCTTGCACTTTTTTTCTTTTCATTGTGTAACTTCTTTTCCTGTCAAATTCCCACTTGACCCTTATCTCTAAACTGAATAATCCTGCAGGTATTTACTGCTGTGTGTGTGTGTGTGTGTGTGTGTGTGTGAGAGAGAGAGAGAGAGAGAGAGAGAGAGAGAGAGAGAGAGAGAGGGAAAGAGAGAGAGATTAAACTGAGCTATTTTTCTGACCTCAGAATTATATAGGAGTTCATACTTTCACTGAAGTTAAATAACTTTGTTTTATAGTGTGTCATATTCTTTGTGTTGGATATAAATAGCACTGAGAAGACAAAATAATTTTGGTTAAAAACTCATGTAATCAGCTTGAATGTAAGTAATATTATTTTCTAGTCATCTGGAAAGACTGGAAATTAAATAATTTTATGAACATTTTTTTCACATTTTTATTTGACACAATCTTAAATTTGTTTGCTTCCATTTCAGCAATTGTAAATATCAGGAATGGGGATTTAATGTAATATATAGCAAATATAAGATTTCTACTAAGCTGAGCTCTGGTGGGTTCTGCCTGCAGTCTCAGATATTCAAGAACTTGAGTCTGGAAGAAAGACTTTTAAAGCAAAACTGGACAGACAAATTCTGGAGCATGTTGTCTCTAATTAACCACCAAAGAGCTGAAATTGGAGGCATAGCTCAAATAGTGGAGAAGCAACAGTTTACAAGCAAACCCAAATGAGTGCAGAGTTCATGGCCCAGTACCACCACACAAAAAGGTACTGCTGAAATCCATGCTCCATTATGATGTTTTGATATAAATACTCCTATATATTTATCATCTTTGTGATGTTTAACATAAGATGAGTTGTTATATGAAAATAGGTGTCGGAATATGTAAGAGAAACTATACTGGAATATGATCCATGAACATTTATGGATGCTTTAAACATGGTAAATGTAGGTTCCTTGTTTTAAACTGAATCTTAATTTTACTTAGAGAGCAAGATGCATCTATGTGCTTCAAACTGGTTTCTATCACCTCCTCACTCATTGTTGCTGAAGGAATCGTTATACCATTCTAAGAAAAAAACTTAAGAGAATAAATGGATGGACTCTATCAGTACAGGAAATAACCTTCAGAACCCATAAATGAATACCAACATGGAAAGACTTCAATCAGGTTTGGATGTATATGAAGTTGCAAGCAAGAATGTGACTGAGGTCACCATGTTTATATTGATGGGCTTCACAGATGATTTTAACATGAAAGTTCTCTTATTTCTACTCTTTCTTGCAATCTATCTTTTTACTCTAATAGGCAATTTGGGCCTGGTTGCATTAGTCATTGGAGATTCCCATCTCCACAACCCCATGTATTATTTTCTGAGTGCATTGTCATTTTTAGATGCCTGTTATTCAACAGTAGTGACCCCCAAAATGTTGGTCAATTTCTTAGCAAAAGATAAGTCCATTTCGCTCCGTGGATGTGCAACGCAAATGCTCTTGTTTGTTACTTTTGGGAGCACAGAATCGTTTCTGTTAGCTGCAATGGCTTATGATCGCTATGTAGCCATCTATAACCCTCTCCTCTACTCCGTGCACATGTCACCCAGAGTTTATGTGCCCCTCATCGTTGCCTCCTATATTGGTGGTCTTGCCCATTCCATTATACACACAGTGGCCACTTTTAGTCTGTCCTTCTGTGGATCCAATGAAATCAGGCATGTCTTCTGTGATATTCCCCCACTTCTTGCTATTTCTTGTTCCGACACGCAAATAAACCAGCTTTTGCTTTTCTACTTTGTGGGATCTATTGAGACGGTCACTATACTGATTGTCCTGGTCTCCTACAGTTTCATTCTGTTGGCCATTCTGAAGATGCGTTCAGCTGAAGGGAGGAGAAAAGTGTTCTCGACCTGTGGCTCTCACCTAACTGGAGTGTCCATATATCATGGGACAATCCTCTTCATGTATGTGAGACCAAGTTCCAACTACGCCTTAGAACATGACATGATTGTGTCAATATTTTACACCATTGTGATCCCCATGCTGAATCCTATCATCTACAGTTTAAGGAACAAAGATGTGAAAGCAGCATTCCAGAGAGTGGTACAAAGATATGGTTTTATCAGTAAAGTATGAATTTTGAATAAAAGAAAAACTAAAAAGTATGAAGAACTGTTGAACACCTTTCTCTAGAAACTATAGAGCAAAATGGCCTGGTTTCAGCTGATAATACTTAGAATCCCACAACTGTTGTTAGCAAAGCATCAGCTAATTCTTCAAAGCATGATTTTTGTTAAATATGTGACAAGTATGTTTCTTATATCATGATTGCTATGCTCAAAATTTCCTACATGAAATATTCATTGATGTAATTATATTTCCAGGCTCTGTGTATTTTGATTTTCCACTTCTTATTTAACTAGACTTGACATTTGGTTTTCGTGTAGCAAGTTGAGCACTGATTCTGATGTTCTTCTTCAATCTGTAATCTCTGTGAAGTACTGCTCCAATATGTTTAGTTTTTCCTCTTTTTCTTTTCTTTTTTTTTTCTTTTTGATGCAAACACAAGTCTTTATTGCAAGCTTGAGCCTGGCCTCTCAACCACCACAGACACAGCATGTAGGGATTGAGAGCCCCCTCTTTTTCTTATATTTATATTCTCGCATGCTTTTTTGACATTTTTTTACCTAGTTGGTTTGGGTCATATATTTTTATTCTACTACCATCTTTATCACTAGCCTATCAGAAATTGATCACATAGACATTTCCTCTATCTTAAATGTAAATATAATAGATAATAATATTTAGTACTTATATATCTGAATAATATGTTAGTGCATCTTAGAAATTATTCTACTGGTAAGTTAATTCAATCACATGGAAAATAATACAGGAATTCTTAAAAAGTGGAACTACTATTGTATCCAGTAATCATATTGCTTGGAATGGATCCAAAGAAAAATGAAACATAAATGTTCAATGATAGATATTAGATGACCACATGAAGTAAACTTGATAAATACACTGTTCATTCTTTGAAAATAAAACTAGTTTCATGACTAAATCTAGGAATTGTACAAAATCCAGCTATTTTGTGAAAATCTAGAGCATATTGTGCTAAGTTAAAAACATCTACAAGATGAAGCATAGTTTGGTAGTAGGGGAGTATGAATTATGAAAATGGATATAGAGGAAAAGTACAGACCACCAGTGTACATACGTGATAATATAAGAAGTGTTAAATATGAAGTGAGTCTGGGGAAGAGGCACAAGGGATGGGAGAGAAAGATGGCAGGGGTGACTGCTCAATGTACTCTACACAAAAATAGACATATGAACTTGTAACCCACTTGTAAACTTTGTAAAACTTTGAAGTTTTAAACTTTTTTGAAAATGCTTTAAACCTGGGGAGGAAAAACTACATTTGTAGTAATATCTTTATGTGTGGAATCCAACATTTGAATTTCCAATGAATTCCAATAGAACAAGACACAACAGTAACAGAGTAAGAAGCTCATAGTCTCAACTAGTCAGGGAACTGTATTAGGATCCTATCATGCATCAGAAAGACTACAATCAATAGTGAATATTTATAAATAACTAATGGAGTAACTAAATTTCTAGAGTCATAATCATCAAAATATTAAATGACAATAAATGACATTAACCCAATTTAAACATACCTATAACAGAATCTCATGTTAGCATAGTTCCTCAATGAAATACAATTATAATTTATTCATAAAAACAATACATTTTAGATCAAGGCCCTCCCTCCCCCAACAATAATCAAAAACACAACTGGAAAAAACATTTGAGTGTACTCTAGATCTCCATGACAGTCAGCTTTGGGAATTCTTGTTTTCTTGAGTTTTAGCCTTGGGTTTCTCCCCTGATGCTTACCTGGTTGTCATGACCTTGTAGTTTTCATCATCCTGTAGATTAAAGCCAGTGAGTAAGGTCCACAGTACTCACAATGTTACTCTGTTTTATTCACTTTTGTTGCAGAATATTCTCATACTTGAAAAGTCATTTAGAGTAGGCATTCACTTTTCCTTAGTGAATCACACCTTCTTCCCTTGAAGGTGTTGGCACTGTTGCTCCACAAGAGACATTCTATTGGATCGCCATATTCAAGACAGTTTTCTGTCTTGAAATCCATCCAAGCACTGGTGGCTCATTCCTGCAAATTTAACTACCCAGGATGCTGATATCTGAGGATGGAGATTCAAATCCAGTGCTAGAAGGAAAATCCATGAGACTCTTATCTCCTGTCAAGTATCAACAAGCTAGAAGTGGAGCTGTAGCTCAATTGTCTGAGTTCTAGCCTTGGACAAAAAACAACGAAACAATAAGCAACTTAAGGCATAGAGCCAAGCTCTGAGTTCAAGCCCCAATACCAATACCAACACATACAAAAAGTTGAAATCTGAAGATTGATATGTTTCAGACTTGATTTTCCAATAGACAATAGAAAGAAAGCTGGTAAAGGGTAAAAGGAAGGACACAAACACACTTTCAAATATCTTCTATCACAAAAGGGAAAATTCATGGTTTTGTGGAGACTCTAAATTCATGTGGATAAGTTTTTAATTAAAAATAAGATATTCAAAACAGCAAGATCTTAAAATTTGCCTTTCTGGACTGGAGGCATAATTCAAGCTATAGAGCACCTGTTTAGGAAGCATAAAACACCAAGTTAAAACCCTCTACTGCTGAAATATATGATAAAAAAGGAAAAACATTGTTATGCTAGCAAAATATAACACTTATCTCTAAACATTCTATTTGTTTCCTGTCTGTATCTGCTATTACTGCATTGCTCTTTGTACCCCAGATTCTGTCTCAATGTAAGCAATTAACAAGTGTGTGAGAAATCAAATAATAATACTTTCTGTTTTATGATGTTTAGGAGAGAATCTGCTTGAACAAAGGAACAATCTTCTAACCTATTTTTGAATAGTCATTCACCTCTTTTTTAACATTTGAGAATCTTTTCTATTTATACTATCAGAATCCGGGAACCAAAGCTTGGTAACTCAGTTTTAGTCAAGATTGTTTTCTGGCATATTGGTTTCATTTGTTTGTTTATTATTCAAATTTATTTTTAAAAGGTGATATGCAAAAGGTTTACAATTACATGAGTCCAGTAATGAGTAAATTTATTTTTTAACAGTGTCACCTCTTCCCTTGTTTAAAATAAACCTAGTCATCAGGTTTTGAGAGAGAAAGAAGTGAGCACAGGAATAAGCATGTGGTAATTGATGTGTTTAGTAATACATTCCACAGATTTATGATGAATGTTGTCAAGTGAACCTCCTACATGGGAATTCAACTGTCTCTGATTTTATTATTGTGAAGGAGAAATCATGTGGTAGAAATTAGATGTTTTCAATGATTTTTTTTGTTCATTTAATGGGAAAATGGGGAGTTTACCTCAGAAGTGACAAGTATTGGCTCTTCCTGTTTCAGCTTAGTTACCTTTCTTTCTTTCCTTCAAACAAATGTTCCCCTATGCTCATAAGGTCTTATTACTTAACACCATTATCATTTATTATATGATGCTGCAATTCTTATAATCGGATTTCTAGCTAAGTCTCTTACCATGTTCCTTCAGTAAATGGAGTGTGTGTGTGTGTGTGTGTGTGTGTGTGTGTGTGTGTGTGTTTCCTTATAATTGCATCCCCAGGGTAGAAAGTACTATCTGAAACATATGTTTTACTAAGAAAATATCTACTGACTAAGTGGTGAGTCACGGAATAATAGATTATTAAAACCACTAAACACTGCTAATTAAATATCAAAGTATGTATATGATTTAGTCATAGGAAGAGTTAAATAATAGGGTAGTGTGTACATTTCTTGTGATATCTTACACCCTGTTTTTCTTTCCCTTCCCTATATCAGGTAGACATACAAACAATACACAGTGTACCAAAAACATATACAGTAGTCACATTGCCTACGCCAAAGGAAATTCACCTAGGAATTTAAATGTAACGTCACCTAGGAAGTTAAATGTAACGTCAACAATAGAGTTTGCTTATCCTTGTCTTATATGAACATACATACATAGCTTTTGAGCTATTGTGATCCACTGAAAGGTCTATTTTTGACCTTTATATGTTGAGTCATTGTTTGGTTTATTTACATAACGTAGGGTCACTGACCCAGACCTGTGGGAAATACCATTTGACAGGAAGTTTTTGGTTTCACAGACCTGGTCTCCACTGTCTCCCCCTCCCCTCACCTTAACAGTCATATATCAAGGAGATCATGACCCTTTGATTTCTGTGTTCTAGGCTTGTCTCGCTCAACATTATTTGTTCTAGTTCTGATCATTTCCCTGAGAAAACCAATATTTCACCATTTCTAATCTCTATGTAGTATTCCATTGAGTATAGGTACCATATTTTTTGGATCCATTCATCTGTGGAGGGGCATCTGGGTTGTTTCCATATTTTGGCTATTGTGAATTGTGCAATGATAAACATGGAAGTGCAGATGTCTTTTTGATATCTTGAGGCCTGTTGTTCAGGATAGAGGCCTACGCTGGGTCATAGGGTAGGTCTATGTTGAGCTTTTTGAGGAACCTCCATACTGTTCTCCAAAGTGGTTGTACTAATTTGCACTCCCACCAACAATGAAGAAGGGTTCCTCTTTCCCTGCACCCCCCCCAGTATTTGTTGTTGCCTGAATTCAGAGTATAGGCCATTCTAACTGGAGTGAGGTGGTATCTCAGGATTGTTTTTATTTGCATTTCCTTTACTGCCAGGGATGTTGAACATTTCCTCATATGTTTCTTTGCCATTTTTATCTCTTCTCTTGTGATGTCTCTCTGTAGCTCCTTTGCCCATTTCATAATTGGTTTATTGGGCTTGGAAGGGCTTAGTTTTTTTAGTTCTCTGTAGATGACGGATATTAGGCCTTTGTCTGTTGCTGTGCTGGTAAAGATCCTTTCCCATATGGTTAGCTGTCTTTCTAGCTTGGTGGCTCTGTATTTAGCTGTGCAGAAACGTTTTATTTTGTAGTAGTCCCATTTGTCAAGTCTTTCCCCTATCTGTTCTGCCCCTGGGACTCTATTCAGGAAGTTCCTTCCTGTGCCTATAAGTTCTAGCGTCTTTCCTACTCTGTCCTTCAGTAGTTTCAAGGATTCAGGTCTGATGTTGAGGTCCTTGATCCATTTTGAGTTGTTCTTGGTGCATGGTGATAGGGTAGGGTCTACTTTGAGCATATGGCTGCCCAGTTTTCTCAGCACCAGTAGCTGAAGGAGCTATGTTTTTTCCATTGTATATCTTTAGCTCCTTTGTCGAATAGCAGTCGAATATCTGTAAGAGTGTGGTTTTATTTCTGGGTCTTCAATTCTATTCCATTGGTCTTCAGATCTGTTTTTATACCAATACCAGGCTGTTTTTGTTATAATGGCTCTATAATAGAGCTGGAAGTCTGGTATTGTGATACCTCCTGCACAGCTTGTTTTTCCTAGAATTGCTTTGGCTATTCTAGGTCTTTTGCTGTTCCATATGAATTTATGGGTTGCTTTCTCTATTTCAGTGAAGAATGTACCTGGGATCTTCATGGGGATTGCATTGAATTTGTATAACACTTTGGGCAATGTGGCCATTTTCACTATATAGATTCTGCCTACCCATGAGCATGGGAGGTCTTTCCATCTCCTTGTGTCTTCTTTGATTTCTCTTTGAGATTATAGTTTTCATTAAATAGGTCCTTCACGTCTTTAGTTAGGTTTATCCCTAGGTAATTTATTCTTCTTTTAGCTATTGTAAATGGTATTATTTCTGTAATTTCCTTTTCTGCTTGCACATTGCTAGTGTACAGAAAAGCTGCTGAGTTTTGTGGATTGATTTTGTATCCTGCTGCTTTGCCAAAATTGTTTATTAGGTGTAGGAGTTTGGGGACTGAATTTTTTGGGTCCTTCAGATATAAGATCATGTCATCTGCGAATAGGGGTAGTTTGATTTCTTCTTTTCTGATGTGGATCCTTTGATGTCCTCCTCTTGCCTTATTGCTATGGCTAGGGATTCCAGCACTATGTTGAAAAGAAGTGGGGAGAGTGAGCATCCTTGTCTTGTTCCTGAGTTTAGGAGGAATGATTTTAGATTCTCTCCATTTAATATGATATTAGCAGTTGATCTGTTGTATATGGCTTTTATAGTTTTCAGGAATGTTCCATCTATTCTTATTCTCTCCAGAGCTTTTATTAAGTATGGATGTTGTATTTTGTCAAAGGCTTTTTGAGCATCGACTGAGATAAGAATGTGATTCTTGATTTTAGTTCTGTTTATGTGGTGAATTACATTAATAGATTTATAGATGTTGAACCATCCTTATGTCTCTGGGATGAAGCCTACTTGGTCATGATGTATAATTTTCTTGTTCAATTTCTGGATCCTGTTAGCTAATATTTTATTGAGGAGCTTTGCGTCTGTGTTCATTAGTGATATTGATCTGTAGTTCTCTTTTTTTGGTGGGTCTTTGCCGGGTTTGGGGATGAGTATAATATTATCTTCATAGAATGAGTTTGGGATTTCTCCCTCTGTTTCTATTTCGCAGAAGAGTTTGAGGAGTATTGGTATTAGCTCCTCACTAAAGGTTTTATAGAATTCATTGGTGAATCCCTCTGGGCCTGGGCTTTTCTTTGTTGGGAGGCTCTGGATTACCCCGCCCACCCTCTCTGCCATATCTCGCTGTAAGTTATTGGTTTATTTATTTGATTTATTTCTTCTTGTTTGAGTTTGGGCATTTTATACTTCTCTAAGAATTGATCCATTTCTGTAAATTATTGTTTTTTAGTGAGTAGAGGTTCTGGAAATAGTTCCTTATGATTGCTTGAATATTGTGTGTGTTTGTTGTAATTTTTCCGGTGGAGTCCCTGATTTTACGGATATGAGTCTCTTCTTTTTTTTATAAGTCTTGCGAGGGGTCTGTCAATTTTATTTATTTTCTCAATGAATCAGCTTTTAGTTTTATTTATTTGTTGAATGGTCTTTCTATTTTCAATCAGATTTATCTCTTCTTCAATCTTTGTGATCGCTCTCCTCCTAGTCATTTTAGATTCGATTATTTCTTGTTTCTCCAGATGTTTTAGTTTCATCGTGAGGTTATTCACCTGCTCTGCTTCCATTCTTTTAATGTGAGTGCTGATGGCAATGATCTTGCCCCTCAGCACTGCCTTAGCTGTATCCCATAGGTTTCTTTGTGATGTATTTTCATTGTCGGTGTGGCTTATGAATTCATTAATTTCATCCTTAATTTGGTCTGTGACCCAAGTGTTAGATAACAGTGAGGGATTTAGTCTCCAAGTGTTTGTATAGCCTCTGTGGTATCCATTGTTATTGAGGGTTACCTTGAATCCACTGTGTTCAGATATAACACATGGGATGACATCAATACTTTTGTATTTGCTGAGGTTCTCTGTGTGGGCTATGACATGGTCTATTTTGGAGTATGTTCCTTGGGCTGCTGAGAAGAAGGTGTATTGGGTCTCTGTAGGGTGAAAGACTCTGAACAGATCTATCAGATCCATTTGGGATATGGTGTTACTTAGGTCCTCAGCTCCCTTGATAATCCTCTGGGTGTTGGATCTGTGTCTTGGAGAAAGTAGGGTATTATAGTCTCCCACTATGATTGTGTTTGGGTCTATCTTGTTCTGTAGTTCTGTGAGAATTTGCTTGACATATGCAGGGCCTCTTTTGTTCGGTAAGTATACATTTATCACCGTGATGTCTTGATTATGGATTTTTCCTTGTATTAAAATGTTGTGCCTTTCTTTGTCTTTTTGACTTGATTTTAATGAGAAGTCCAGCTTGTCTGAAATCATGACGGCTACTCCTGCTGTTTTGGTAGGTGCATTTGGTTGGAAGATCTTGCTCCATCCTTTCATTCGGAGCCTGTTTTGTCGGAGCCTGTTTTGCTGTAATATGGGTCTCTTGAAGACAACAGATGGCAACTTTTTGTTTACGGATCCACTCTGACAGTCTGTTCCTCTTTATCGGAGAGTTTATACCATTTATATTCAAAGAGATCATGGATAAGAGTGTTTTTTTTTTTCCCTTCCATTTTTCTGTTAGGCTGTTTTTCCTCTTTTTTTTTCTTGTCTTTAGTGAGCTGCTCTTTCTGTTGGGTTCTGGCTATTGTACTTTCTTTCTGTTTCTGTCTGGGAGTCTTGTACGTTTTCTGTTGGGTGTGGTTCCCCTCTTAGAATTAGCTGTAAGGCTTGTGTTATATTCACATACTCCTTTAGATCCTCTTTGTTATGGAAAGATCTGGTTTTTCCCTCAAAGGTGAATTCTAGTTTTGCTGGATATCTAATGATGGGTTGGCAATTGTTGGCCTGGAGGACTTTGACTGTGTTCTTCCAAGCTCTTTGCGCATTGTAGGTTTGTGTGGAGAGGTCTGCTGTGATTCTGATCCTTTTTCTATTGTAATATAGTTCTTTCTTTGTTTTGGCTGCATTCAAAATTTGCTCTTTATTCTTGAGATCTGAAGTCTTGATTATTATGTGCCTGGGCCAGGATTTTCTCTTGTCTGGTCTGCCAGGCGTCCTATAGGCCTTGGTTACTTGGGTGAGGTCCCTTGTGAGATTGGGGAAGTTTTCTGCAATAACTTTATTGAAAATATGTTGTAGCCCTCTACTCTGGTATTGTTCTCCTTCCTCTATCCACCTATATGCTCGTTATATCTCTTGTCTTTGTCCACTAGCTCCTGGATTAGTCTGGCATGGAGTTTAACCATTTCTTGGAGTGTGGTAATTTTCTGGTCCTTATCAGTTGCATCATCATCCAAAAGAGAGATACGGCATTCGATATGATCAACTCTTTGTGATGTGGCTTCGAGTGTGGATTTTATGGATGTCAGCAAGCTATTTATGGTTGCCAGATTAACTTTCATCATGGAGATTTCTTCCTTTAAAGAGTTGTATTTTAAATCTATTTTTTTCATGCATTTTGCTCCTCAGGATGTTAAGGTCTTCTTTAATGGAGGAGTGCACTGTATCCATTTTTGCTTCTATTTCTTTCTTGACTTCCTGAAGGTCCTTCAAGACTTCCATTCTAAACTCCTGGAATTGTTTTCTGAATTCATTCCTGAGGCTTTCCATCATTTCTGCTATCTTAGCCTCAGTTTTGGTTTTTTTTTTTTTTTTGTTCTCCATCTCCTCTTCAGTCGTACTACTTTTTGGAGCTGGCAAGTTGGCTTGACCTTTCATGAAATTTGTAATATTTCTTGTGATTTGTGCATCTGGTGTTCTGTAGGTGGTGACATTGGCTTGGCTTTGTGCTGGTTCCCACTGGTCTGTCAGTGGAAACTTGTTCATGTCCTGGCTCTGGGTTTGAGTTTGGCTGTTGAATCTTACTGCCCAGTGGGTGAGCGTGACCATCTCAGTAGTTGCTGAGGTGGTCACCCTCACTGCACTTGGGGGTGGGTAGGTTCTGTGTCTTTCTCTGCAGGACTGTGCCCTGCCACTGTGTTGTGTTGATCCTAGTGTGTCCCTGATGGGGGTTTGTGGGTCGCTGGTTCAACGTGGTGTAGAGACTTTTCTCTTCTTTGATTCTTTTCCCACTAGGTGCTGTGGTCAAAAGAGCTCACCTCTCAGATTGAGATTTACAGCTGAGAAGCAGCTCGCCCACCTGTGCGGAGTGCTCCTGTGGGAGCAGGTGTTGTTGTTGAGGGGTGGCCTGCCCACCTGTGCAGAGTGCGCCTATCAGAGTGGATGCTGCCACTGGGGGGCCCTGCCCACCTATGTGGAGTGCGCCTATCAGAGCGGGTGTTGCTGCTGAGGGGGCAGCTTGCCCGCTTGTGTGCTCCCACAGGGGGTTGGGCAGGAGCTTCTCCTGCTGGAGGGTTAGCACGCTGACTCATGCTGACCCCCTGGAGGGGGCACGTGCATGTGCGCTCCAGTGTTTCCTTTGTGGGCGTGCAGCCCTGAGTTGTTGGGGGGTGCTTGTGCCCTCTAGCGAGTCTGCTGTGGGGGGCGGTATGCATGGACTCCAGCAGGTTCAAGTGTCTGGGCGCGGGTTAGTGCCCACAGACTCTCTGCGACTCCTCTGTGAGGGGGTGCGTGTGTTTGGTCCCAAGTGTCACTGCTGGGCTGGTATTGCACACCAGCAAGCCTGTGACTGTTGTTCAAAAAGTCCGTGCGGACCAGGGCGCCTCTGGTGGCATTTCAAGGCCTACCAGTCCCCGGGTCCCTGCTGTGGGGGGGCTGGTGCAGAAAGGTTCGGGCTCCCCAGCTGTGTCTTTGGGGGATGCCTGTCTAAGGTGTTTCCTGGTCACTTTGTTGGGTGCTGCTCCACCTCTGCTAGCTCCCGTGTCCTCCCAGAGGCTGTAGGGTCCTAGAGCGGTCAGATATGGGGCTCCTTTTTTCCCTTGGGGTAGGGAGGGGGAAGGAGGGAGCTCTAGCTTCTTTGTAGGGTTTGGGTGTCTGCTAGAGCTGATCTCCCGTGGAGGGGGCAATGGGGAACTTACTGGTCCTGGATTGTGCGTGTGTCCTGTGTTGCTCTGGGCTTTTCGGGGCTGGGGTGCTGCGGTGTGGCGATCATTTGTTTGGTGGTGGCAGTCCCAGCTCTCCCTGTCTGTGCTGCCCGGTTTCCCTGCTGTTGTTCTCTGCTCCCGGCCATTCGGTCTCGTGCCTCCAGTCCTGCGCTGGCGTCTGGGCTCCGTCTGGGGCCTGTGGAGCTCCTGTTGTCTGGATTCTGTACTCCTGGTGTGATTTTTCGGCTGTTGCTTCTCTGGTCGCTGATGGTCTGCGGTCCCATTTACTGGGGCCGGGTCCCCTTTCCCAGCCTGGCCCTGTTTGGGCCGGGTTAACCGGGGCGGGGGGGGGTATCCCAGAAATTTTCCGGCTCTGTGCAGGTCATAGGCTCTTCTTTTTTTGTTCTTTTTCATTTCCTGTGTTTCTCTGTTGCTTCTGCTGGACTCTTGATGGGCTGTTGGGTGTTGGAGTTCTCAGCTCACTATTCAGTTGGAGCGAGTTGGGGTGCCTCCCTATTGTGACGGTGCCATCTTCCTCCCCCTTGAGTTGTTTTTTAAGGGTTTATTTTTGGTGGATTATTGTTTTGAGCTCTAAGCATATTTTAGATATGAGGCCCTTGTCTAATTTCATCTTTTTTAAAGGTCTTCCCTCCATGGAAATTTTTTTTGCTATCTTTGTCAAAATAAGTTGGCAGAAAATGTGTGAAGCTGTTTCCAAACATTTTTTGTGTGTTGTTTTAATTGAAGCATGCGTTTTATTCCAATACATTTCTGTCTTGATTCCTCAAGTATTTTAAGTACCAAATTGTATTTGAATATACTAAACTTGTTCTAGGCTCTAGGTTCTCCCTGATATTCCCAATATATATCTTCTAGGCACAAATAAATTTGACATGCTTCAAAACACTTTAACTTCATGTCTGAATGATCATTCAAACTCTAATGTCTATTCTATAGAATACTGCTATGTGTATACTGATATGTCTCTACTGTCAATACTTCTGTATCTTATATTCATGGCTTGTCTTCACTATCAAACTCTCAAGGAAGACAAGTCTATTTCATATACATCATAGAACACTAAGATTAAGTAACTAATCAGTATTATATGTTGTAAATTCTATCATAATATATATGGTTACAGTATTTCTAAAAACACTTCATAGGCAATATTCGCAAAAAGAAGAAATTGAATTTCAAAGCATTGAAGTTAGCAATTCAGGATGACATTCATAATTAGTGTCACTGTGAGATACATTTTGTAAAATTGTACTTTCCCACAGAGGAATTCTGTCTAAAGTAAATTCCAGAGTTCCTTTGCTAAATCATGTTTGCATAGCTGATTATTCTGGAATCATTGCCCTGCTTTTAAAAAAAAATATCATCTAAATGGTTTTCTTACCTGCATAAAAGAGAATTGTCTCATTGCGAACTCCCTGTAGACCCCTAGGAGTTGGGAAGTTGGTATAAGAGTACAAATGTTCAGGGCTCAGTAAATGAAAATTCAGTGAACAGATCTTTTTCATGGGTAAGAGGATATTTTCTTCACTTAAACTCTTTTGAAAGGCATAGAGTTTTGAAAGTATAGTATAAGTGTACATACTGAAATTTAACAGGAAATATTTTATTTAAAACATAAAGTTTTAGATTCCAAATTAAATAAAGCATATTCTGAGAATATGGATGAGAAAATATAAATATTTCTGCATGTATTTTAGTTGATAAGTAGAGTTGTAATTTAACAATGTGATCAATAGTTCCTTAAAAATAGTTCATCAGCAGACGTAAGGGAAAAACAATAGATTTCAATGAACTCATGGAGGTATTTTATTTTGGTTTCAATTTTTATTCACTTTTGGTTCTCTGGATAGTAATTCAAATATTGAATTTATTTTACAAATTGGATAAGGTAATGGCAGCTAATATATTTTAAATTTTGTACTTGATATATTCTTAGTATCTTTTAATACACTAATTTAAGAGATATGCTGCCAATTATAATCTCAGAATAATATATCCATGTTATGGCCTGTCATGATGATGTTATGAAATGAGAAATTAGAAATTTTGTTTTGTAACGAGAGAAATCTAAGTTTGGATTGTGCTACCATTAAGCAGGAATTTTTTTTTTTTGCATTTTCATTGTTATTGTAAAGGTGTTGTACCGAGAGGTTGCAGTTACATAAATAAGACAAAAAGTACATTTCTTTTTGTGCAATGTCACACATTCCTCTACTCTCTCCCAGTTATTCTCTCTCAACCCCACTCACAAGTTGTAGAGGTAATTTTCAACACAGTATCTAGTGAATATCTTTGCTGTCTTTGTTAACTCTTTTTCCCACCATTTCTATGTCTCCTCTTACCCTCCTGAAGACAACAGAGTTGGTAGGGACAGGTTAATTAAAATTGGCTCTACTTCATTTTCTGTAACTCATCTCCAAGAATCCCTTTACAAGCAAGTCAAGGCCTCAGACAGATTGAGAGACACAGTTGAAAGCTTTAGAGGAAATCAGAGGCATGGAAATAGTATACAAGCCTCCGAATCTTTTGTCTTATGCAGTTATGCTTTTTTTCTTCTTCCAGTCACAAATTCTTATGCTGAGCTTATATTGGAATCATGAGATGATCTTTCTCTTCTTAAGCTCCTCATTTTGACCACAAACTATCAGTGGGATCAGAAGGAATGAGTGTCAGTGTAGATAAGTAAATTTCTGTAAGAACAAGGAAAGGCAAAAGGGGAGAAAGAGTTGAAAGTTTGGAAACAGCATAAGAGTGAGCTTGCGGTTATTTTCTTCTTTATGAATAATAGTTTCTTATACAAACAGAAAAACCATCCAGATCTTGTTTTATTGAGGGTTAGCAATCTAGAGGATCCAGACATGAGCCTCATTTGGTCATCTGCAGATTAAATCATGCAATTTACCATTAGTGTGTAAAAGACAAGGATATAAAGAAACCATCAGCTCTTTGTGTCAGTGACAATTGGACCCACGCCCTTTGACTAGTCCATGATTGCATACTTGCTGGGCACCTCAAACAGTATATTGTCTACCCTCTTGCTAGAAATACACATTGTCTTGGACAAGAAAATTCTACAAAGATGGAAGTTAAGGTTTATATAGGTAGACTCAAGAGCTTCTGTCTTGGAGATTCTTGTTGGAAGCACATTTATTTCAATATTATCTTTATCTTTGCTGATTTTTAGAGTGACTGTATTTCATATTTGACTATACTCCTAGGCATGAAGACAACTTGTTTCTGTAGAATGGATTAAATTTCTAAGTTCCCAGATCATTGTAGTGAACAATGAGACTTCAGTCTGTGTCCTGAGAAAATCTCATTCTTTTAGAGTCAATATAAGAATCTGCTATCTTCAGCAACTCTAATGAATGCACTGGTTAATGTTGGGAGTAGTTTCCTTATGTCATTGTCTTTTACCTTCTAATTATAAGTTTTTAACAACAGAATTTTTATTTAAATATATTCTTTTGTTTGTTTCTTTCAGCTGTATTTTTTTCTTTTTTTTTATACTGTAGATTAAACGCAGGATGCTACACTTGCTAGGCAAATGCTTTGCCATTAGGCTACATCACAGCCCTCAAATATATTCCTAGTCTTCCACAATTGTCTTTATCTCAGTCACAAAGAAAGAGAATATAATTGTAATTATAATTGTAAGGTAGGTGATACATTTCACATCCATGACAATCAACATGCATATATAAAATACAAACATATAATATACATAATATATAGTATATAAAGCTGTCACACATATATTATATGCAAGTATATAATGTAAGAACTAATGAAATACATGTAAATAAAATTATATATATATATATAAACTTTTTTTAATGTCTCTTCTGGAGCTTGAATTCAGGGCTTGGACAATTTCTCTGAGCTTTTGTGCTCTAGTAGGTGGTCTAACACTTTGAGCCACAGAACTATTGCCAACTTTTTTTTTTTTTGCCAGTCCTGGGGCTTGAACTCAGGGCCTGAGAAATGTCCCTGACTTCGTACTCTACCACTGGAGCCACAGTGCCACGTCTGGCCTTTTTCTATATACGTGGCACTGAGGAATGGAACCCAGGGCTTCATGTATACAGGGCAAGCACTCTTGCCACTAGGCCATATTCCCAGCCCCCTATTGCCAGCTTTTTGGTGGTTGAGTGGAGATAAGAGTCTTACAGCCTCTCTTCCTGGTCTGGCTTCCAACCGTGACCCTCAGAACTCAGAATATCTAAGTCTGCAGGTGTGAGCCACTGCTATTCAGCTCAATATGTAGTTTTCAGTGAACTCTTTTAGTAGATGAGCAGCATACTTTAAACATTTCTTGGCATAATCACTCTTTATTCTTTCTTTACTTTCTCCTCTTTCTTTCCAAAGCTTCCTTTCTTTTTTCTTTTTCTTTTTCTGACCCAGATTCTTTTAGTAAATATATCTACAGATATTCTATGAAATTTGTTCTTGTGTTAATGAGTGTATATGTGACACAAGGAGAAAGATGGGGAGAAGACAAAAGAGATAAAGTTGGGGGAAATAGACTGACAACAGGAGTAGTTTAAGCAAGATGCATCTTTTTCTGAGTACATAGAAGACATATATGAAAACATACCTGGTATCCTTCTATATCCTTAAATATACATTTATCTGTGGCTTTGATCTTTTACTGGTATAAGAATTCAAACAATATTACACATTAGTGTAGTTATATGTCAAAACATAAACTAAAAGTATTTAGAAAGAGATTAGTTACCAGTTATTATATATTTTATTCTAGAATTTTCTAAGAAACAAGTGCTAGCATTTGTATTTTTTTTTCTGTAATTTTGTACTGTTAAACCTAACATACATGTTAGAAAACAAGATTCCATATGGGCTTTTGAGGACATTTCTGCTTTTTATTATTAATGTAAATCATTTATAATGACTTCACAGAATATATTTAGTTTGTGTGCTTAATACTTTCATAAAGTTTTGCTTTACCATATATAGAGGACAAAATAATCCCTGCAGAAATCACCTCCCAGTAAGTTACATTTGACTATATTAGCCTTTCATTTCAGATACAGGTGAGATGTTAAGGTTTATGATCCTCCAATCTTTACTTTTCTATTTTTGATATGCATTTCTTTTTTCTGATAGTAATTGAATTAGAAATAAACACCAGCATCAGGATGTATATTCAGAAGTCAAGTATTTCTTTTTGGCAAATATATAATTTGTCCTTTTAAATCATAGTTTTGACAATAAATTAGTTCACTATCGCAGTGACCCTGATTTTATAATAATTTTGAAACTTCCATAATAAACTCTAACATTTTTAAAATAAATTTGTAATTAATTTTTAAACAAATTTATCTCTAAAGACATTGCAAAAATGTAAGAGTTGAGAAAGAGAAACATGTTTTATGTTATCAAGCTAAGGTTTGATTGAAAAAGTAAAATAATAGAGACTAAATTTTTGCAAAGGGTCATATATACTTAAATACAAAATTGTAATCAGGGAATAAATATGATACATCTATATCCAAAATGAAATCTATTCTACTAAATAGAATTAGCCATTTGCTAGAAGAGTAGCCATAAGATGATTTTTTCTTTAAAAGGCCTGCTATCCAACAAGCTAACAAATAAATCTAATGCACCCAACTTTCAAGCTATATTTTTAAGTTGTATGGAAATATTTTATAGTAAACACATATATCCCTTTTCACATTTATATTTATCTGTGAGGTAAATTTGGGTTCTCATATTTTAAGAGGCATGACACCTAAAAGACATATCATGAGATATGTAACAAAACTGGAATTACTACGTGGTATATAGTTCACACACACACACACACACACACACACATTCATATGTTCAAGTATGCTTATATATACATATTTTGGAGAATTTTCAGGTCATGTACTAGACCGTGGAGGGGTGGAAAATTCCGGCAACATTCACTGAAATATATAAAAGCACATTAATTTGCAACATTGTCAAAAAGGATAAAATTAGCCAACAGTGAACAAAATTATATATTCTTTTACCTTATGAGTTAAAATTAATGTGCTTGTGTCAAATTCTTCATTACAGCCGATCTCATTACTACCAAAGAATTTAAGGTGTCTTAACATAAAAACAGACAAAGAAGGATAGAGACAGCAGATTCTCCCACTGGATTTATCTTTTGAAATTAAGAATTCAAAGGTAAAATGGACAGACCATCTCCAGACATGGACAAGTACAAGATTCGATTAAGTAACATGACTGAAGTAACCATGTTTGTATTGCTGGGCTTCACAGATGATTTTGACTTGAAGGTTGTCTTATTTCTACTCTTTCTTGCAATCTATCTCTTTACACTGATAGGAAATTTGGGACTGGTTGTGCTGGTCATTGGGGATGCCCGTCTCCACAACCCCATGTACTATTTTCTCAGTGTTTTATCATTTTTAGATGCCTGTTATTCTACAGTTGTGACCCCCAAAATGCTCGTCAATTTCTTAGCAGTGGATAAATCCATTTCATTTATTGGGTGTGTAACCCAGATGTTTCTCTTTGTGACTTTAGGAACCACAGAATGCTTTCTGTTGGCTGCAATGGCTTATGATCGCTATGTAGCCATCTACAACCCTCTGCTCTACTCAGTGAGCATGTCACCCAGAGTCTATGTGCCCCTCATTGTTGCCTCCTATGTTGCTGGTATTGCTAATGGCACTATGGACACAGTGGCTACTTTCAGACTCTCTTTTTGTGGATCAAATGAAATCAGTCATGTCTTCTGTGATATTCCCCCATTACTAGCTATTTCTTGTTCTGATACTCAAATGAACCAGCTTATACTCTTCTATTCTGTGGGTGCTATTGAGTTATTCACTATCCTCATTGTCTTGGTCTCCTATGGTTTCATTTTATTAGCCATTCTGAAAATGCGTTCAGCAGAAGGGAGGAGAAAAGTGTTCTCCACATGTGGCTCTCACCTAACTGGAGTGTCTATTTACTATGGGACAATCCTTTTCAGTTACATGAGACCAAATTCCAGCTACGATTCAAACCATGACATGATCGTGTCAATATTTTATACCATTGTGATCCCCATGCTGAATCCTATCATCTACAGTTTGAGAAACAAAGATGTGAAGGAAGCATTGAAAAAATGCTTTGGAAAAGTTAGTAATTGACTGATGCTTTTAGAATTGAGTATAACTAAGTGAAGATATAATGTATTCCCTTCAAAGTTATATCATTTGAAAGTTGATAAACAATGATTAGGAGTTTAATTAAGAGTATGATCATATAACATTTTTCCAGTTGAAGTAAATTGTGTGTTTTATATGCCAAATACACAGTAAAAATATATAATAAACACTATGGGGACATAAGTGTTATTTTTGTTCATTGTTATGTGATTAATTTTCACTTAAGCTAAACACAGTTCATATTTTTGAGTCCTTTACTATAAAACAATGATCACATTGTTTACAGCAGTTCCTCATCATGCATTATGGAGTCAATTTGTTGTTTTGAAATCCTTGTGAAAGAAGTGGGTTATTTGAATTTTCCCTCTAAATATGTCCTCACACACTGACATCTACCCTAGATATAAACATAACATTATTTTATTCATCTTCACATTTTTAAATTCTTTCCTTGACATTTAAGTCATAGAAATTTATGGATTCTTTCTGAAACTATCAAAAATAAAAAATATAAAATTTAACATTTATTTTTCTCTTTCATCTGCAGAAAAAAATAAACTGTAGAGTAGAAACAAACTTGTCGGAATGCAATATTATATGTATGCATGTATATCTATATTCATGTATATATGTATGTGTGTTTAAATATCTAAAGAAAAGATACATATAATTTATCTTATGTAAGATCTCGCTGCATAACCAGTATTCTTGAATCTATAAGTAATCATCTATAATAGTTATTGTTCCTCAAATATGCAAGGAACAAGAGCCTAGAATGGTAGTGAATACACCATTGTCTTTCTACTTCTACCTCCATCTCCAAGCCCCTCCATTTTTCTATCAGTTAAATCAAGTTATTAACGTTTTAAAGGATATTTTCAGGTGATGCCTTGTGGTTTCTCTTTTAACTTTTTTTATTCTGTTTCCTTTCAAATTATTAGAACAAAAATGATCATTTCTTGAAAAAGGAGCATGCAAAAGAACATTTAGAAGGCCATGTTCACGTGACCAATATGAGGTTCGAGTTTCTAGATTCAGGGACCAAACCTGATACCATTTTCTGTCATTGTGCAATTACAACGTTTTAAGTTTTACTCTTATATTAAAACCATTACATAGTTTCTGAATACAAGACCCAGTCTATTATTTAAATGCATCATTGTGTTATATGGTGAAGTAGACTAAATGGCTCTAGATTCCATTAATCATTTTGCCAACATAAGTTAATAGAGCAGTGAGACAAGAAAAGTTGGAAAATTCTTTCCTATGTGAAGACATAGGCCTTTACCAGGTCAAGATGAATCAGAACAGCATATCAATATATTTTATATATTTAATCACTTCTCATTGCTAATTTCCAAACATTACAATCAGCAAAAAATGAGAATACCAAAAAATATAAATATAATACATAGACTCAAGAAAAAGTCATATGGATAATGAAGAATTTTGAAATAGAAGAATAAAGTCTAGAAGAATAAAGTCAAAGATCTCAATATTTATTTCAGCTCATTCCCAAACTCCTAGAAGTAATAAACCATTTTGGAAAAGTAGCAAGATACAAAATCAACCTACAAAAAAGCTTTCTGTACACCAATAATGTACAATCAGAAAAAAAAAATCATGAAAACAACCCCATTGGCAATAGCTAAAAAAGAATAAAATACCTAGGAATTAACCAAACCAAAGATATAAAAGTTCTATTAATGAAAACTATAACAATCTAAAGAGAGAATTCAAAGAGGACACCATGAACTCAAAAGATCTTTCATGCTCATAGATAGGTAGAATCAATATTGTGAAAATGGCCATACTGCCAAAGATGATATACAAATTCAACACAATCCCCATCAAAACCCCAATGACATTCTTTACTGAAATAGAGAACACAATCCAAAAATGTGTAGAGAACAACGAAGGACCTAGAATAGCCAAAGCAACTCTAGGCAAAAGAAATAGTGCAGGAGTTATCACAATGCCAGATTTCAAGCTCTATTACAGAGCCATAATAACAAAAACAGCTTGGTACTGGCACAAAAATAGACCTGAAGATAAATGGAATAGATTAGAAGACCCAGAAATAAAAACACATACTTACAGTCAGTTGATATTTGACAAAGGAGTCAAAGATATACAATGGAAAAACAGCCTTTTCAACTATGGGTGCTGGGAAAACTGGACAACCACATGCGGAAAGCTCAAAGTAGATCTCAACCTGTCACCACACACTTACATCAACTCAAAATGGATTAAAGACCTCAATATACAACCTAAAATTCTGAACGTACTTTAAGACAGAGTAGGAGAGACATTATAACTTATAGGAAGAGCCAAGAATTTCCTGAACAAAGTTCTAAGGGTCCAACAGATTCAAGGGAGACTCAACAAATGGGACTACATTAAAATAAAGAATTTCTGCATAGCTAAAGTTATACTACTAAAGTAGAAAGACAGTCAACCAATTGGGAAAGAATCTTTACAGCAGTTCAACAAAGGACTAATATCCATCATATACAAAGATCTCAAGAAACTAATCCCTCCCAAACCTAATAAATCAATCACTAAATGGGCAAGGGAGCTAAAGAGAGACTTCTTAGAAGAATAAATAAATAAAAATGGCAAAGAGACACATGAGGAAATGTTCATCATCCCAGGAAGTAAAGGAATTGCAAATAAAAACCCTGACATACCACCTTACCCCAGTCAGAATGGCCTATATTCTGAACTCAGGCAGCAGCAAATGCTGGCTATGAAGCAGAGAAAGAGGAACATGACTGTACTGCTGGTGAGAATGTGAACTAGTACCACTCTGGAAAGCAGTCTGGAGGTTCCTCAAAGAACTAAACATCGACATACCTTATCATCCAGCCATACTGCTCCTAGGCATCTACCCTGAGCAACAGGATCCAGGATAAAACAAGGACACCTCCACTTCCATGTTCATTGCTGTACTTTTCACAATAGCGAGGATATGGGAACAACCCAAATGTCCCACCTCAGATGAATGGATCCAAAAAATGTGGTTCTTATATACAATTGAATTCTACACAGCCATTAAAAATGATAAAATAATGACATTCACAGGAAAATGGGCAGGACTAGAACAAATCATGTTGAGTGAGACAAGCCAAGACAGACAGACAAATGGTGCATGGTCTCCATATGTGGGTGTTAGAATTAAACTAAATTGTAATTTAATTGTAAATTAAATGACAAAGCAAACAAAACCCAAGATACCACTACACAGTGAGACCAAAAAGGATGGTCTTGGGATGCACCAAATAGTAAGACCCAAGCAGTACTTCATATGTACTTAAAATAATATCCAGACTGAAAAGTACTCCAAAGATAAGGAAACAAAGGGCCTCTCCTTGTCTTATAGTATTTAGATGATTCTATATGCTTTACCTCACATATGGTGTATACATGTGCACATCTGAGGGAAGATAGGAGATATACACAGAATGAGTGGAAAGCAGGTGAAGGAAAACACAGTAGAGGGGCCCAACAGCTGCCATGGACATTGATGAAAGCAAATTAAGTAATATGGGCAATTGAGGGAAAAAGAGTGAACAGATAGAGTTAATGTTAGTAGAGTTCATAAGCTTTGTAGATTAGAATGACAATGTCTGCCATTGGAAAGGTAAAGAAGAAAATGAAAGTGCGGAGGGGGAAGGTTGGGAGGAAGGAAGGCGGGAGAAAAATGAAGGAGATGATAATAAGTATAACAAGAAATCTACTCACTACTGTATGTATGTAATTGTAATCCCTCTGTACACCACTTTGAAAATAAAATTAAGTTAAAAAAGAACAGTGTAAACTCAATGGTAACTGTCAATTTAAGAAAAAAATAATATTTGTTAATATGGATGCTTATTCAATAAAGAAATTTTATATTTACAGGAATTTTCTTTAAAAATTTAAGTTATTATTGTAGAGTTGGTATACAGAAGGATTACAATTAGTTACATGAATCAGGTAATGATTTATGAGTACAATTCTTTTTGAATCGTATCTCCTCTTCCATCACTGTATCCCAGTCTTTTCCACTTATCCCCACCCACAAGATATCCAGTTCATTTTCCAGAGAGTATCACTGTTGTATTTTTTCATCCTGGTTCTACCTTTCATGTCTCCTCCCTTATGCTCCCATATGGAAACAAACTAACAAATAAGACAAAAGAAAAATAGAACAAAAACAGCAATAATGACAACTAAAATGCCTGTTGTTTTCTTTTTCATGAAAATCATTTCATCGAGTATTATTTTATATGATCATCTGTACATAGCTATTGAGCCTCCACTCCTATGCATATCCTCCTTTGGCCTCTGTGTGTTAAAGCCATAAGAAGAAAAACAGTTTGTTACTGGCACAAGAATAGGCCTGAGGACCAATGCAGTAGAATAGAAGAACCAGAAACACACCTTCAGACCTATAGCCACCCAATATTTGATAAGGGAGTCACAAACACAGGATAGAAGAAAGACAACTTCTTCAACAAATGGTGCAGGAAAAATTGTCTATCTACCTGTAGAAAACTGAAGCTATGTCACCATGTACCAGAATCAATGCTAAGTGGATCAAAGACCACAATGCAAGGCCAGATACTGAAAGGGGTAGGGGAAACACTACACCTTCTAGACATGGATCAAAACTTCCTAAACAAAGATCCAGAATCAGAACAAATCCAAGAAAGACTGGATAAATGAGATTGAATTAACCTGTAAAACTTCTGTGTAGCAATGAACATAGCTAGCAAGATAAATAGAAAGTACACAGAATGGGAGAAAATCTTTACTAGGTTTACATCAGACAAAGGCCTCATATCAAAAATATACTTAGAGCCCAAAAAATTATCCCCCCCATAAGGTCTCAGAATATTAAATTATTAACTCATAAAATTTTATTTTAAGTACTTAGAAATTAATGGAGAATATATGCAAATATAATTCTACCTAAAATTATTAACTTACAAACGACAAATATTATAAAATCATACCATGCAAATACACAGTAATATTTTTATATAATCTTTAAACAAATGTAAAATGGGGCTTCATCTTAGCATGTCATTTTATGAGAAAAATGCATCATAAAGTTGCACAGGTTTCAACAAGAATATTTAGATACATAGAAATTAGAACCAAAGGGCCAAGGGAAGTACGGTGGCTCATACCTGTAATTTTACCTACTCAGTAAGAAAGGCATTAGGGTGATAACAGTTTGAAACTACCTCAAGCAAAATGTTTGTGAGAAAACATGTAAAAAAATAAGGCATGATGATGTATGCCTGTAAGTCCAACTGCACAGTAGAAGTACACAGGAATATTCTGACCGTAAGAAGGGTTAGAAACAATCAAAGACCCCACATTCAAAATGAATAAATTAATGTAAATAAGGCTACAGGTATGTTTTAAATGGCATAGTATTTTGTTAGCCAGAACAGGAGGTCTGATTTCAAAAGCCAGGACCAGTAAAACAAAAATAATAGCACCACCAAAAAAGGCAATAATAATAATAATAATAATAATAATAATAATAAACAGGGAAGAAAATAGAAATAGACCTTATACACTAACCTTTAAATGATAGAGAAAATGGCAACAAAAGAAAATGTGGATAAAAATTTATAAATTACAGATATTTTAGGATACTACCTGACCAATTAATAGGATACCACAAAATATAATTTATTGTCAATTTATTGCTTTACAGATTTTATATTGTCATATGCATATAGCTATTGAGCCATTGTGATTGTTAGGAGAAAATTTTCGTGAAGGAACAATCTAATTCAATGCACTTCTAAATAGCCTGACAGGTCTTGTATAATGTTTTCAGCATTCCAGCATCTTTTTTCTCTTTATACCACCAGAATCAGAGTACCTAAACTTGTAAACACAGTTTTATTCAAGATTGTTTCTTATCTTACTGCTTTCATTGTTCTTTCTTTAAAATAAACAAGGCATGTGGTTTTGAGAAAGGAAGAAGTAAGCCAAGGTATAAAGTTGCAGTAATGATGTATAAAAATTCCTGTTTTGTGATATATTCCACAGATTTATAAAGAACTTTTGTCAAGCTAACCTCCATGGCAATTCCACTATCTCCTATTTCATTATAGTGAAATAGAAACTAAGTGGTCAAAATTAGATGTTTCTCATGATATTCTTTTTGTTTAGTTAATGGGAAAATGGTGTAAGAAGTAACAACCTTTGGCTCTTCCTATTTCAGCTGAACTACCTTTCCACCTTCCTTTTTTTTTTTTTTTGCCCGTCCTGGGCCTTGAACTCAGGGCCTGAGCCCTGAGTACTATCCCTGGCTTCTTTTTGCTGAAGGCGGGCACTCTGCCACTTGAGCCACAGCGCAACTTCTGGCCATTTTCTATATATGTGGTGCTGAGGAATTGAACCCAAGGCTTCATGTATTCAAGGCAAGCACTCTTGCCACCAGTCCATATTCCCAGCCCCTCCTCCTTCCTTTCAAACAAATATTGCCGCCCTTTCCTCATAAAGTTTATCTTATTCATTGATATGATTTCCATATATTATGCAATGCGCTTATTATTCTCATATCATTGGATTACCAGATAAATCTCTTACCACATTTTTCAAAACATGCATTAGAACAGGCACTGTGTGTGTGCTTTTAATTGTATCTCCAGGATAGAATGTATTATCTGAAACATATATTTTACTAAGAAAATACCTGTTGACTAAGTAGTGAATCAAGGAATAAAGTATACTTAATAACACTAAACACTGCTAATTCTGCTAGTAAGTATTGGAAAACGTGTGGATGTTTTAATTATAGGATTTCCCAGTTTCTCATAAATGACAAAACAGGCACATGTATGTAAGTAATTTATTCAAGGCTACATAATCTTAAGAACGATTACAGGTTCTAACTTAATTATCTTAGCTATAAAGTGTTGGTTTGAAGCCCTGTAATATATGAAATAAAAATTACATTTGTCTATTTATGTTTCTCCACAACGTTGTATAAAATACTGAAGGCATCATTCAGTCAATGACTGAAAGAAAAAAAGCAGAGAAAGGAATAAGTTGAACAGTATTTGAGAAGTTATTTGAACTGGACATGAAAATTTATTAAGTAGGAAATGGGCAAATTTCCAGATTTTTGAGTCTGAGTGATCATTGAGATAAAGTTATAAAGAGGAATAGAAGGAAAAGGAGGAAGAGGAGAAGGAGAAAAAGTAATACAAGAAATGTTGGAAAAAGCAATAACATTTATAGAGATCCTAAGATTATATAGTATATTATCCTGAGATTGCCATATATTTTCAAGGTATACAAGTGATTGCATTAGATAGTACAATGAAGAAGACATGTGGAGTTTTTTGCTTTGGGTAGGATTTTGAAATTATAAAAAAGGTTATTTCCGTAGAATCTTACATTTACATGCACTACTAGTCTATCAGTAACCAGCATGGGAAATTCATTTAAAATGATTAGCCAATAGAATGATGCAAGATTTTGCAACATATATTAGAAAAATATGCAAACAAAGGAATCTTACCCTCTTAGTTTTTATTGGAAAATAATACAAATGGTACATACATCATAATTGTGCTGTTGAAATTTTGTAAGATGAACATCACCCATGTAAACCGAACAAAAACAATTAAATACAATGTTGTTTACACCCAAGAGTCTGTCTTACAGTTTGATTATTTCACTGTTATCCCACAAGTGTCCTAAGGTTATGTGAAAGAGATATTCATATCATAGCAAGTTTTAAAGGACAGAGTTATAAAAGACTTATAAGAGTATACTTATTGTCAAACTTGTTACGCCCTCCCTCATTTTTCTCCCACTTTCCTTCCCCTCAACACCCCAGCCCACCTCTCATAGCTGGCTTTGAACCATGATCCTCAAATCTTAGCCTTTTAAGTAGCTAGATTTATAGGCATTACTGATTTTTGTTATTGTTAGTTTTCTTCATAATGGCCATTCTAACGGTGGTGAATTGGAATCCTGATGCTATTTTCATGTGCATTTCTTTTATGGCCAGAGATGTTGAAAATTTCTTCCTGTGTTCATTGGCCATTTTTACTTCTTATTCTGAGAGGTATGTCTAAGTCATTAATCCATTTATTACTTGGGTTGTTGTTTGTTTTTTGAGGGGATTATTTTTTAGCTCTAAGTACATATTTGATATGAGGCACTTTCTGACCTTTTTAAAAAAGAATGTCTTCTCTCCATGGAATTTCCTTGCTATCTTTATGAAAATAAATTGACCGAATATGTGTGGAACTAATTCCAATACTTTTCTATCTTATTTAAGTATCACAAGTCCAGAATATCTTACTTAGGCATCATAAATCCAGAAGTGTATTTGAATTCACTAAACTTGTTTTAGGCTCTTGTATCCCCCTGATATAGCCAAATATGTATCTCCTAGGCACAAATAAATGCGACATGCCTCAAAACATTAAAACTTCATGTGTGGAAGATTCCCTCAAACAGACCCAAAGAAACATGGACTCTATGGTTTCCTTCATAGGGAATAATTAGTACATCTCTAGGATAATCATAGCAGAAGATCACAATAGCCCAATACCTATGCCTCTATGAACACATAAGATGATGCTAAGCAAAATGAACTCGAAGTTATGGAAATAAGTGGTATATCATTGTTGTAGTAATTTTAAACATGTAATGTGAAGTACCTTTTTTTCCTCTCATATTCCCTTCCTGTAGTTTTACCCCTGCTATTACTGTAACTGATCTTAGTACCATGGATAATGTATGTATATCCATGTATTGGAAGTAGGGAAGGGAAAGGGAATACCAACATCGAGAGACAAAAGGAAAAACCATTGCAATAGCTATACTTACAAAGCCAATTGGTGTAAATCAACTGTACAACTCATGGGAGGGAAGAGGGGATGGTGGAGACTGGGGAAAAATGCCAGAGCCAGCAGGCAATGAAAGGAAATCCTGATTGAGGGGGCGAGGATTAAAGAAAAAGGAAAATACAAGACAAGAGACAAAAGACAAAAGATGGGGTTCGGGAGGTCTGCAGCTCAAGACCGTGAACTCAAGACTGCAGCCCCGTTTATTTTTAACTCCCAGCTTATATGCAGTTTAGAAACCAGGGAATTGCATAGTGTTACTAAAGTTTAAGAAAACAAGAAAGCCTTGAAGTCGGCAATAACAGGTGGCAGTAAAGACAAAATAAGGTTGAATAGTTAACATAAACCAGACTCTTGTGTAGTCTTTTTAAGTAAGCCATATTCTTGCACATTTCTTGATAACAACATAGCCATGGGTCAGGATGAACTTTGCTGTTGGCTCCCTACAGGAAAATGAGGGAGGAGGTAACAAGTTGGATAAGAAATGTACTCACTGCCTTACATATGAAACTGTAACCCCTCTGTACTTCACTTTGACAATAAATAAGAAAAAAACCACTAATATCTACTCCATAGGATGAAATCACGTGTATACTGATTCATCACTACTGCTAATACTTATATTTCTTATATTTGTGTCTTGTCTTCACTATTAAACTTTCCATGAATACAAGTGTATTTCACATACTTTGTAAAGCATTAAGGTTAAGCAACTATGTTTCATTGTATGTTGTGAATTCTATCATTATGTATATATATATATGTATATATGGTTATGATTTCTAAAAACTTTATAAATTCATTCCCAAAAGGAAGAAATTGAATTTCAAAACATTGAAGTTACCAATTCAGCATATCATTAATGATTAGTGTCACGGTGTGGGTAATGTTTTGTAAAATTACATTTTCCCATAAAACAATCCCTTCTAAAGTGAATTCCAAATATCCTTTTCGTTATCCTGTTTGCATAAATGATTATTCTGGAACCATTGCTTTGTTGTTTTGAAAAACATGTCAGCTACAGGGCTTGCTTTCTTGCAACAAAGAGAATTGTCTCATTGCAAACTCCCTATGGACCCCAACTAGTTGAGATTTGGTATAAGAGTCCAAACACACATGACTGATTAATTATGTTTTGAAATTCAGTGAACAAATCATTTCCATGGGTAAGGGGTTATTTTCTTCACTTAAATTGTTTTGAAATTCATAGTGATTTTGAAACTATAAGTGTGGATATTTAAATCTTACAGGAATATTTTATTTTTACTTGAAGTGTTACATTCCAAGTTGAATGAAACATGTTCTGTGGGTACTGAAGAGAAAGGTAAACATTTCTGTACATATTTCAGTCAATAGATAAAGCTGTAACTCAGCAATGTGATCTATTTGGTCGAAAAATAAATGTATTTTCAGAGAAAAGGGAAATATAATAGATTTCAATGAGCTCATAGAGTATTTAAATTTGGTTTACAATTTTCTATTCTGATGTAGCAATTTAAATATTGAGATTATTTAAGGTTAGATAAATTAATATCAACAAAAATACTTTAAATTTTATACTTGATATATTCATAGTGTACTTTTTAAATGGCTTGACCTGTCCTATTTTGTTTATTTTATTTTTTTTCTTTATTGTCTAAGTGAAGTACAGAGGGCTTACATTTTCATATGTAAGGCAGGAACCTTTATCTAACTTGTTACCTCCTCCCTCATTTTTCCCCTATCTCCCCCCTCCCTATTTTCCTCTCCCCCCCTCCCCCCATGAGTTGTACAGTTGGTTTACACCAATTGATTTTGTAAGTATTGCTTTTGGAATGGTTTGCCTTTTTTTCCTCTGTCTCTCAATTTGGGTATTCCCTTTCCCTTCCCTAGTTCCAATGCATGTATATAGAGTATTCAGGGCACTAAGATCAGATACAGTGATAGCAGGGGTAAAAGCACAGAAAGGGAATATTAGAGAGAGAGAAAATAATAGGGTATGATTTCACATAGCATGTTGAAAATAATTACAATTATATACCACTTGTTTCCATAACGTGGGGTTCATTTTGCTTAACATCATCTTATGTGTTCATAGGGGCATAGGTATTGGGCTATTGTGATCTTCTGCCATGACTATCCTAGACATGTACTAATTATTCCTTATGAGGGAAACCATAGAGTCTATGTTTCTTTGGGTCTGTCTCACTTCACTCAATGTACTTCCATTTCATTAACAATGGGGCAGTGTCATTATTTCTGATAGAGGCATAGATCTTTCCATACATTTTCATTATTTTTTGGTTTTTAGTTTTGCATTTTTGTTGTTATTGTAACGATGTTATCCAGAGAGGTTGAAATTACATAAATCACATTAAAAGTAAATTTATTCTTGAATAATGTCACCCCTTCCATAGCTCTCTCCCAATTTGTCTCTTGTAAAGCTCATTTTCAATGTAGTGTCTAGTGAATATTTTTGCTGCCTTTGTTCATCCTTTGTCCCACTGTTTCTGTGTCTCCCCTTGCCCTCCCAAAGACAAATAGATAAACCAACAAAGAAAACATTAGGAAAAGAAGATACAAGTATTAGAAAAAATCCCTCTAGTTTCCATTTCCTGAAGTTCTTTTGATAAATATTATTTTATATAATCAGATGCACATAGCTATTTCACCTTTTGATCCTCTCTCAACAATATCCTCCTTTGGTCTCACTCTGTGTGAGTCCCTAGAGGTCTTATTGTTTAATTTATTATGTCCCAGTATATTTTTTGAAACATTCAGCACATTTACTTGTGGATATATAAGCACATTCTAGTACTCAAAAATGAGGGAAACCTTGAAATATACCTATCTTTAGTGTCTGGCTTACTTTGCTTAATATAAATTTTTCCAGGTCTTTCCATTACATAGTGAATGGTACATTGTCACTCTTTCTGATGGAAGAGTAGAACTCTATTATGTATATATGCCACATGTTCTTGATCCATTCTTTGTCCACTAACAGCATCTGTGTTGATTACAAGTCTGGGCTAGATAAAGTACATTAAAACTAGAAAAATTATATGATGTATCCTCTTTACATATTCAAAAATCTATGTCCCAGCTAGACATATAATTTAACCAAGGTCAAATAGCTCCCTTCCTTTAATGACTTAACAACACCTAGTAGCTTCTTAAAACTTAGTGTAATTTATCACCTTAAATTTTGTCTTTTTAAATATGTTGTCAAAATTTGACCAAGGGAACTAATAAAATGGTTTTACACTTAATCTTTCTATTTAATCATGTTTAATTACAATTTTACATTGCATGTTTTTCCTTTAACTGCATATTTAATTAAAACTAGCTGAACCCAGACACAAATGTTTCTAATACAATTAAATATGTTAATATAAATAGCTCTTTGATGTGCATCTTTATTAATGTTGCTAGATATTTTTACTTTTCCCTGTTGTATCTACAGTTCCCATAATAAAATGTATTAATGGTCTAATGAGACATAATTTTGAGTGAAATGTAACTCAGTTCAAAAATTGATATTTATTTATTTATATTCAAGATGAAAGACATTAGCATTTACTAGCAGAATATATTGACAAGTGTATTAAAGAAACTTAAGGTTACATATTATAATACTATTTTGTGGCGCTACTGGGGCTTGAATTCAGTCTCATGCTCTCACTTGGCTTTCTCACTAAAGGCTGGTACCCTGCCACTTAAGCCAGATAAGTATATACTGTATATTTACAATATATGTAAGTATATATGCCATAGATTAATCTAGAAAGTACGCTGTACACTTAAAACCTAAAAGCTTAGTAGTTTCTGATTTGAGGCCATTCACTTTTAAAAATAATCTCACTTTATGTCCTTATTTTGTTATATGAATAAAATCTGGAACTCACATTTCATATGCAAGTACTCTTCCTGGATAATTAAAATTTAATTCAATAATATAGGTTTTCATGCATATATCAAAGAATGGTATTGTGCAACCATCCCCCTGAAGATAACAGTGATTTTTTTGGTTTGGAGAAGTCATTTGTATAACTTTAAGATGACCAGGGACTAAACACGAGGTTTGTATAAGCATAAAGAGGATTTTTATTGGCCTACATAAGTGAAAAGTCCAGGGGATATACTAGCTTGAGGCACAGCTGGGTCCAGCACCATATGTGTTGTCACCAGGATTCAAGTCTCTCTATCTGGTGGCTGATTCCCTCTATACTGGCTTTCTTTTCTGACTTGCTCATTGAGCATACTGACATACTGGTTTGAGTTTTTCATCCAACAAAGCAAAAACATTCGCAGTAAAGGAAACTTCTCTCCCATAATCCAGTAAACCTCCTAAAGCTGAGTATCACTGGATAACCTTGAATCAAGATGGGAAGAAACAGGTAAGAGAAATATCAGCTTGTCAAGATTAAGTGGAATATTTTCCAGGTAACAAACAAACTAATGACCAGGATAAGCCCAGGTACTGAAAAATCTAATCTCTGATCTAATCTTGAAGTTTAATGGTGACTTTTCTTCCTTAATAGTGGAATTATTCTGAAAACATCTTTGAGGGATGTTTTGTCTTGATCTCAGGAAGCCTAACTAAATACCATTGGGAAGAAATGCTCATGTCAAAGAGCATACTTGGCATAACACCACAAGAGTCTCAGCACAAGCAAACTCAACTGAGTGTGAGGGCCTCTCTGTTTTGGTGCTACAAAACAGAACATCTTCTGTAACTGAGCTCAATTCCAAGAATCCTTTTACAAGCAAGTCAAAGCCTCAGACAGATTGAGTGGCACAGGTGAAAGCTTTAGATAAGATGGGTGGCATGGAAATAGTAGGAAAGCCTCTAAGACTTTTGCTTTATGGATTAACTTTTCTTTCTTCATCCAGTCACCAATTCTTATGTATAGCTTACCTAATAGATCCTTGAGACGGTCCTGCTCTTCTTAAGGTCCTTGTTTTGACCACTGAATATAGTGGGATCCAAGGGAATGATTGGAAGCATAGAAAAACATCTTTCTGTGAGAACAGGAAAAGCAAAGGGGAAGAAAGCTGACAATTTGGAGACAGTAGAAGAGTCAGCTTGCAGCTAATTTCTTCTTTATGAATAATAGTCGTATATACAAACAGAAGAGTCATCTAAATCTTGTTATCTGGTCTGGAGGATACAGCCCTAAGCCTCATTTGCTCATCATGCCATCACCATTAAGAGTGATTAAAAGACAAGGATATGAAGATACCATCAGCTCTATGTGTCACTGATAATTGGGCCAGGCCCACATCAGCTCTATGTGTCACTGATAATTGGACCAGGCCCATTGACTAGTTCATGATTGCATACTTGCTGCACACCTCAAACAGTATAATGTCTACCTCCTTCCTAGAAATTCAGATTGACCTTGACAAAAAAAAATTCTACAAAGGTAGAAACTAGAAAAGAAAGTCATTTGGCTAGGTTATCCCAGAAATGTGCCAAAGGACCCTAGAGAAAACCTGATTTGTAATATATATATATATATATATATATATATATACATATACATATATATATTAGGTGTAGTAGTACAAATTTATAGGAAAAAACACACAAAAATGCTGTCATTTGATACTCATTGAATTAGGAAGAAAACAACTTTATCACGAAGCATATCCACAAATCAAATATCTCTTTGTGGTAAATATATAATATATCCTTTTAACTAATAGTTTTGACAAAAAATTAGTTCACATTCTCAGTGACATTGATTACATAATACTTTTGAGTCTGCCATAGGACATACTAATTTACGCTTGTTAAACATAAAATTAATTTTAACAGAAATTTACCTCTAAGGACTTTTCAAATTTAAAGAGTTGATAAAGAGAAATGAGTTTCATGTTATTAAGCCAAAATTTAATTAAAAAATAGTGAGTAAAATTGCAGACTAAATTTTTGCAAAAGGGATCATATATAAAAATTGTAAAAAGTGAATAAATAAAACACATCTATCTCCAAAATGAAGTCTAGTCTACTAAATAGAATTAGTCATTTGCAAAAAGAGCAACCATAGAATGAGTTTATTTTGAAAAGGCCATCATCACAACAAACTACACATTAAATATAATGTCCCCTACTTTCAAATTATGCAAATACTTTATAGTAAACACATGTATACTTTTCACATTTATATCTACATGTAGGCTACTTTTGGGTTCTCTTATTTTAACAGGCCTGAAATAAAGGAAATATTATCAACTGTGTAACAAAACTGTTATTAGTACATGGGTATGTGCTTTCCTCTAATTTTTTCTTACTCAAATACTCATATATGTATATATCAAGGAGAATTTTAAGATCATGTAATATATCAAAAAGGGGTAGGATGGCTGGGGATATAGCCTAGTGGCAAGAGTGCCTGCCTCGGATACACGAGGCCCTAGGTTCGATTCCCCAGCACCACATATACAGAAAACGGCCAGAAGCGGCGCTGTGGCTCAAGTGGCGGAGTGCTAGCCTTGAGCGGGAAGAAGCCAGGGACAGTGCTCAGGCCCGGAGTCCAAGGCCCAGGACTGGCCAAAAAAAAAAAAAAAAAAGGGGTAGGAAATTCTTAAAATATTCACTGAAATATATGAAAACATGTAAATTTTCAACATTCTCCAACAGTTAAAATTAGCCAAGAAGTAAATGAAAATGTACATACTCCTTTATCTTGTAAAGGAAATTTGATGTGCTTGCATAAAATTCTCCATTACAGCCTATCTCATTACTACCAAAGAAGTGAAGGTGTCTTATCAAAGATGCAGCCAACAAGGACAGAGACAGCAGCTACTCCAGTGGGTTACGCCCTTTGAAATCAATAATTGAAAAGTAAAATGGACATATTAACATCAGACATGGACATATATGAGATTCATTTGAAGAATATGAGCAAAGTAACCATGTTTATATTGATGGGCTTCACAGATGATTCTGACCTGAAGGTTGTCTTATTTCTACTCTTTCTTGCAATCTATCTCTTTACACTGATAGGAAATTTGGGACTGGTTGTGCTGGTCATTGGGGATACCCATCTCCACAACCCCATGTACTGTTTTCTCAGTGTTTTATCATTTTTAGATGCCTGTTATTCTACAGTTGTGACCCCCAAAATGCTGGTCAATTTATTAGCAGAAGATAAATCTATTTCACTGATTGGATGTGCAACCCAGATGTTTCTCTTTGTGACTTTAGGAACCACAGAAGCTTTTCTGTTGGCTGCAATGGCTTATGATCGCTATGTAGCCATCTACAACCCTCTGCTCTACTCAGTGAGCATGTCACCCAGAGTCTATGTGCCCCTCATCATTGCCTCCTATGTTGCTGGTATTGCTAACGGCACCATGCACACAGTGGCTACTTTCAGTCTCTCTTTTTGTGGATCAAATGAAATCAGTCATGTCTTCTGTGATATTCCCCCATTACTAGCTATTTCTTGTTCTGATACTCAAATGAACCAGCTTATACTCTTCTATTCTGTGGGTGCTATTGAGTTATTCACTATCCTCATTGTCCTGATCTCCTACGGTTTCATTCTGTTGGCTATTCTGAGAATGCATTCAGCTGAAGGGAGAAGAAAAGTGTTCTCCACATGTGGCTCTCACCTAACTGGAGTATCTATTTATTATGGGACAATCCTTTTCAGTTACATGAGACCAAATTCCAGCTACGATTCAAACCATGACATGATCGTGTCAGTATTTTATACCATTGTGATCCCCATGCTGAATCCTATCATCTACAGTTTGAGAAACAAAGATGTGAAGGAAGCAATGAAAAAAATGTTGAAAGAAATTTGTAATTGATGGATGCTTTTAGAATTGAGTAAAACTACATGAAAATATAATGGGTGCCTTCAAATTTACATTGCCTGAAGCTAAATAAGCAATGATCAGTTGTTTAATTTAAGATGATGATCATACAACATTGTATCAATTGAAGGAAATTGTGTGCCTTGTATGCTAAATACACAGTGCAAAACAGAAATTAAATATTATTTGACATAAGTGTTATTGTTGTTAATAATTTTGTGATTAATTTCCCCTAACCCAAACACCATTTTAGTTTTTGAATCCTTTACCAGAAAGCAATGATCACATTGTATATAGCAATTCCTCATGTATTATAGAGTCAATTTCCTGTGTTGAAATCCTGGTGAAAAAATTCTGGTATTTGAATTTTTCCATCTAAACATATCTCCACACACTGAGATCCACTCTGTATGTAAACACGCCATTATTCAATTCATTCTCCCATTATTAAATTTTTTCCTTGATTTCTCAGTCACAGAAATAGATGGATTCTTAGTGAAACTACCAAAAATAAGTAATATAAGATTTGATATTTATTAATTATTCTCATTGTATGAAGAAAGAATTAAAACTGTAGAATAAAAACAAAGTTGTAGGCATGCAATATTGTGTGTATGTATATACATATATGTATATGGTGCATATATATACATATATATACATATATATATATACATACATACATATGACTGATCTAAAAACTTAACCAGACTTTGGGGATTTCTCTTATGTTAGATTCTGGCATAACCACTATTCTTGAATCCATAAGTACTCATCTTTCACTCTTATCATTCCTCAAATATATACCTATGAAACAAGTATCTTGAAGGGTAGTGAATATAAAGCTATCTTTCTTCTTCTGTCTCTGTCTCCAAACCCTTCTGTTTTGCTATCTTCTAAATCAAGGTATTAAATTGTGCATGGAAGTTTTCATGTGATACCCTGTGGTTTTTCTTTGATTTTGTTTTTTCACAAGATAAATGACCTTCATTGAGAAAGGAACATGTAAAAGAACACTGAGTAGGCTGTACATTAAAATCTACTTGAACATGACAGATATGAAGGATGTGTTTATAGATTCAAAGACAAAAACTTATACCATATTCTGTCATTGTGCAATTATAAAGCTTTGGGCTTTGCTTTTCATGTGATTAAAAACTATTACAGGTTTTCTGAACACAAGACCTAATCTGCTAATTAAATGTATCATTCTGTTAAATCAAAAGATTAGACTAAACACTCACCATAAAGTTCTAGATACCATTAATCATTTTGCTAACTTAAGTTGAAAGGACAAAGAAAGTCAAAAAAGCCTTTACTACATGAAATCACATAGGCCATTACAGATCAAAATGAATCGGAAAAGGATACCAATATACCTTACAATTTTACTCCTTTCTCTTTTCTAATTCCAATCATTACAGTTAGGAAAAAGAGAATATGAAAAAATGTACTTGGCACAGATATTAAAGAAAAGCAAGTCATCATGGTTATGGAAAAATTTTGAAATGGAAGAATAAATCAAAAGATTTCAGCATTTATCTAAAATAGTTGGATAAATTAGTTGGTATTTGTCAAATTAAGAATAAAATGTGCTAATAAATTGTGTTGATTTTATTTTTTATATATTTTTACATTTTTGTTTTTATATTTTACAGAAATTTCTTTTAAAAGGTTTTTAAGTTGTTATTGTAGAGTTGGGTAGAGAGGGTTTATCATTATATGAATTGGGTAATGATTAATGATTACAATTCTTTACTTACATTGCTCTCTCCTCATGTTTCTCCCCCATCTCCACTTACAAGATATCCAGTTCATTTTCTACAGTGTCTAATGAATATCACTGTTGTATTCATTCATACTTGTTCCACCTTTTACGTGCCCTCTTTTACCCTCCCAAATAAAAATAAACAAAAAAGACAAAAGAAAAAGAGAACAAAAACAGCAGCAATGACAACTAAAAATGTCTAATTTCCTTTTCTTGGAATTAATTTTATGGAGTATTATTTTATAGTGATCATCTGTACTTAGCTATTGAGCCTTTGTCCTGTTAGGCATATCCTGTATGTTAAAGTCATAGTAAGAAAAACAGCTTGGTACAGGCACACAAATAGGCCAGAAGACAAACGCAGCAGAATAGAAGAACTAGAAACAAACACACAAACCTATAGCCACCAAATATTTGATAAAGGAGTCACAATCACAGGATAGAAGAAAGACACATCTTTAGCAAACGATGCTGGAAGAATGGTGCCGGAAGAATTTGCTATTTACATGCAGAAAAATGAAGCTAGATATCCATATATCACCTTGTGCCAGAATCAACTCTAAATGAATCAAAGGCCTCAGTGTAAGGCCAGGTACTGTGAAAATGTTAACAGGAAAGGGTATGAGAAACCCTAAGACAACTGGGAATGGAGCTAAATGTCCTAATCAATGATCCAGAATCACAAGGAATCAAAGAATGACTTGGAAAGTAATGAGGAATATAATAAAATACAATTTTACCTAAAATTGTTAACTTATCAAAGACAAATGTTATAAAATCATACCACATAGATATGCATTAAATATGTGTATTATATTCTTTAAACAGTTACACAAAAGTACTTCAACTTAACATGTCATTTTGTGAATACAATGCATCATAAAGTTACAAAAGTTTCGACATGAAAATTTAAATGCATAGAAATTAGAACCAAATGGCCAAGTGTGATGTCTCATACCTATAATTTTTACCTACTGAGAAAGCAAGGAATTAGGGTAATAAAAGTTTGAGACTCTCCCAGGCAAAAAATTTGTGACAAAACATGTTTAAAAAAATGCCAGGCTTGATATGTGCCTATAATCCCAACTGCACAGTAGGGTCATATAGGAATATCCTCACCCTAGGCCAGTGGTTAGAAGCAATGAAAGATCCCACAATAAAAAAAAGAATAAACCAGTGCAAATAAGGGCAGAGGTGTAGTTTATACAGCATGATGCTTTCTAAATCAGCACAGGGTCTCTGACTTCAAAAGCCAGGACTTGGTAATACAAAAAACACAACATCAACAGAAAATATGAAAAAGTAATAATAAATGGGAAAGGAAGGAAAAAAAGAAGAAAGAAAATAGAAGGATACCTTATATACTGTTAAATCACAGAGAAAATGGCAGCTTCAACAAACGAAAATGTGAATAACAATTTATGAATTAAAAAATTTTAGAATACTACCTGACCAGTTTATAGGAGACCACAAAACATAATTTATTGTCAATTTATTGTTTTACAACTTCTTTCTACAAAATACATTAAAATGTGTATCCACATTTAATTGAAAACTCCTCATAAGGAATATTATACATCTAAAGTTACTATACATCTAAACAAAGACAATGAAACAATTGAGTATGTTCTTAATATGACATAGACAAGAACAGGTTTTAAATGTTTAGAAGATAATTCAGCATGGAGATTCCTACCAGATAATAGGCCAAAAATTATTCTATAATGAAGTTAATTCTGCACATATAATGGAAAAGACATTTATTGGACATCTTTGGTTGACAAGAGATAATCAAATATTAGATTGCTTTTAGTCAATTAAGAAGTCTACAGAAAAGAACCAATGGAAGGACAGAAATTTGTTTCAAAATGTAATATATATATGCATATATATTCACAATCATTTACATACAAAAGCATGCACATCACTGTCTCCAATATTTACAGTGCTTCCCTTTCTTAATATACCTCAATATTTTACAAATATTCTCCAACAGATGTTATGCTATCTTCCTATAATGAATTCAAACCTGAAAGCTTACTTTAGTCTATATAAAATATGGGGAACTGGTGATATTTCCCTTTTTAGCTATTTTTATATTTGTGAGTTCAATAACATGCAAGTTATTTCTACTATCCAAAAAATATGCCACAATAACATTTATGTTCTAACCCAAATGCTGTAGTGCATAACTTGAAGACAGAGATGGCAGGGAGAAAAATGGAGCAGAATGATGGAAGGAGTAATGTTGATTGAGATGAATTGCAATCAAAACCTGACTTTAGGAATTATGACCTCATTCTTCAATTATGCAATAATGTTTTTAAACATTATAATATAGCAGTAGGCATGACATCATATTTCAAACATTAGTTCCACTTAAAAGCAAATCATATATGGAGAGCATTTTTCATGATATACAATTACATATGAACTTCTTCATACTGTCAGATATATCTGAGACTATGGATAAGAGAAACGTCATCCTGGAAAAATGTAAAGGAAGTATTATTTTTTTAGGGTGAGGCAGGATATCCCTTCCCACCCCCCCAGAAAAGAAAACAATAAAGATAGTTTTAAATGCTTGGCATGACTATCATTTTAATATCCCAAAACTCTCTTTCTTCTGCATGAACCGAATGAAAGCATTTTTCACTTGCTTGTTCCTCAGACTATAAATGAGTGGATTCAGCATGGGAATCACAATTGTGTAAAACACAGAAGCTACTTGATCTTTTCCCAAGGAATAGGATTTCTTTGGTTTTAAATAAGTAAAGATGGTTGTGCTATAAAAAATGGTGACTCCCAGCAGATGGGAGGCACAGGTGGAGAAGGCTTTCTGCTTGCCCGATGCAGAACTGATTTTCAGAATAGTCAACAGAATAGACACATAGGAAACACCTATTATGGACAGAGATACTATCAGTGTAGAACCAGCAATGAGGAATATTACGATTTCAATATCATAGGTGTCACTGCAAGACAGGATTAAAATTGGGGACGTGTCACAGAAAAAGTGATGGATTATGTTGGAGTTGCAGTATTGTAATCTGCTCATCCAAAGGACAATGACAGAGGAATCCATAAAGCCAATCATGTAGCATCCAGTGAGCAGAGCCTGGCAGAGTCTTGGAGACATAATCACCTGATAATGTAGAGGTTTAGTGACAGCTATGTAGCGATCATAGGCCATGGCAGAGAGAAGAAAACATTCCGAAGCACTAAACATGATAAAACAGAACATCTGGGTGAAGCAGCCCAGGAATGAAATGTTCTTGGTGGAAGTCATCAAGTTCCCTAAGGTTTTAGGTGTGATGACATTTGAATAACATAGGTCAAGAAATGAAAGCTGAGTAAGGAAAAAATACATAGGACTGTGAAGCTGGAGATCCAGGTGAATTATCATGATCATGCCTAGGTTTCCAAGCACAGAAATCAGGTAAATCAGGAGAAACAGCACCGACAGTGTCTGCTGCATCTCTCCAGCACCTGTCAGTCCCACAAGGATGAAGGAGAATACACATGTGTTATTCCAGGCTCTCATAGTACAATGCTGCAAACTATTCAGAAATAAAAGGCTACGGCACAAATGACTTCAAGAAGTTTTATTCTACAGATGGTTCAGTGTTCATTTTTATATGATTTTGTTTTTCTCAAAATTGGTAATAAATTTACACTGCTGGACTCAGGTATCAAGCATGTAGACAGATGGACAGTTGAATACAGAAAGGATCTGAAATAGTTCCAAATGTTACCTTTCATGAAGAAGATACTAAATCTACCTACATGGTAGTCCATTGGTGCTAGTGTTAATAAAATATCCTAGATGTGGAAAATCAAGTGAAACTTCATATAACTTCATATTAATCCATTACATATGGATGTTGATTCTAGTCTTAGATAGTTGGCTTTAAACAGTATCACATCAGTGTATTCCATTTGACAATTATCTCTGTAAATATGAACAGAACGTTAGTCAAAGTAAATAATGGAAGGAGGAAACTTCAGTATATCATGTATTGTGCATTCATTTTCAATGTCAATTCAATCAAATCCCAAATTTTCACTTTTTGGTATTGTATTGGAGCACATTTATATTATATTGCTCGTAAAGGTTTCTCAATCATTTAAAGTAAAATTTCTTCCAAAAATCATATTTTGAAATAACTAAATCAAGCATACGTCACTTAGCATAAGGCCCATGTCATATATCTACAAATACTATTCTAACAAAATGACTGTTACCTGCTCTGATATACAGTTTTTATAAGAATACTCACTGTGAGCCAAAGAAAAAGAATTTGTCAAAAATCATCCATAGAATTGGTCAATCCTCAATTGGACACTAAAAATTAAGATGAATTAAAAGAGGTGAAATGTTCTGTGTCTTTGTTTTTTCCATGTATATACATTTAAAATAATTTATTTTGAACTTTCTTCTGTGTTAAATAAAATCACTCTAGAAACTTTGTTCTGGTGATTTAATCAAAACCATGCTGGGAACCTGTGCCTCAAAAGAAACCCAAACAGGTGTTTTGATTGTCTATCGATTTGTGTGTACCTTCTCTCCCAGCATGCTAGCACCAGGGTGCCTGATTTATAGGGCATGGAAAATTATGCAACACTGTATCATTCTCAGGGACCAGTTTCCAGAAAATAAATAACTTGGCATGTGTTCAAGGACAGAAGTTGACAGACTGAATGTGTAAATTATTGCCTTTTCTATATGGTTACAAATAGAAGAATGTGATCACCTTATCCTATACATGATGCCTTCATTAATCTGTGTGTGTGTGTGTGTGTGTGTGTGTGTGTGTGTGTGTGTGTGTGTCAGATAAACTTATATACAAGAAAAAGAGTACAGGAAAAAATAAACAGATAAAGGGGAATAAACTCGAAAAAAAAAAAAGAGAGAAAAATATACCTGCAAACAGTACAAGAAAAACCTCTGGTTTCCATTTCTTGGAGCTCATTTTGATGAACATCATTTTATATGGTCATGTGCACATTACTATTGAGACACTGTGAATTTTCTTGGATGAAGGAACAATCTAATTCCAATGTGTTCCTAAATAGTCATTCTTCTCTCATAAAATGTCTTCAGCATTTCAGGATCTTTTTCTATACCGCCAGAATCAAAGTACCACACTTGTTAACTAAGTTTTAATCAAGACTGTCTTCTGGCATATTGGTTTAATTTGTCCTTTCTTTAAAAAGAATATAGCCATCAGGTTTTGAAAAAGGGAGTAAAGATGTAGTAATAGGTGTGGAAGGTTTTCGGTTTAGTGATATATCCCACAGATCTATGAACTGCTGTCAAGCTAAACTACAGGACAATTCCACCACCTTCATTTCATTATAGAAAGGTAGAAATGAGGGCTCAAAATTAGATGTTTCTTCTGATATTCTTTTTGTTACATTAATGTGAAAATGGTGTAATTATCACAGATGTAACAACCTTTGGCTCCTATAGTTAAGCTTAATTACCTTTCCTGCTTCCTTTCAAACAAATGTTTCTCTATCCTCATAAGGTCTTTCTTATTGATTAATATGATTGCAATTTATTATATGATGCTCTTATTCTTTTATCATTGTATTACCAGACAAATCTCCTACCATGTTCCTTCAGTAAATTCATTAGAAAAGACACTGTGTGTGTCCTTATAATTATATCCCCAGGGTAGAAAGTATTATATGAAACATATGTTTTATTAAGAAAAGATCTATTGACTGAGTAATGCAAGGAATAATGTCTGATTAATAGTACTAAACACTGTTGATTAAGTATTGGAAAATATGAGTTTGTTTTAATTATGAAATGCCTTTGTGTTGTCATAAGTGACAAAACAGTCACAGGTATGTAAGTAATTTATTCCAGGATACACTCTTTTTATATATTTATAAATTTTTCATATATATAAATTTTATATATGATGTATATATGAATTTTATACTGCCATTAAAATGTAACTATGCCATTTTTTCGAGAAATAAAGCTGGAAAATAGCATACTGGGTGAAATATACTAGACCTAAGAAGAAAAAGAGTACATGGTCTCTCTCTTTCTCTCTGTCTCTTTCGTTGTTGATCATGGTGCTTGCACTCAGGGCCTGGATGACACCCTGACTTAGTCTGTTCAAGGCTAGCACTCTATCATTTTGATGTACAGCTCCACCTCCAGTTTTCTAACTGCTAATTGGATGTAAGTGTCTCACAATCTTTCCTGCCTGGACTGACTTCAAACTGGGATCCTCAAATCTCAGCCTCCTAAGTAGCTAGGATTAGACACATGAGCCACCAGTTCCTGGCTCATATGTAGATCTCAGACTCAAAATTCAACCTTTTATGTAAATACACACAAGGGAATATAGGTGTATACTCAATTAAGTTTATTAAAATATAGCATATGCAGGAGTGACACTCCATGGATTAAACCTTTCAGACAACAGGTAATTAAATAAAAAATTTAAAAATATAGAAACTCTGAAATAAATTAGAACGTGGGGTAGTGGGAAAGGAGATGAAAGAGAAAGGAAAGAGTAGATAAACACAGTGAGAATACTCAATGTAGGTACACAGTAAGGACACTGAGGGTGTGAAATGAGTCTGGGGGATGGAGGCAGACAGAATGGGAAAGAATGATGGAAGGAGTGACTCTGATCAAGAAACAGTGAACACATACATGGACCTTTCTAATGTTTGTTTGAAGTTCAGAAAATGAAAAGCTAAATAAACCCTAGAAAATGGATCAGGGTGGAAAATGGTAGCTGGAGATATTGAGGAAATCATAAAGTTACATAGGTAGTCATTCAGATTCTAAGTGAAATAAAATCTTAGTCATGCTAACTGAGACTTGAGTATATTATTTCACTCATACTTTGTGACTAATGGACTGCCAAGTGTGACTAATTTACAACTACCTCAGTGAATACTTGTTCTGGAAATAATTGGGTTTCAACCTGTCAGACAGAATGACAACACCAGACAAATCACATACAACAGACAAGGGAATCTTATCTAAAATACACTTAGAACTCAAAAAATTAAGTTCCCCAATAACAAATCCTCAAAGAAACAATTGCTCCATTAATAAGTGGGCTAAAGACTTAGAGACTCCTCTGAAGAGGAAATGAGAAGGGCTAATAGGCTTATGAAGAAGTGCTCAACATCACTGGCCATAAATAAATGCAAAACAAAATAACATTTAGATTCCACCTCACCCCAGTATGAATGGAATGGCCTTTATCAAGAAAACCAATAACAACAGACACTGGAGGGGATGTGGCCAGAAGGGAACCCTACCAGACTGTTGTGGGAGTATAAACTTGCTCAACCACTCTGGAAAGTAGTACGGAGGTTCCTCAAAAGCTAAACATAGATCTCCCCTAGGATATAGCAACCCCACTTTTGGGAATTTACCCAAAGAATCACCAAAAAGGCTTCAAACTTTTAGGAACAATGATATATTTCAACTTCATTATCTTAGTTATGGAGTGGTTGCATTTAAGAGCTGTAACATATGGAATAAAAGTGACACGTTTTGAACATTGTTACCCATTTGCTTGTTTTTCTCCCACTTTCCCTCCCCCCAATAAATGTACTAACTGTAATGGGGTCCCCCCCAAGGGAGGGACCACAATGTAATGGCATCCAAGGGGTGTTGGAAATCCCCCATCCCTCCAAGAGTCTACCACTCAGAGACAGTCTCAAGTAAAAAGATGGATTTATTGGGGGAAGTAAAAAGTATACTGACCGGCCAGGGTCATGGCCCAGACTTGGGAGCTGGGACCACGACCTGTGAAAAGAAGGCTAGTGGGCCAAGGCAGCAGCTGGAACCACATGTCCCAGGCCACGCTTGGGGTTGGGGTTGGGTTATAAAGGCAAATACCACATGATCAAGCCTGCCACACCCAGGTGGCCATCGAGGTTACAACACTTACAGAGCATGCCAGGTCACACGCAGGTGGCCAATGGAGCTACAGTCTCATAGTAACTGTTTAAACTCATTTTAGTTAGGCTTGGTGCATGGATTTGGTGGGGCTCACATGATGTAAGTGGATACGCCTACTCAGGGGAGAGCACAGGTTTAACCTTGAGCTTTCCACTACTCAGGTGGTTAAGCAGTTTACACAATCTTATCACAATGAAAGGAAACTTCCCTGGATGGGGCAGGGGAGATCTTAGTGAAGTTGGAGTAGGCTTCTGCTCTCTTTAACTAATCTGAGATGGAGTCAATCCAACATCCATCAACAGCCAATGATGGTGCTGGACAGATCTGAAACTCCACATTACACTCATTACCTTACATATGTAACAGTAAGCCCTCTATATATCACCTTGACCAAAAAAAATGGCATTTGTCAACTTCTACTTTCACAATGTTTTATAAAATAATGAAGGCATCATTCAGTTAATGACTGAAAGAAAAACAGAAAAGGGAATGTTGAAGAACTATCAGCAAAGTTATTAGAGCTGGGCAAGAAAATTCATTAAACAGGAAACGGACTGTTATGCCCAAATTTCGGGGTCCCCAAAGACTACCAAGGAGGTGAAAGCCACTGTAATCACATGAGAGTCTTTATTGCAAGCTTGAGCCTGGGCTCACTATTGTCACAGTCACCGAAACAGCGGGTCTGAATTGGGAGCCCAACCCACCATTCAACAGGGTTATTACAGGGTTTTGGGGAACATCCCATGAGTCACATCATCACACAGAAAATCATGTCACACTGCGGGAAAATCATAAAATAATCCTTAACTATGATTGGCCTAATCAATGGCGGGAACAGGCCTGGTGATGGTGATTGGCTAGCTTATGGGGTTCAAAATGATTGGTTTAGACAAATGATCTGGGTCGCAAGGGTGTTGATTAACTTTTGAAAGGCCAAACAGGAGTGACTCTAGGATCTGACACCATCTCTGCCATCCAAGCAGCGGCTTACTGGCTCTGGATGCTCCATCACTTTTGTCCCAGGAGGAGTGACTTTCCACTGGACTTGGACTCAGGGCCTGAATGCTGCCCCCAGCTCTCCAGCTCAAGACTAGCACCCTACCACTTTGAGCTCCACACAACTCTGTTCCCAGCACTCTGCTAGCTGCTTAGAGACAAGTCTCTCACAGGAACCTTTCTCTGCCCGGGCTGGCTTCGAACCGCAGATTTCAGATCAGTGAGTCTTACAAGAGGCCACTTTATTCCAATTAGAAGCAACAAGGTGGTCTACAAAGAAGTAGTTTTTAAGCATGCTCTCTTACCTGGAACTTATTAAGGGCCAGTATTAGATCTTGACAAACTTGTAGGAATCACCTGTGCTTCTCTGTGGGCCTGCTGGAAACTGTTACAAAAAACCTACAAAGAAGCTGGAATGGCAATTAAACATTTTGGTAGCCATAATTCTCCTTTTCTCACTATGCAATAATTATTTAGGACAATTTTACTTCCAAATTTCTTATCTAGAAATGTATTCTTGACTTCCAAAGCCTTTTTAACACTAACACAACACTTTAGCTTTTATCTGCATCGGAAAAACTGAAGCTCACAGGCATTCTGAAACCAGGTGCCGCCCTTTGCCTATGGGCTGCTTGTTTCAAAAGAGCCTCTTTTTTTTTTCTTCAGTCCCAGTTACTGCATGGCATGAACACCTTTGAATTTTTCCTTAATGTAAGAATTACAATTAGAAATACTTATCCATTCAGCTTTCCAATATATTAGTGAGAAACATTGGCCCACTTTGCCTTTTCTTCCTACATACATAGAGTTAATGAGAGTTTACTTCTATCCCATTAGTTTAATATATATATATATATATATATATATCCTTTTAAATCCAAATTTCTGACACTTAGCTCTGATTTTTTTTTAATTTTAATTAAAGAACCCTGAGAAATACTTTTTTAACTCTAGTTCCTCTTTAAAACAATGCAATAATACCTTTAAAGCATTTGTTAATGCCCAAACTTGATGACCATTTGAATTTAAACTTAAACTTAGTTTTGGATCATACTGCAGTCTTGAACATGTTCACACTCACACATGCACACACACACACACACATTTTCAAAAGATCTTAAAGCATGCTGAATAAGCATCGGCTGTACATTTTAAGACAAAAACCTTTGACTAATGATTTTAGCATTCTCCAGCCTCATTTTCCAGGGCTTGATAGTTTTAGTAAAACATTTAGTCTTAGTAAAACATTTTAGCACACCAAATAATTTTCTGCTTAAGAAGGCTGGGTGGGGGTCCCCCTAGAGTTCTTTTTTGCGAGCACTCTCACTGATTGACTGATTGTGGGCTGTCACCTGTACATCTTTCCAGAGAGCTAAAGTCAAGTCCAGGAGTGGAAGGAGCGTTCCCCATCATATGATTGTCAGTCAGGCACAGCGCAAGAAAGAAACACAAAAATAATCACAGGCACAAAGACCAGACAACACTTACAGACAGACTTAGGGAGCCGCAGCTTACAGGTTCGACTGTCTCTCCTGCCCCAGTGAGGGGGCAGACCACACAGTCTCACTGTGCCTCTCCTGCCCCTGTGAGGGGGCAGACCACACAGTCTCACTGTGTCTCTCCTGCCCCTGTGAGGAGGCAGACCACACAGTCTTGAGGCTCTCTCTCTCCTGTTCCTGTGTAGGAGCGGACCAGACAACCCCAAATATAGAGTGGACTGGACAGGCGCCTGTTAGAAGGGCCTCCTGGTCCAGTCCTTCAGGTTCAGGGTGGTAGTGGGAAGGCTGAGCCCCCTGTGGAGGGCTTGAGGTGTTCCCCAAGTCCTCCAGGACTGCCCATACGAGTGTGTCCACTCCAGCTGGTCCTTCACTACCTACAGGTTCAGATTCAGGCGGCTGGCCAAAACAGAAAACAAAACTACAAATCACACAGACACAGACACACAGAATGAACAGCGCTATTTTCTTACCTTCAGAGTCTGGGGTCTCGGGGGTCTCTGGGGCCATCCGGACGAAACCCCAAATGTTGTGCCAAGTCGCAAGACCACCACCAAGAAGACCACCAAGACTCAGACATTCCGAAATACAATAGCAAGGCAAGACTTTATTTAAGCGAACTGCAACTTGGGCCTCGTCCTACCCACCGACACAGCGGAGGTCAGGAGGAAGCCCCGAGCTGTGATTACACAGGGCTAATAAAGGCAAAGAACAAAGTTACAGCAATCAGGTGTTCAAGTAAGCAAGATTACGACATGGGCACAAATCTGATTGGCTCAGGGCTCAAGACATTCTGGGGGCGGTTAGAGTTAAGCATTCCTAGCAGTTAGAGTTCTTGACTGGCTGGGCCCTAATAAGCTTGTCCTGGGTCTGCTCACAGGGCCTGCTTATCTCAGGTTCACGTGGTAAAGTGGGGCCTGACTTCAAAGTCTGGCACTTCAGACATGTTCTGTAGTTATTCCAGGAAGCCTCAGGCCCAAGCTACAACATAGAGGTGTGATGGCTGCTCAGGTTCTTCATGACAAATTTCCAGAGTTTTGAATCTGAGTGATCATTGAGATAAATTTATAAAGAGAAATAAGAAAGAAAATGAAAAGGAGAAGAGAAGAAAGGAAGACAAGAAGGGTTGAAAATAGTAGCAACAGTAATAAAGCTGTAATAGAGATCCTGAGATTATATTTTGAGGTGCCAGACTTTGAAGTCAGGCCCCACCACATGAACCCCATTTTAGAATCGAACCCTGAGCCAATCAGATTCGTACCTGTGTTCTAATCTTGCTTGCACAGCTGATTGTTGTAACCTTGTTCTTGGCCTTTATAAGCCCTGTGTAATCACAGCTCGGGGCTCCCTCCTAACCTCCGCTGTGTCGGTGGGTAGGACGAGGCCAGAGTTGGCAGCTCGTTAAATAAAGCCTTGCCTTGCTTTTGCATTTCGGAGTGTCTGAATCTCGGTGGTCTTCTTGGGGGTGGTCTTGCGACTTGGCACAACATTTGGGGGCTCGTCCGGGATAGCTCCAGAGACCCTGAGATCCCAGACTCCGAAGGTAAGAAAACAGCGCTGTTCATTTGTCTTGTCCTGTAATTTGTCTGTCTGTCTGTTTTGCTTTTTGCTTATACTTGTAGGGCACGAGTCAGTTTGGTTTTTGGCCGGAACTGACCAGGAGGGCCTCCCAAACGAGACTCAACCCGCCCACCTTGTACTTGGGTCTGCTCCTTCCGCACCCTTGCAGGAGGTTGTGGGCCAACTCGGGTCCACTCCTTCTTGCAGGAGGTTGTGGGCCGACTCGGGTCCATTCCTTCTGCACCCTTGTAGGAGGTTGTGGGCCAGCTTGGGAGATCTCCAACTCGTAGCTTTTCTTGTTCTCAGGCCTGTGTGTTTTCCTCCTTTTGTTAATTGTTTTGTTTTTTGTAGCCTTTTGGACTGAACATCTGATCAGAGCTATGGATAACGTTCTATCTTGAGGACCTCCATCTAGCCCCCTAGACTTGATCCTAGCTCACTGGAGGGAGGTTAAGGAAGCTCACTGGAGGGAGGTTAAGGGAGCTCAGAACCAAGGTGTGGCCCTTAAGAAGGAAAAGTGGATCACCCTGTGCAAGTCAGAATTGTCCACCTTTGAGGAAATTGAGGGAGCTTTGACATAGGTAAGATCAGGACTTTGCAACGCCTAATCTACACCCCTCGTTTGGGCCATCTAGAGAAATTGTACTCACCTATCCTCCAGGGAGGAAGCACGGAGGAGGAAATGTTTCCCGCTCCATACTCCCCACCCCAGTTAACTCTACAAGAGGAGGACTCTGAGGAAAATTTTTCAGCTGTGCCCTCCGCTCCGGAGGGTCCTGCCCAGTCAACTCGCCGGCGCCGACAGCCCAGGACACGGACGCATCAGCCCCAAGTCCAAGTCCTGACCCGCAGCCGCCGACAGAGTGGACGTAGGGCCAGCCCAAGCCACCCACAGGTGGCAGGGAGTGACCTCACCATGCCGCGCTGTCATCTCTGTGTTGTTTGTAAGTCTAACAGTCTCTTTTGTGTCACTAGAGACATGCAAAACAGAGGTACAGAGACTATTCTTGTAAGAAATGGTGACAGGTCCTTTGGTTACTACATTGGGCCCTACTGGCCCATGCCTTACCTCTATGTCATCCCCTAGACATGCAAGCCATTGAAATGGACAGAATGGAGCCATGATTGGCTCCCAAGGTACCAAAAAGAAAAAGGGGGAAATGAGGTGCCAGACTTTGAAGTCAGGCCCCACCACGTGAACCCCATTTTAGAATCGAATCCTGAGCCAATCAGATTCGTACCTGTGTTCTAATCTTGCTTGCACAGCTGATTGTTGTAACCTTGTTCTTGGCCTTTATAAGCCCTGTGTAATCACAGCTCGGGGCTCCCTCCCCGAGGACGAGGACCGAGTTGGCAGCTCGTTAAATAAAGCCTTGCCTTGCTTTTGCATTTCGGAGTGTCTGAATCTCGGTGGTCTTCTTGGGGGTGGTCTTGCGACTTGGCACAACATATTTTATATAATCCCGAGATTGAATTATATTTTCAAGGTGCAAAAGTGATTACTGAGTTAGTACACTGAGGAGAACCTGCAGATATAAGTGAAGGAGAAATGTGTAGTTTTTGCATTGGATAGGATTTTATAATTAAAACAGACATTATTTCCATAGAATCTCATGTTTACACACACTAAGTAAGTACTCTATGAGTAACTTGTGCAAGAAATGCATTTCAAATGATTAGTCCATAGTGTGATGCAAGGCGTTGTAACATATATTAGAAAAATATAAAAACAAGTAAGGGAGCTTACCCTTTAAGTTTTTATTCAAAAAGAATCCAGATAATACATATATCCTAATCTAGTTATTGAATTTTTGTAAGTTGAATATTTCCCATGTATACAGAACCCAATGAAGAGCCAGACTAAAGCCATTTTGAAGTCAGGCCCCACTTTACCACAGGAACCTGAGATAAGCAGGCCCTGTGAGCAAACCCAGGACAAGCTTATTAGGGCCCAGCCAGTCAAGAACTCTAACTGCTGGGAATGCTTAATTCTAACCGCCCCCAGAATGTCTTGAGCCCTGAGCCAATCAGATTTGTGCCCATGTCGTAATCTTGCTTACTTGAACACCTGATTGCTGTAACTTTTTTTTTTTTTTGCCTTTATAAGCCCTGTGCAATCTCAGCTCGGGGCTTCCTCCTGACCTCCGCTGTGTCGGTGGGCAGGATGAGGCCCGAGTTGTAGCTCGCTTGAATAAAGCCTTGCCTTGTGTTTGCATTTCGGAATGTCTGAGTCTCGGTGGCCTTCTTGGTGGTCTTCTCGCGACTTGGCATAACACCCAAACCATGAAATACAATGTTGTTTACATGCTTAAAGTCTTTCTTACATTTTTATCTATTCACTGTAATCCCAAGTGTTCTTATGGTATGGAAAGGTATAATTAATATAATAGCAAGTTTTAAAAGACAAGGTTATGAAAGACTGACATGGGAAAAATTATGAATTTTAAAATTGCATTTAATTTCCTGGTAACAAATTACTTAGAAATTTTTTGTATCTAGGAGGTCTTTTAGAATGTATTTACATTTTGTGGTGTGGTGTTTTTTAAGTTTATGTCCTGCTTTTTTTTTTCTTTTTGTCAGTAAGGCTTGAACTCAGGGCTGTGAAAAGAACCAAATGAAAGGAACCCCCTTTCTGAGTTCCTAGAAACAGCAGGATTAGACAAGGTAGTTGGCCTAGGGAGGGGCAAACCTAAGCTGAATAACAGGAACCCAAAGCAGCTTGACCTAGAGCTGCTTGACCTTGGCAAAAGAAAGGAATGAGGAAGACTACTCAGTGTAGGGGAAGTTCCAGGAAGAGAAAGATTTAAGGTTAATTAAAATCAGTCACACCCAAAACTAAGAATCATATTGCTTTATTTATCAGAGTTTACCTGAATGGTGATCTCTATTTGTAATCACTAACTGCCAATTCTGCTTCTGTAAGTCTGCTTGCTATCCCATGCACTATCATCTGGTTGTGGTACATATGATTTTTGCCCTGAGATTCTTAACCCATAACCACCTGCGTGTGATACATGTGATTTTTGCCTTCATAACCCTCCTGCAACTGAGGCTCAGGGCTACTCACTCCCAAGTTGAGTGTTCCATAAACGAACCTTGGTTTGAGACAAAGCATGGCCTATCTGTCCCGGCAGAGTTGCTCCATTTTAGGGCCTGGCCAATGTCCCTGAGTATTTTCTCTTAAGGCTAGTACTCTACAACTTCAGGCCAAAGCATCATTTCTGGCTTTCTGGTGGTTCCTTGGAGATAAGAGTCTTACCGACTTTCCCGCCCCAGCTCGATTTGAACTGTGATCCTCAGATCTCAGTGTCCTGAGTGGCTAGGATTATAGACATAAGCCACAGCACCCAGTTCTATTTTTATTTCCATGAATGCAAGTCTAGTTCACGTACTTAGTAGAACATTAAGGATAAGTAACTGTGTTTTATTTGTGATGAATTATATCATAATCTATATGTTTATAGGATTTCTAAAAACTTCATAAATTATATTCCCCAAAAGAAGAAATTGAATTTCAGAACATTGAAGTTACCAACTCAGCATAACATTAATAATTAGAGTCACAGTGTGGGCTGTTTTGTAAAATTATGTTTTTCCACAAAGGAATCTTTTCTGAAGTGAATTCCAGAGTGCCTTTGCCATGATCATGTTTGCATAAATGATCATTATGGAACCATTGCTTTGTTTTGAAAAAATCATCTAGATGGATTTCTTTCCTACAACAAAGAGAATTACCTCATTCTAAATTCCCTATGGACCCCAAGTAGTTCAGATTTGGTATAAGAGTCCAAACACACAGGACTCATAGTATTTCAAAATTCAGAGAACATTTCTTTTTCATGGGTAAGAGGATATTTTCCTCATTTAAATTGTTTTGAAAGTCATAGTGATTTTGTATAGAGTATACATGTGGATATCTACATCTTACAGGAAATATTTTATATTTATTTAGAGTTTTACATTACAAGTTGAATAAGAGTATTCTGAGGCTCTAGAGGAGAAAAGATAAAGATTTTTGCACATATTTCAGTCAATAGATAGACATTGCATTAACATAGCAATGTGATTTGTTTTGTGAATAAAGAAGTTAATCATCCGAGATAAGGGAAATAACAATAGATTTCAATTAGTTCTTGGAGCTATTTTCATTTAACTTCAACAATTCTTTTCTGACATGGTACTTTTAATATTGAGATTATTCCAAAGACTGGATTAGTTAATAGCAACAACAATTGGTTTAAATTTTATGATTAATATATTCTTGGTATCTTTCAGTACATTAAGAGTGGTGCCATCTACTATCATCTCAGGGATCATATTTTCATAGTTCTGGCATGTCATGATGAGATTATCATACATTAAGTAGAAATTGTGAAAAATTGTGAGCTATGAGAGAAATCTAAGTTTGAGTTCTAGCCTATTAAATTGAAATATTTTTCTTTATTTTTTCACTTTTATTCTTATTGTGAAGGTGTTGTACAGAGGGGATGATGCAGATAAAAAGCGCATTTCTTTTTGAATGATGGCACCTCTTACCTTCCTCTCTCCCAGCTTTTCTCTCCCATATTCACTCACAAATTATATAGTTTATTTTCAACATAGTGTCTTGTATCTTTGCATTTGGATTTTTTCCACGTCTTCCATTACTTTTTGAATGGTACAATACTTTCTGATAGTAGAGTAGAATTCTACCATAATTTTTTGATCCATTTGTCCACTGTAAAACATCTTGGTTGATTCCATATCTTAGCTAGATAATCTACGTAAGACCTGGAAAAATATATGACACATCATTATTTTATGTATAAAAAACTAAGTACCAGTGATACATATAATTTAACCAAGTTCAAATTGCTACCCTCTTTTAATGGCTTAATATCACCTAATGGCTTCTTATAATCTTGTGTAATTTATTACTTTAATATTGTCCAAATTTGACCATGTGAGATGATAAACTGATTTTCCATTTAGTTTTTCTATTTTATCAAATGTAATAAAAATTCTAGAATTCATATGTATTTTATTTAACTTAATGTTTAAAAAACTAACCATAAACACAAATGTTTCTAATATCCTAAAATATGCTAATATAAGTAGCTGTTATACATGCATCTTATCTTAATAAACATTGCTAAATAGCTTTATTTTTCTCTGCCATATCTACAGTTTCCATAATGAAATAGATTAACATTCTAATGAGACACAATTTAGAATGAAATATGACTGAGCTCATAAATTGATATTTATTGATTTACATTAAACAAGAAACACATTAGCATTTACTAGCAGATTAAATTGACAAGTCTATTAAAGGAACTTATGTTTAGCTATTACAATATTATTTTGTTCCAGTACTGGGCTTGAACTCATAGTCTTATGGTCTTACTTGGCTTTCTCACTAAAGGCTCTTACCTACCACTTGAACCAGATACACACACACACACACACACACACACACACACACACGTAATATATTAATCTAGAAAGTACATATAAAACCTAAAAGCTTAATAGTTTCTTATTTGAGTCATTCATGGCTCTGTGTTTAAAATAATCTTATTTTATGCTCCTCTTATTTTTTATATGAATAAAATCCAGAGGTCACATTTCATATGCAAATACTCTTCTTGGATAATTAAAAATTTAATTCAATAAAATGTGTTTTCATGCATATAACATAATAGTACCTTGCAATCACCCCCTTGACGATGACAAGTGTAAGTACTTTAATAATTGATTTTCTTTGGTTTGGAGGAGAAGTCATTTGTATAACTTTATGATGACCAGGTGCTAAGCATGTAAATTTTATAAGCAAAAAGAGTATATGTATTGGCCCACATAAGTGCAAAATCCAAGGGATATACTATCCTCAGGCACAGCTGGGTCTAGCACCATAAGTGTTGTCACCAGGACTCAAGTCTCCATCTTGTGGCTCTGTTTCCCTCCACACTGGCTTTCTTTTCTGACTTGTTCATTGAACATGTTCACATACTGGTTTGAGTTTTTCACCTGACAAAGCTAAAGCTTTCTCAGTGAAGAGAGGTTCTCTTCTACAAATCAGTAAGCCTCCCAGGGCAGAGTATCACTGGATAAACTTGAATCAAGATGGGAAGCAACAGGTAAGAGAAACATGAAGGAGTTGTCATTATTAGATGGAATGGATGCTTGGCAACAACAACAAAAAACTGATGTCTAGGATTAGCCGAGATACTGGGAAAGCCTAATCTCTCTGATTTAATATTGAAGTTTAGTGGTGACAGCTAGTGTTCTTTCTTCCTTAATAGTGGAATAATTCTGAAAATACCTTTCAGGGATGTGTCCTGATCTCAGGGAGTCTATCTAAAGTCATTTGGGAAGGAATGATAGTGTCAAAGAGCATACATGGGATAACACCACAGTGTCTGAGCACAAGTGAACTCAGCTGTGTGTGAGAGTGTGTTTGGCATTGCAAAACAGGAAAATGATACACTAGCAAATAGTTCTGTGAGGTTAAGTCAGTTGTAAATGGAATTTAATTTCTTGTTCTCATGTTAGTCTTTTGCCAAATTGAACTGGTACATTATTGTGAATCTGGGTGAATCAATCCCTTTTTAGTTACTGCAGAAGAAATGGACTCTGCTTTCAATGTGTTGTGCTCCTCCTTACCAGTTTGGTAGCTGTCCGAGGTGCTGAATGTGATCGCTCATAGACTTACTTTCTACTGAACAAAAAGAAGCTGCCTGTCAAAAAGTGTACAGCAGTTAGATTAGAAATGTACGCACTGCCTTACTTATGAAACCGTAACCCCTCTGACCAGCACTTTGATAATAAAGAAAAAAATTACAACCATGATAAAAACAAAAAGAAGTGCACAGCAAGGTCCTTCCTATTGTGAAAATTCCCTTCTGGTGCAATGAAGTGTGGATTGCTTCTATCAATACACCCTTGGTGGAATTGGGATATGCATTTCCTTCTCCTGAGATTAATTGAATTAAGAAAAAATAGTATCAGGAACTATATCCAAGAATCAAATATTTCTTTGTGACAAATATATAATTTGTCCTTTGAAAAATTATTTCACTATCTCAGTGATCTTGATTTTCTAATAATTTTGAAATTTCCATAAGAAACACTAAAATTTAGTAAACTATAGTGGTAATTAATTTGAATAGAAATTTAAATCTAAAGACTTTGCAAAAATAAATGAGTTGAGAAAGAGAAACATATTTCATATTACTAAGCTAAATTTTGAAATAAAAGTAAATAATAGAGACTAAAATTTGGCAAAGGAATCATGTATACTTCAAGATAAAATTGTGAACAAGGAATAAGGAAGACAATTGTATCCCTAAAATGAAATCCATTATACTAAATAAAATTAGCCATTTGCTAAAAGACTAGCCATACAATGGTTTTTGCTTAAAACGGCCATCTAGTCAACAATTTAAAAATTAAATCTAATGCACCCTGCTTTCAAGTTATATGTAAATATTTTACAGTAAACCCAATTATACTTCACAATTATATTTACCTGTGAGGTTATTTTGGGTCCTCTTAGTTTAAGAGGCCTGAAATATAAAACCATGAGCTGTGTAAAAAATTAGTATTTCTACCTGGGTATGTGCTTTCCACTCAAAAGTAGTTTTTTTTTATTCAAGTATTCTTATATTTATGCATCCTGGTGAATTTTCAGATTATGTAATACACTAAAAAGGGGTAGGGATTCTTGCAATATTCATTGAACTACATAAAATTAGGTTAATTTGCAAGATTATCAAACAGGATAAAATTAGCTAACAAAGGAAAGAAAATTCTATCTTGGTTACCTTATTAGCTAAAATTAATGTACTTACATCAAATTCTCCATTACAGCTCATCTCATTTCAACCAATGAATTTGAGGAGTCTTAGCAAAGATACAGACAACAAGGACAGAGACAGCAGCTACAGGATACGTCATTTGGAATCAAGAGGTCAAAAGTGCAATGGACAGACTATCATCAGGTTTGGACATATATAGATTTTCTTTAAAGAACATGACTGAAATCACCACGTTTATATTGATGGGTTTCACAGATGATTTTGACCTGAAAGTTGTCTTATTTCTACTGTTTCTTGCAATCTATCTCTTTACACTGATAGGAAATTTGGGACTGGTTGTGCTGGTCATTGGGGATGCCCGTCTCCACAACCCCATGTACTATTTTCTCAGTGTCTTATCATTTTTAGATGCCTGTTATTCTACAGTTGTGACCCCCAAAATGCTGGTCAATTTCTTAGCAGAAGATAAATCCATTTCATTTATTGGATGTGCAACGCAGATGCTTCTCTTTGTGACCTTAGGAACCACAGAATGCTTTCTGTTGGCTGCAATGGCTTATGATCGCTATGTAGCCATCTACAACCCTCTGCTCTACTCAGTGAGCATGTCACCCAGTGTCTATGTGTCCCTCATCATTGCCTCCTATGTTGCTGGAATTGTACATGCTACTATACACACAGTGGCTACTTTTAGTCTCTCTTTTTGTGGATCAAATGAAATCAGTCATGTCTTCTGTGATATTATCCCATTACTAGCTATTTCCTGTTCTGATATTCAAATGAACCAGCTTCTGCTCTTCTACTTTGTGGGTGCTATTGAGATGGTCACTATTCTGATTGTCCTGGTCTCCTATGGTTTCATTCTGTTGGCCATTCTGAGAATGCGTTCAGCTGAAGGGAGGAGAAAAGTGTTCTCCACATGTGGCTCTCACCTAACTGGAGTGTCTATTTATCATGGGACAATTCTCTTCAGTTATATGAGACCAAGTTCAAGCTATGATTCAAACCATGACATGATAGTGTCAATATTTTATACCATTGTGATCCCCATGCTGAATCCTATCATCTATAGTTTGAGAAACAAAGATGTGAAGGAAGCAATGAAAAAATTGTTGAAAGAAGTTAGTAAATGATGCATTGTTTTAGAATTGAGTAATCGAAAAGAAAATATAGTGGATGCCCTTCAAATTTATATGGTTAGAAACTAGATCAGAAATGATCAGAAGTTTGAATTAAGAATGTTCTCATGCACTATTTTTTCAGTTGAAAGGAACTGTATGCCTTGTATGCCAGACACACAGTCTAAAATATATATTTTTGGACATAAATGTTATTGCTGTCAATAGTTGTGTGATTAATTTTCACTTAAGTTAAACTCAGCTCACGTTTTTTGAGTCCTTTACTATAAAACAATGATCACATTGTTCACAGCAATTCCTCAGCACGCATCACACAGTCAATAGTATGTTTTGAAATCATTGTGAAAGAAACCCCATATTTGAATTTTTTCCTTCGTAATATGCCCTCACACACTGATATCCACCATAAGAGTGAACAAGCCATTATTAAAATTCATTCTCCCTTATTAGATTCTTTCCTTGAAATCTTCAATCACTAAAATTGATTGAATTTTTTCTGAAATTATCAGAAGTAAATAAGATTTAACATTTATTAATTATTTTCTTTTGTCTAAAGAAAGAAAAAACTCTAGAGGAGAAACAAGCTTGCACTCATGCAATATTGTATGTATACATGAATATGTATTTGCATGCATATATGAATGATTATCATTATATCTGAGAAATTAATCCAACTTAGGGGATTTCTTTTATGCATGATTTCTGCATAACCACTATTCTTGAAATTAAAAGTAATAACCTTTCATTGCTATCATTCTTCAAATACACATCCATGGAACAAGCATCTAGAATGCTTGTGAATGTACTGCAGTCTCTCTACTACTGCCACTCTCCCCTCTCCACTTCTCTACCAATTAAGTCAGTGTATTAAAGTAGTGAAGGAAAGTTTGTATGTGATGCCATGTGGTTTGTTTTTTTCGTTAATGTTGCTTTCTTTCAAAGTGTTTCAACACTAATGACCATTTCTTGAGAAAGGAATGTGTAAGAGAACACTGAGGAGACCATGCAGTAGCATCTATGTGAACATGACAGATATAAGCAATGAGTCCGTAGATTCAAGGACCAACATTTATACGATTTTCTGTCACTGAGCAATTACAATGTTTTGGGTTTTACTCTTCATCTGATTAAAATCAATTATATTTTTTCATATATAAACCCAATCTACCACTTAACTGCATCATTCTGTTAAATGCTGAGATTAGACTAATAAGTAACCATAAAATTATAGATACCATTAAACATTTTGCCAGTGTAAGTTCATAGAACAGAAAGATAAATCTAAAAAGCCTTTACTGTGTGAAATGGCATAGGCCTTTACTAGATCAGTACACCTTAGCAATTTAGTGACTTGTCACTTCCAATTTCCAAGAATTACAACTGACAAGAAATGAGAATACAAAATTTGAACTCTACATGACAGAGCTATTAAAGGAAAATAAGACATTATGAATAAGACAGAATCCTGAAATAGAAAAATAAAGTCAAAGATTGAAATATTTGTGTAAAAGAATTGAATAAATTTTTGATAGCTTTCAATTGCAGAAATAAATTAACTCCTGAAATAGTATTTATTTTAATCACATAGAAAGCAATGAGGAATGTATTTATATATAATTTTATCTTAAATTGCTAACTTATGAAAGACAAATGTTATAAAATCATACCATGTAGTTACATAGTATTTGTTTGTTATATGATCATTGAATAGATCTACAAAGGGGCTTCAACTAAACATGTCATTGTATGAGTACAATGTGTCTTAACTTTACACATTTTTCAACAAAAAATTTAAATACATGAAAACTAGAACTATCGGCCAACTGTGGATGTTTATAATTATAACACTACCTACCCAAGAAGCAAGGTAATAGTGGTATAAAAGGGTTAGAGTGTGCCAGACAAATTACTAGTGGCCAACATGTAAAACATAACCTAGGCATGGTATGGGCCTAGAATTCCACCTGCACAGCGAATATGTATATGGATAGTCTTTCCCTAGGCCAGTGGTTAGAAACAATAAGATATACACATAAAAATAAATAGTGTAACTTTGGTTGACAAATATTATCAAATGTTAGATGGCTTTTAGTTAATTAAGAAATCTGCAGAAGAGAACATAGGATATGACAGAAATTTTATTTCAACATGTAATATACACATATACATATATTCACAATCATTTACATACAAAAGCATGCACATAACTGTCTCCAATATTTATAATGTGTTTCTTAACACATTTCAATATTTTACAAATGTTCTCTAACCTAGAATATGCTATTTTCTTATCAAGAATACATTGTTCTACATAATGTGGTAACTGATGATTTTTACAAATTTAGCTATTTTTATGATTATGAGTTAAATCTCTTGAAAGTTATCCCTATTATTCATAAAAAGTGCCACAGTAACATCTATGTCCTAACACAAATGATATGCTACATAACATGAAGAGAGGGTAGGAAAGAAAAAAGGAGGAGAATATAGCAGTAGGTACATCATACTTTGAACATTACTTCAGCTTAAAAGCAAATCATATATGGAAATCATACACTTAAGACATTTTGCATGATATATAAATACAGTATGAATGTATAAAATAAAACTCTCATAAATACCAGGGATAATGCACAGAAAAATTAATTCTGGACAAATATAAAGGAAGTATTCATTTTTTTAGAGACACAGGAAATCACCATACCCACGGAAAATGACAAACACAAGTTTAAATGCTTAGAATCACAGTAATTTTAATCTCCTGAAACTCTCCTTCTTCTGCATGACCCGATTGAAAGCATTTTTGACTTCCTTGTTTCTCAGACTATAAATGAGTGGATTCAGCATGGGGATCACAATAGTGTAAAATACAGAAGCCACTTGGTCCTTTCCCAGGGAGTAGGACTTCTTGGGTTTTAAATAAGTAAAGATCATGCTGCCATAAAAAACAGTAACTCCCAATATATGGGAGGCACAGGTGGAAAAGGCTTTTTGCTTTCCTGAAGTGGAACTGATTTTCAGAATAGTCGAAAGAATGGACACATAAGACACACATATTATGATAAGTGAGACTATGAATGTGGAGCCAGCAAGAAACATTATCATCATCTCAGTGCTATAGGTTTCATTGCAGGACAGCATCAAAATTGGGGATGTGTCACAGAAAAAGTGTTGGATTATGTTGGAATTGCAGAAATGCAATCTGCTTACACAAAGGTCATTGACAAGGGAATCCATAAAGCCAACCATGTAGGACCCACTGAGTAGGGCTCGGCAGAGTCTTGGTGACATAATCACTGGATAGTGCAAAGGGTTACATATTGCAATGTAGCGATCATAAGCCATGGAGGCCAGGAGAAAACATTCTGTAGCAACAAGTAGAACGAAAAAGAACATCTGCGTGAAGCAGCCCACGAATGAAATGCTTTTGGAGGAAGTCAGCAAGTTCGCTAAGGTTTTAGGTGTGATGACATTTGAATAACAAAGGTCAAGGAAGGAAAGGTGAGTGAGGAAAAAATACATAGGAGTGTGAAGCTGGTGATCGAGCCAAATTATCACTATCATACCTAGATTCCCCAGCACAGTAACCAGGTAAATCAGGAGAAACAGCAGAGAGAGGACCAACTGGATCTCTCCAGAATTTGTCAATCCCGCAAGGATAAACCAGGGCACATTTGTGTTATTCCAGGTTCGCATAGTGTGCTGCTGCAAACTATTGAGAAATGAGAGGTGACAACATAAATAACTTCAAGAACTTTTATTGTACAGACAGTTCCATGACCAATTTTAACAATTAATTTAGTTTTTCTCAAAATTGGTAGTAAATTTAAGCTTTGGCTCAACTATCAACGACTAAGCATATGGGCAGACTGAGACTTGAATGGAGCGTACAAACAGTAACATATTTCCTAATGAGAAAGGATATGAAATTATTCCAAATGCTATCTTCTATGAAGGAATTCAATATACTTAAGTGGTAGACCATTGGTGCTATTATTACTACAATATCCTCGATGTGGGAAGTCAAGAGACATTTCAAATAACTTTATCTGAATTCATTGTATATGGATGTTGATTCTAGTCTTAGAAATTTGACATGAAACAGCATGATCATACAAGTGAATTCAATTTGATAATTATCTCCATAAATGTGAACAGAATATTAGTATGAGTAAATAATGAGAGGAGACATCATCAGTGTAACATGTACTATTCAGTCATTTGCAATGTCAATTAAATCAAATTCCAAATTTTCACTTTATGGTATTTTACTAATGCACATTTGTAGCATGTCACTCATGAAGGTTAAATTATTGCTTGTATCATATACTTCTATACTTCAATGTTCTTCATTTAAAATAAATGTTCTTGAAAAAAACAGATTTTGAACATCTACTTGAAGTCTACATTTTTTTCTAGCAATGCTGACATCACTTAGCATAAGGTGCAAGTTATATGTGTACAAATACTCTTCTCACTAAATGACTGTTATCTGCTCTGATTTTACAGTTTTTATAAGTATACTTACTGTGTGCCAAAGATAGTGAAAATCAAAGAATTTTTCAATGATCATCCATAGAATTGGTCAATTTTGAGTTGCCTTTCAAAAATTACAAAATGAATTAAAAGAGGCAAAAGTTTCTGTGATATAGCAGCATTTGTTTGCCAATGTACACACACTTTTTGGAATCTGAGCTATATTTTTCATTTCTCCTGTGGTAAATTAAATCACTCTAAAAGGTTTGTTCTGGCTAATTTAATAAAAAAGTATGCTGGGGACCTATGCCTCCAAAGAACCACAAACAAGTATTTTTATTTTCTATAAATCAGTGGTTACCTACTCTCCCAGCATGAGAGCTTCAGGGTGCCTGATTTAAAGGGCATGGAGAATTATGCAACACTGTGTCGTTCTCAGGGACCAATTTCCAGTAAAAATAAATAAGTTGGCATGTGTTCAAGGACAGAAGTTAAAGTACTAAATGTGAAAAGTTTTGCTTTTTCTACCTGGTTACAAAATGAACAACATTAACACCATATCTTATAGATGATGTTTTGGTTAAATATAGGCCTTAGTCACTGAAAGTTCAGGATTTTTTTATGTATAGATATATGTATGTATACATATATATTTATTACTATACATTATATAAAACAGAAAAACTCCTAATAATTACCAAGTTTTAGCACAATATTACTTTGTGACTATCACTATAGAGTGAAATTTTAAAATGTTAATATAAAAATTACATATTGAAAAGTATGATTATGTCATGTATAGAACATATGTATTATAAATTATGGAGGAGAACAAAATTCAGAGGAATAAATGGGTGTCATTTTAAATTATGCATGATTTTGTTAATCATTTCGCCAAGTGCACACGGTCCTTGTTTTATGTTAACACTTGTTTCATGTTAACACTTTGTGAGTATCACAACCTGGCCTGGTGACCTCTCACACAGTGCACACTTGCTCCCCAGCCCTCTGCCATCATAGTAATTATTGAGCTTCACAGGACTGTAGATGCTCTGCTTCCTGGACTGGTTGTGTACTGTCCTGTATCTGTATGTGCTACCTATGAACTATGACTTACTGTGTAGCTGTACTGGATTGTTTATTAAAAAAAAAAAAAGAACACTTGTAAGGAAATCATAAAGCAATCCTGATGAGTTTGTCAGTAATATACTGGCAATACATCCCCATCTATTTGGATGCACATAAAAAGGAGAACATTTCCATAAAATGATGAGGAAGACTGAAAGAATGATAAAGAAATTGGAATAATTCATCGAGTTTTAGTTTTTTCCCCCCAGATGCGAAAACCAAAGGAGAAATTGAAAAGTCATGAAGTGAGAATCAGAATAAAATTTTCCAGAGTTTGAATCCATCATAAAACCCATTTCCTATCATTATAAAAATTCACTGTTAAGAAACTAATGTGATTATAGACCAGATTTTCAAACAACAACTTATTGAAGCAAATAGAGAAGTATCGCCTTATGTACTATATGCTTGATGTAGTTTTACAAGACCTTACATTTCAATCAGTTTTGTTGTTATGAGAAAGGAAAAACTTGTAGATTCAAAGTCCACGGACAAACTATGTGAGCAGCTGAGCTTGAAGGAAATGAATGTGAAATGTGTGACTTTTTAAATTTTTGTTTCCTTTGTGACATAAAATTTTATGAAGGAAATCACCTTGAACAACGTTGTTCTGTGCAGTATTTTTCTAAATGTAAAATCAACATTTATTTTGTGTGTGTATCAGAGTGTGTGTGTGTATGTGTGTGTGTAGAGTTAGAGAGAGCAGGAGAGAGATAGAAATTAATACTACATACGTTATACAAGTATATCATCAAGTATATTGTATTATTATACAAGTATAATGTCAGTATGTAACACTTTTATAAGTTCATCAGTTATAGGGAAACCATGTTGATTTTAAAATATGGGTCATATAAATAGTACTGTGATAAATCTATGTGTACTGTGATTATTTGTGTAAGATGAGTTCTACTCTTCAGAAATATGTTCAAGGGTGTTATAGAGGTTCATAAAGTAAGCCTAAAGAGAGTGAGTGAGGGGGAGAGTGAATAAAGTCAAACTACTTACATGCTTCTTTTAAAATGTAAGAACGGCTCTTGTTGAATATGTTAGGAAGGAAGAAAGGATGATGGAGGTTGTCACTGAAAGTCCAGTATTTTAAGTGAAATCTGAGGGGACTTTTTCCTCTGTAAAATTGGATGTCTTGGTGTGGAGAATCGCACAGGTGTGGACTAACACATGTATAGGCCAGGGACAGATGGAAAATTCACAATGCCCTGACCTTGGCATGTCAAGTCAAGTGGCCACTCTCCAGTGCAGATGGGAAGACTGTAAACAGGCACAGACTTCTTCACCTACAATACCAGTCACACATTCACCTGGCCCCACTCTGACCTTCCTGAGCCTCCTGTGCAGAGGGGAGCTAATCAGAAAGGATGTCAAAAGCTGCCTGTAAAGGAGAAGGCCTTCTATCCTCAGCTGGATACATGGAGGAGATTGTATTTCCTGGGACACTTTCTCCTGACTTACTTTTTTCTCTTCTAGTTTTTGGATAGGGTTCCAGGAACATTTCTGTTTCACACAAAATGTTTATCCATAAAACAAGTGCTTCTGAAAGAAGCCCAAAGAGTTCTACTGTTTAATATCCTCCTTGTGCAGAATCAGGCTTTGCATTTTTAGATTTGAAAAGTAAAGTAGGCCTACATGTTAAGTCAATGCCAGGGAAAAGTGACATCAGTGACTGTGTTCACCTTCCACATTAACCATTGCTGGAAAGTTCTTCTGGAGGGACAAGGGTCTAAGCCACCTTCAGGGTAGAATGGAAGACTATGTGTGTATGACTTTCACAGATTGTTATTTTCTCATGTTCATCTTCACAAGGGCAAGTGGGAATCAGTGATTTCCAACTGTCTTGTTTCTGTTCAGAAATGTGCAATAAATAGCAGGAAGTTCTGTTAACCAGTTGATTGGGAATCATAAACATGTGTAGGTGTCATACCAGAGCCATTAAGTGGGTATTTGTCTAGGTTGCTGAATTATTCTACAACATTCAATGAATCACAATCTGTTGGCTTACTCTCCTTTTTGGAGCAGAGTCAACCCTGTAATAGGAATGATTTTATGACTATCGATATCTATCTATATATACCAATTTTTATTAAATGGATTCCCTTCTTTTGATGAATCAGGTTTTTAATTTCTTTTTTAGAAAAATCAAAGTAAACAAAGGCATATTTACTGTGGATGAAATGAAAAGTAGTATTTTAGAAAAATGTATGGATTTCAAGTACATATTAGTATTGTCCTTAAATATCATTTTACTTATAATCATATCTACCTTTACTATTTACACTTTATGGTGTTTCACATGGATCCTACAAAACATTTGTCATTGTATTAGATATTTGTATCACCATACAATAGATGCATGTCTGTCACAAGGTATTATTGAAATTCTTTTTCCAAAACTGTTAATTTTCAGGGGCTGGGGATATAGCCTAGTGGCAAGAGTGCCTGCCTCGGATACACGAGGCCCTACGTTCGATTCCCCAGCACCACATATACAGAAAAAATGGCCAGAAGCGGCGCTGTGGCTCAAGTGGCAGAGTGCTAGCCTTGAGCGGGAAGAAGCCAGGGACAGTGCTCAGGCCCTGAGTCCAAGGCCCAGGACTGTCCAAAAAAAAAAAACCTGTTAATTTTCAGCAGAAAACAAATACATTTTTCTGTGTTTTTTTTTTTTAATATCAAATACAATTCACAGGATAGAAAACAATTGCATGGAAAATTAACTCAAAATTCATTCTACAGATTAACTTGCAAATTCATTTAATGATTATGTCAAACATCTAATATGCTGTGGACACTTTCCTATGAATTTTTCTCTGATGAAGCTCAATGTGATGCGGTCATAATTTCTTTAGAGATGCAAAAAATAATCCAGATGTGAAGTCAGATGTGAAAAAAATGTTTTAATACATTTTCGTAGTGAAAAGTTAATGATAGAACAATGATAGAAGAAAATTCAAATGTTTTCAGTATTATGAACAAAGTTCCATAAAGAGAGCAACTCTATTAGTCAGTACACACAATTCCTTTACATGAAGGAACACTACCTTAAAGAGTCCGATGAATACATGTCAGAAGAGGCAAAAAATTGGAAGAGAGCAAGGGAAGGGGTGACATTGGTCCAAAAGAAATGTATTAATTGCCTGTCTTATGTAAGTGTAACCCATCTGTACATGACCTTTACAATAACTACCCCCCAACAGACAAATGCACAATAAAAACAAAGAAAAGAACTCATCCAAACAATATTTTGTCCAGGTAAAAAAGTAAATCTGGATTGATTCTTTCCGAGTCCTTGATTAGTGTGATAGTAAGAAAGCATATCATCTTAGAATAATAATACAGTTAAAGAAACCAAGCTAAAGTGGTAGAGTACTTAAGAAACTCAGTGTTCTAGGACTGAACCCCCAGAATTGGGGGAAGAGGTGATGAGGAAGGAAGGCTGTAACGAAGGAATAAACTGAGGAAGGAAGGAATTGAGGGGGAGAAAACAGGAGAAAGCAAAGAGGACTTTTATAACCTTTAATGGTGAAATGGAAGCTCTACTTTCATAATATGCAGGTAATAATTAAAAATGAAGGTCATTTGCCCTTTATTTCATCCAGATAACCAAATTATGGCATCTGAGAAAACCTAACTTATTGTCAATTCTTTGCTATATATATTTTCTTAATTTTGTAAATGAGTCAAGTATTATGTATCTTAGGGTATTACAAACCAGGAGGAAACTGACAAAATGCAATGAAGCACATCGCCAAAATATTTTATATAACAAGGAGAGGCACAGATTTTAAACAGTTAGCAGATACACACATAATAGTTTCTAAAGGCAGGTACGTAATTAACTTCAAATATTTAAACTATTCTGGGTCTAAAGTATTCCATGACTCTGGATTTTGCTCAAATATTGAGAATGCATTCATTTACAGATTTCATTGACAAAAAAAACCTATGAAGCATTACATTTTAAGTGAATTGCTTATTTCTTAACAAAAATTCAATTTTTTCCAAGTTTTCTTCAAATAAATGTACAATGCCTTAATATTTCTTGAATAGCTTACTCTTAAATCAAATTTGGACACTGCCAGATGACTTCTTTTAAAATTTTTGGTTTGTGAATAAATCAACAGGAAATAATTAGGACAAATCATACTAAGTATGACACAATATTTACTTTGGTCAAAACAAAATACTTTGAAGCTGTCGGACTTCTGGGATTTCATGTTTTAAACATTAGTTGCCCTTTAAAAACAAATCATATGGGGCTGGGAATATGGCCAAGTGGTAAAGTGTTCAACTTGTAAAAACAAATCATATAGTAGAGGTCATAGACTTAACACATACAAATGTCTATTTCAAATTACAGTAGGACTCCCCAAAATATACACCTGATAATATTTAAGATGACATTTGTGCAGGTAAAACATGGCTTTAGATATAATAAAGACAGTGTTGTATTGTTTTTAGAGGCCACACACATGCCTGATAGAGACAAAAACACAAAGACAAAATACTTGGCATCCTTATTACTGTAATTGTCGGAATCCTCTTTTCTGCACCACCCTAAGGAAAGCATTTTTCACTTCCTTGTTTCTCAGACTATAAATGAGTGGATTCAGCATGGGAATCACAATAGTGTAAAACACAGAAGCCACTTGGTCCTTTCCCAGGGAGTAGGACTTCTTGGGTTTTAAATAAGTAAAAATGATGGTGCCATAGAAAATGGTGACCCCAAGGAGATGAGAGGCACAGGTGGAGAAGGCTTTTTGCTTTCCTGAAGTGGAACTGATTTTCAGAATAGTCGACAGAATGGACACATAAGACACAGATATAATGACAAGTGAGACCATTGCTGTGGAACCAGCAAGAAACATTATCATCATCTCTGTGCTATAGGTTTCATTGCAGGACAGCATCAAAATTGGGGATGTGTCACAGAAAAAGTGTTGGATTATGTTGGAATTGCAGAAATGCAATCTGCCCATGAAAAGGTTATTGACAAGGGAATCCAGAAAGCCAACCATGTAGGACCCACTAAGTAGGGCTCGGCAGAGTCTTGGTGACATAATCACTGGATAGTGCAAAGGGTTACATATTGCAATGTAGCGATCATAAGCCATGGAGGCCAGGAGAAAACATTCTGTAGCAACAAGTAGAACGAAAAAGAACATCTGCGTGAAGCAGCCCACGAATGAAATGCTTTTGGAGGAAGTCAGCAAGTTCGCTAAGGTTTTAGGTGTGATGACATTTGAATAACATAGGTCAAGGAAGGAAAGGTGAGTGAGGAAAAAATACATAGGAGTGTGAAGCTGGTGATCGAGCCAAATTATCACTATCATACCTAGATTCCCCAGCACAGTAACCAGGTAAATCAGGAGAAACAGCAGAGAGAGGACCAACTGGATCTCTCCAGAATTTGTCAATCCCGCAAGGATAAACCAGGGCACATTTGTGTTATTCCAGGTTCGCATAGTGTGCTGCTGCAAACTATTGAGAAATGAGAGGTGACAACATAAATAACTTCAAGAACTTTTATTGTACAGACAGTTCCATGACCAATTTTAACAATTAATTTAGTTTTTCTCAAAATTGGTAGTAAATTTAAGCTTTGGCTCAACTATCAATGACTAAGCATATGGGCAGACTGAGACTTGAATGGAGCGTACAAACAGTAACATATTTCCTAATGAGAAAGGATATGAAATTATTCCAAATGCTATCTTCTATGAAGGAATTCAATATACTTAAGTGGTAGACCATTGGTGCTATTATTACTACAATATACTCGATGTGTGAAATCAAGAGACATTTCAAATAACTTTATCTGAATTCATTGTGTATGGATGTTGATTCTAGTCTTAGAAATTTGACATGAAACAGCATGATCATACCAGTGAATTCAATTTGATAATTATCTCCATAAATGTAAACAGAATATTAGTATGAGTAAATAATGAGAGAAGACATCATCAGTGTAACATGTGCTGTTCAGTCATTTGCAATGTCAATTAAATCAAATTCCAAATTTTCACTTTATGGTATTTTACTAGTGCATATTTGTTGCATGTCACTCATGAAGGCTAATTCCTAGCTTGTATCATATACTCCAAGGTTGTTAGTTAAAAATAAAAATTCTTGCAAAAACCATATTTTGAACATATACTTGAAGTCTACATTTTTTCTAGCAATGCTGACATCACTTAGCATAAGCTGCAAGCTATATGTCTACAAATACTTTTATCACTAAATGACTGTTATCTGCTCTGATTTTACAGTTTTTATAAGTATACTTACTGTGAACCAAAGACATTAAAAATCAAACAATTTGTCAAAGATCATCCATAGAATTAGTCAATTTTCAATTTGCCTCTCAAAAATTACAGATTGAATTAAAGGAGGTGAAAGGTTCTGTGATATAGTGACATCTGTTTGCCGATGTACACACATTTTTCCCCATAATTTGAACAATATATTTTTTTCTCCTGCTGTGAATTAAAGTACTCTAGAAAGTTTGTTCTGGTTGACTTAATCAAAAGTACGCTGGGAAGCTCTGCCTCCAAAGAAACCTAAACAAGTACTTTTATTTTCTATAGAGCAGTGGTTACCTCCTCTCCCAGCATGTTAGCTTCAGGGTGCCTGATTTAAAGGGCATGGAAAATTATGCAACACTTTGTCGTTCTCAGGGACCAATTTCCAGGAAAAAAAAATTATTTGGCATGTGTTCACGGACAGAAGTTCAAAGACTGTATGTGTATTGTGTTACTTTTTCTATTTGGTTAAAAAATGAAGAACATGATCACCTTATCCTAACGATGATGCTTTCAATAAAAAGGGACCTTAGTCATTGAAAGTCCAGTATTATATATATACACATAAATTTAGCACTTTATTTATATTATGTATAAAAGTAAAACTCCTAATAATTACAAAGTTTTAGCACAAATATTAATTTGTGACTATCACTGTAATGTGAAATTTTAAAATGTTAATATGAAAAATTACATGTTAAAAAGTAGGATTATGTCATGTATAGAACAGGGTTATTATAAATTATGGAGTAGAACAAAAGTCAGAGAAATCCTTGGGTGTCATTTTAAATTATGCAGCAATTTTGTTAGTCATTTCGCAAAGTGCACAAAGTCCTTATTTGGATATAGTACACAAACATATATATATATGCATATATATATGTATATTTCCACGAAGACTTACTTAGGCATTATACTGTATATTTAGTATCTTATGCTTATTTCAGAGAGAGAAATTTGCAATATGAAATAACTATTTTCATGTTAACACTTAGTGGGTATCACAACCTCGCTTGGTGACTCCTCACACAGCACACCAGTTCTTAGCTCTCGGGCCCTACAGAAATTATGAAGTTTCACAGGACTGCGAACCCTCTGCTCCCTGGACTGGTTGTATCCTATCCTGTATCTGTATGTGCTATCTGTGCACTATGACTTACTGTGTAGCTGTACTGGATTGTTTATTAAAAAAAAGAACACTTGTAAGGAAATCATAAAACAACCCTGATGAGTTTGTAAGTAATGTACTGGCAATACATCCCCATCTATTTGGAAGCACATAAAAAGGAGAACATTTCCATAAAATGATAAGAACAACTGAAAGAATGATAATGAAATTGGAATAATTCATAGAGTTTTATTTTTTTCCTCAGATGCAGAAAGCAAAGGAGAAATTGAAAAGACATAAAGTGAGAATCAGAATAAAATTTTCTGGAGTTAGAATCCATCATAAAACCCAATTCCTATCATTATAAAAAATCATTCTTAAGGAACTAATCCGTTTATAGCCCAGGTTTTCAAAAGACAACTTATTGAGGCAAATAGAGAAGTATCACCTTATGTACTATATGCTTGATATAGTTTTACAAGACCTTACATTTCTTTTTTTTTTTTTTTTTTTTTTTTTTGGCCAGGTCCTGGGCTTTGGACTCAAGGCCTGAGCACTGTTCCTGGCTTCTTTTTGCTCAAGGCTAGCACTCTGCCACTTGAGCCACAGTGCCACTTCTGGCCATTTTCTGTATATGTGGTGCTGGGGAATTGAACCTAGGACCTCCTGTATACGAGGCAAGCACTCTTGCCACTAGGCCATATCCCCAGCCCAAGACCTTACATTTCAATCAGTTTTCTTGTTATGAGAAAGGAAAAACCTGTAGATTCAAAGTCTACAGTCAAACTATGTGAGCAGCTGAGCTTAAGGGAAAAGAATGAAATGTGCAATTTTTTAAGTTTTTGTCTCCTTTTTGACATAAATTTTTGTGAAGGAAATCACCTTGAACAACGATGTTCTGTGCAGTATTTTTATAAATGTGAAATCAACGTTGATTGTCTGTGTGTATGTGTGTGTGTATCTATGTGTGTGTGTGTAGAGTGAAAGAGAGTAGGAGAGAGACAGAAATTAATACTACAAACATTATATTTATACAAGTATAATATCAGTATGTAACACATTCATCAGTTTATCCGTTATAGGGAAACCATGTTGATTTTAAAATATGGGTCATATAAATAGTACTGTGATAAATCTATGTGTACTGTGATTATTTGTGTAAGATGAGTTCTACTCTTCAGAAATATGTTCAAGGGTGTTATAGAGGTTCATAAAGTAAGCCTAAAGAGAGTGAGTGAGGGGGAGAGTGAATAAAGTCAAACTACTTACATGCTTCTTTTAAAATGTAAGAACGGCTCTTGTTGAATATGTTAGGAAGGAAGAAAGGATGATGGAGGTTGTCACTGAAAGTCCAGTATTTTAAGTGAAATCTGAGGGGACTTTTTCCTCTGTAAAATTGGATGTCTTGGTGTGGAGAATCGCACAGGTGTGGACTAACACATGTATAGGCCAGGGACAGATGGAAAATTCACAATGCCCTGATCTTGGCATGTCAAGTCAAGTGGCCACTCTCCAGTGCAGATGGGAAGTCTGTAAACAGGCACAGACTTCTTCACCTACAATACCAGTCACACATTCACCTGGCCCCACTCTGACCTTCCTGAACCTCCTGTGCAGAGGGCAGCTAATCAGAAAGTATGTCAAAAGCTGCCTGTAAAGGAGAAGGCCTTCTATCCTCAGCTGGATACATGGAGGAGATTGTATTTCCTGGGACACTTCCTCCTGACTTACTTTTTTCTCTCCTAGTTTTTGGATAGGGTTCCAGGAACATTTCTGTTTCACACAAAATGTTTATCCATAAAACGAGTGCTTCTGAAAGAAGCCCAAAGAGTCCTACTGTTTAATATCCTCCTTGTGCAGAATCAGGCTTTGCATTTTTAGATTTGAAAAGTAAAGTAGGTCTACAAGTTAAGTCAATGCCAGGGAAAAGTGACCTCAGCGACTAACTGTGATCACCTTCCACATTAACCATTGCTGGAAAGTTCTTCTGGAGGGAGAAGGGTCTGAGCCACCTTCAGGGTAGAATGTGTGTATGACTTTCACAGACTGATATTTTCTCATGTCCATCTGCGTAAGAGCCAGTGGGAATCAGTGATTTCCACCTGTCTTGTTTCTGTTCAGAAATGTGCAATAAATAGCAGGAAGTTCTGTTAACCAGTTGATTGGGAATCATAAACATGTGTAGGTGTCATCCCAGAGCCATTAAGTGGGTATTTGTCTAGGCTGCTGAGTTATTCTACAACATTCGATGAATCACAATCTGTTGGCTTGCTCTACTTTTTGGAGCAGAGTCAACCCTGTAATAGGAATGATTTTATGACTGTCGATATCTATCTATAAATACCAATTTTTATTAAATGGATACCCACCTTTTGATGAATCATATTTTTATTTTCTTATTTAAAAAATCAAAGTAATCAATCACATATTTACTGTGGATCAAATGAAAAGTAGTATTTTAGAAAAAAGTATGGATTTCAAGTACATGTTAGTATTGTCATTAAATATCATTTTTCTTATAATCATATCTACCTTTACTCTTTACACTTTATGGTGTTTCACATGGATCCTACAAAACATTTGTCATCGTATTAGATATTTGTAGCACCATACAATACATGCATGTCTGTCACAAAGTATTATTGAAATTCTTTTTCCAAAACTGTTAATTTTCAGCAGAAAACAAACACATTTTTCTGTGTTTTTAAATATCAAATACACTTCACAGGATAGAGAACAATTGTATGGAAAATTAACTCACAAATTCATTCTACAGATTAACTTGCAAATTCATTTAATGATCATGTCAAACACCTAGTATGCTGTAGACACTTTGCTATGAATTTTGCTATAAGAAGCTCAATGTGATGTGGTCATGATTTCTTTAAAGGTATAAAAAATAATCCAGATGTGAAGTCACACATGAAAATAATATTTAAATACATTTTCACAATGGAAAAGGTAATGATAAAACCATGGTAGAAGAAAATTCAATTGTTTCAAGAGAATTATGGACAAAATCCATAAAGAGAGCAACTCTTTTGGTCAATACACGCAATTCATTTACATGAAGGAAAATTACCTTAACGAGTCTGATGAATACATGCCAGAAGCGGCAAAAAAAAAAAATAATTTACATGATAGTGACCAAAGCAGAAAGTTTATTATGAACAACTAGTTGTAGACAGTTTTCTACAGCTCCTAGTTATGCAAGTTACACAAGTCTGTAATTTTGAAAGGAAGGGTAATGTGAGTGGATTTAACATCCTAAAGTATAAGAAGCCAAAGAAACTATTTGAATTATCTGGAGAGTCAATGGCCACAGGAAAATTGTTTATGTGTAAGTGTAGTTAGGGAAAATGGAAGCAATTAACAGAGACTGAATAAGTGAAGACTGTAAAAGTAGAAATTAATTTGAAGGGTATTTGAGCAACAGAATCAGTGCAAAATAATCCAATAAATTTCAACATAGTGTCTAGTAAGTATCACTGCTGTGTTTATTTCACAGTTTTTCCCATTGTTTCTGAGTCTACACTTCAATCCTCCCAAACAAACAATACAAGAAATGTACCCAAGGCCTAATATATGAAACTGTAACCTCTCTATACATTACTTTGACAATAAATAAGAAAAAACAAACAAACAAGTCAAAAGAAAAGAAAACAAAAACAGGACCAAAATGCCACTTTTTTCTATTTCCTGAATTTCATCTTGATAAATTATTTTATGTGATCATGTACACATAATTATTGAAGCTTTGGTGATCCTCTCGTGGGAATAACCACTTTTAGTCTGACTTTGTCTAGAGAATTATATAACTGGTAGGTGATGAAGGGAGTGAAAAATTTGGAAGAGTTCAATGGAGTGTTGATATTGAGAATACATTCATACACAGCTTTCGTTGACAAAAAACTACGATGCATTAAATTGTAAGTGCATTGATTCTTTTTTTAAAAAAAATTCAATATTTTCCTAGTTTTTTTCAAATAAATGTACAATGCCTTAATATTTCTTGCATAACTTACTCTTAAATCAAATTTGGATACTTCCAGATGACTTCTTCTCAAATTTTTAGTGTGTGAATAAAGTCAACAGAAAATAATCTGTACAAATCATTCCAAGTGTGCCACAATATTTACCTTGGTGAAAACAAAGTACTTTAAAGCTGTAGATCTCCTGGGATTTCATGTTTTAAATATTAATTGTGCTTTAAAAACAAATCATATGTAGAGGTCATACACTTAACACATACAATTGAATTAGTTCAAATTAATCTATGAACTCCCAAAAACATACTCCTGATAAAATTTAAGACTACATTTGAGCACGTAAAACATGGCTTCAGAGTTATTAAAGACAGAATTATATTGCTTTTAGAGGCCACACACATGCCCGATACAGACAAAAACACAAAGTTAAGTTGAAATACCTAGCATCCCTATTATTGTAATTCTCGGAATCCTCCTCTTTTCTGCACCACCCTAAGAAAAGCATTTTTCACTTCCTTGTTTCTCAGACTATAAATGAGTGGATTCAGCATGGGAATCACAATAGTGTAAAACACAGAAGCCACTTGGTCTTTTCCCAGGGAGTAGGACTTCTTGGGTTTTAAATAAGTAAAAATGATGGTGCCATAGAAAATGGTGACCCCAAGGAGATGAGAGGCACAGGTGGAGAAGGCTTTTTGCTTTCCTGAAGTGGAACTGATTTTCAGAATAGTCGACAGAATGGACACATAAGACACAGATATAATGACAAGTGAGACCATTACTGTGGAACCAGCAAGAAACATTATCATCATCTCTGTGCTATAGGTTTCATTGCAGGACAGCATCAAAATTGGGGATGTGTCACAGAAAAAGTGTTGGATTATGTTGGAATTGCAGAAATGCAATCTGCTTACACAAAGGTCATTGACAAGGGAATCCATAAAGCCAACCATGTAGGACCCACTGAGTAGGGCTCGGCAGAGTCTTGGTGACATAATCACTGGATAGTGCAAAGGGTTACATATTGCAATGTAGCGATCATAAGCCATGGAGGCCAGGAGAAAACATTCTGTAGCAACAAGTAGAACGAAAAAGAACATCTGCGTGAAGCAGCCCACGAATGAAATGCTTTTGGAGGAAGTCAGCAAGTTCGCTAAGGTTTTAGGTGTGATGACATTTGAATAACATAGGTCAAGGAAGGAAAGGTGAGTGAGGAAAAAATACATAGGAGTGTGAAGCTGGTGATCAAGCCAGATTACCACTATCATACCTAGATTCCCCAGCATAGAAATCAAGTATATCAGGAAAAACAGCAGAGAGAGGACCAACTGGATCTCTCCAGAGTCTGTCAGTCCCACAAGGATGAAGTAGGACATATTTGTCTTATTCCTGGCATCCATAACGGGCTAATATTATCTATTAAGAAACTAAAGGGTTTACTTAGCCCTACCCACTTCAAAAATTTTATTCTATAAATGATGTAATATTCATTTGTGTGTATTTATGTGTGTGTTTACCCTTCCAGGGCCTTGGTGCGCTAGCTGACATGTTTGTGCTCCAGGCTAGTAGTCTGCTAATTGAACCATAGTCCCACTTGTGGCTTTTGTTAGCTTGTTGGAGATAAATGCTTCAAAGACTTTCCTGCTCATGCTTTCTTTGAATTGCGATCCTCTGTTCTCAAACTCATGGGCAGCTGGGATTACACCCCTGATCTACCAGCACCTGGTTCATCCAGTATTTTTTATAATAAATGTAATTTCTCTCACAATGAAAAGAAAACATTACTTTTTAACATAAATCAAGTATCCCCTATAGCTTAAGGCACAAATTGACATTTGTATATGCTATATAAAAGTGACAGTCTTCTTATATATAAGGAGCCTAAATATTCCATATGATTCCCTTAGTTTCCACATTTAATCTCCATGAAGTGTTTTATCTTATGCACTACTATTTTAATGTATTTTATATGTGGAAAGGGGTGCAAAATGACTATATGTCTTATCTGAAATCATTGAAAATAAACATGATGCCTGTCATCTTGACTTTATGTCTCAAGGTGTTGTATTCCAGTTAATAGTTATTTCTGTGAACCTGAGCAGAAAGATAGAGATAACAAACAATGTTAGAACAATGTTTAACCCTTTATATGTGGCTCCTTAGTTTTCCCAGGCCATTAACTGCATATTAAGTTCTTACCTTATTTTAAAAGTGTATTAGGTTTGCATGCCACACTTACCTATTTATTTTCAGGTTATACCACATTTTCCTAAGTTCATCTTTTATAAAAAAAAATTCTTCCAAGCTTCTATTTTTAAATCATAGGCAACATAGACTAATTCTTTCAAGTCTGTATGTGTGTTACCCAAACTCTCACATTACTTCATGTAAGACACAAATGATAAATGCACAGACATTCTTCTCAATCGAACACTGGGTTTTTCATCTGTCAAATCACTCTAATTTTACAATATAACACTAACACTGGGAGCCAAAGTATCCCTCCAACATCACAAAATTCATGAATGTTCAATTTATTTCAGAAATAGACTATGAAAGCTATTTTAGTATCAGAAGATATCTACCAAGTGGCATTTAATTCCTACTTTAAAAGTTGTTTTATGTATTTAAATATTTATTTATTTCTAAGGAAATTAAATCACAGCATGAATTTTGTTCAAATTGAATAAGTGGAGAGTTTACCAGAAGGATCTGCCTCAGAATGAGCCCAAGAAACTTGTATGATTATCTTCAAAACAGTATGAGTCTTCCTTCTCTTACACTAGGGCTACCTCATTTATATTTGAGGGATAATAAAGCAACAGTGTGTCATTTCAGGGACCAATTTCCCAGGAAAATTACTTGGCATGAGTTCAAGGATAGAAGCTCAAGGACTGAAACTTTTGCTTTTCTACACAGACATTCCTCAAGAAAGAACATGATCGTTTTGTAATTTATGAGGTATTATTTAAAAAAATATGTTTATCTGATACTTGTCTTAAACCCTAGAACTTTCAGTGAGTATGTGTTTGTTAGTCAGTAATGTTTAAGTTACAAAATAAAGAGTATCCAGCCTGGACACCATTGCTTTTTTTTATTATTACTTCTACTTCTGAGTTTTTAAAAAATTATTTAATTACATTAATTTATAATATCCAGTGTTTGCATGGTATAAATAAAGGATCATGAAATTTTTAAATTTATGTGAAATAGAAATCTTCAGAGAAATATTTGTATTGAGTGACACCATAAAATAGATTTATAAAACTTTATGGTACAAAACTGTAAGCAAAAAGAAGTGCATAGGAAAGTATGATTATATAATGAGTAAAAACTCCTAACAAGTGATAGAATACACTAAAATTTAGAGACATCCATGAGAACCACTTTAAACTACAGTTGAAATTTTATCAATCATTACTCTTTGTAAAGAAATGTCTACATATTGTTGTACTGTTGACAGTGCCTCATGCTAATTTCACACACACACACACACACACACACACACACACAATTTTTATCCTGTAGGACCCATTAGTATCTTCTGCTTTCCCCTTTCTCCTCTGATTGGCCCTCTCCTCTCCCCAGTGCTCTTAATTGTTACAGATCTGTTTCAGTGGTTTATGTTGTTATGACTCAGACTTGGTAGTCAAATACATCTAGAAATGTATCCACTTATTCTAGATTTCCTAGTTTATTAGATTATAAATTTCAGAATATTTTCTGATAACAAACATTTAAATTTCACTGCTACTCATGTTAATATCTATCTCCAATTTTATGCATTTAAGTCTTCTATTCATTTTGAGTTACTTTGCCTAAGAGCTTGTTAATCTTATCTACCTTTCATAAAGCAACTTTTTTCAGTTTCTTCTTTTTCTTGCTTTTCATTCTCTATTTTATCAATGTTTGCCTTAACCTTTATTATTTCTTCCTGTCTACTAATTGTATGTTTGGTTTCTTCTTTAACTAGGGGTTTGGAGAATTCTTAGGTTATTTGTTTGTAATATTGAGTTTTTGTTGCTGTTGTTGCTATTACTCTTCTCTTTTTAAATATATGTAACCACACTACAATTTCCTCCTAGCACTTTATTTGATAAATATAATAATGTTGAGGAAATTTCATTTTCACTTTTACTTTGTATTTTTTAATATTTATTTTTATTTCATCATTTATTTTCCTGGGTGTTCAAGCAGTATATTATGCATTATCCTTGTATTTTAATATTTTCTCTAATTTCACTTGGTATAGATTTCTAGTATTATTTTACTCTGGTCTGATAGAATACAGGGGTATATTTCACAGGGTGTATGTTACCCTCATCATTCTTCCTCATTATTCCTTCCAGTCCCCAAACTAATCTTGGAAGTTTCACTATTCCATTTTCACATTCAAGCATGTATATAAAGTATTTTTTAATTAATTAATTTACTTATTGTATAAGTGATATATAAAGGGTTACAGTTTCTTACATAATGTAGTGAGTACATTTCACATCAAATTTGTTACCTCCTCCCTCACTTTTCTCCCACCTTCCTCCCTCCCCATTTCCCTCCCCCCCAATTGTAAAGTTGGTTTATAGTATTTTGTCTCTAAGTATTGCTGTTGCATTGGTTCACCTTTTACCCTTTGTCTCTCCATTTTGATGTTCCCCTTCCCTTTCCTAGTTCCTATAAATGTAAATAAAATATGCAGGCTACCAAAATCAATTACATTGACATCAGTGGTAAAACCATGGGGAAGAAAGTCAAAGGAAAAAGACAAAATTTAACATCATATGTTGATATGAAGTATTTTGACCATAGATTTTCATCTTTTTCATTTGACTTCTCCAATCCAACTAGAACCCACACCCCATAAGAGATTTGTTTTATATCATTTTTGTATTCCATTTCATGAGATTGAGGAAGGTGGGAAGTAGGTAATGTAAAAGTCAGCTTCCTAACTTCTTCAACACAACTTTCCTTAATATCTGGCTCTTGGCAATTAATGTAGTCTTACACTTAGTTTTCTCATTATTCTCAATATAGGTTCGTGCACCAAATTGTATAAATTATGTTGTTCACATTATGATGGGACATTTATGAATTAAGTGTCATATCATATTATTCTTTTTTTTTTTTTTTTTGCCAGTCCTGGGCCTTGGACTCAGGGCCTGAGCACTGTCCCTGGCTTCTTCCTGCTCAAGGCTAGCACTCTGCCACTTGAGCCACAGCGCCGCTTCTGGCAGTTTTCTGTATATGTGGTGCTGGGGAATCAAACCCAGGTCTTCATGTATTAGAGGCAAGCACTCTTGCCACTAGGCCATATTCCCCAGACCAATATCATATTATTCTTTTTGATGACTTTTTTTTTTTTGCTAGTCCTGGTGTTGGAATCAGGGCCTGTGCACTATTCCTGGCTTCTTTTTTTGCTCAAGGCTAGCACTCTGCCACTTGAACCACAGTGCCACTTCTGGCCGTTTTCTGTTTATGTGATGCTGGGGAATTGAACCCAGGGATTCATGTATAAAAGGCAAGTACTCTTGCCACTAGGCCATATCTCTAGCCCTTCTATGACATATTTTTAAGTGCCAATAAACTAAAAATATTTTAGGATAAAAAAAGCAATGTGCAAAAACATATTTGGACAATGCAAATAAAGCTCTGTCTGTACTTTTTAATATTAAGAAATAGAATGTGTGAAAAATAGAATAATTGAGTAAATATTGGTCAGTTGCTCATCTGATTAGAGATTCACATCTAGAATATATAATTAAATATTGAACCACTCCAACCTTCACGATTCAATTAATAATTCTGCAAATCAACTTAGTATGTTTCTCATAAAGACAAAATGGCCAACACATAAATGAAAAGAATAATGCCTAACTTTTTTAATTGTCAGAGAAATTCTAATAAACGCTAAAGTGAGATTACTGCCCAATTCAGTCAGAATGGCCAACAATTGCACAGGGTGGGGGTGGGGTGGGGGACCAAAAACTATGTATTTGAATCCAAGAATAGAAATAATGGAAATATCATTCATTGCTTTGGTAACTCAAATCAGTAGATCTACTATGGAAATCTGTATGGAGTTCCGTTTCTCAATAACAAAATACTGACAAAAAATAAAAAAGGACTGGGTAAATGAACAAATGAATGATCAGATGGAGGAATAAATAAGTGAATGAATAAAAGGAACAGAGAGGAAGGTGTTGTGGCTCCAGTGATTCCAACTCTTGCTTAGCACACAGATGTTACTGGGCTCAATCTACAATAATGAGCATAGTATCACTGTTTTAAAAGTTTTTGTTTTTTTTAAACAAACATTTGTTTTCCTTGTTTATTTGGCTTTAGTCTCAGAAGTGACAGTAAGAGGCACTCAGAAACAAAGTTTGGTGTTTTGTATTTTCATTAAATCCTTGAGTTGAAAAATTGTTTTTAACTCTCACACCAACATTTCCTACATAATTTAGCCAGTGCTTCTTTCACGTCTTTGTTTCTCAGACTGTAGATGATGGGATTCAGCACGGGGATCACAATGGTGTAAAACACCGACACGATCATGTCATGCTCCAGAGCATAGCTAGAACTCGGCCTCATGTACATGAAGAGGATCGTCCCGTGATAAACTGACACCCCGGTTAGGTGAGAAGCACACGTAGAGAACACCTTTCTCCTCCCTTCAGCAGAACGCATTCTCACAATGGCCCACAGGATGCAGCCATAGGAGAGCAGGACAATCAGGAGAGTGACCAGCTCAATGGAACTCACAAAGACAAAGAGCAGAAGCTGGTTTGTGTGCGTGTCAGTGCACGAGATGGCGAGCAGAGGAGGGATATCACAGAAGAAATGTTGACTTTCATTGGAGCCACAGAAAGACAGGCTCCACGTGGCTACTGTGTGTAGGGTGGAATGCAGTAACCCCCCCCCCCCCCCCCCCGCATAAGAAGCAGTGATGAGGGGCACACACACTCTGGGTGACATGTTCACTGAGTAGAGCAAAGGGTGGTAGATGGCTACATAGCGACCATAAGCCATGGCAGCCAACAGAAAACATTCTGTGGTCCCACACGTCACAGCAAGAAACATCTGTGCTGCACAGCCAGACAGAGAAATGACTTTCTTCTCTGATATAAAATCCAGTAGCATTTTGGGGATAATAATGGTAGAAAAGCACGCATCCAAAGAAGATAAAACGCTTAGGAAATAGTTCATCGGGTTATGCAATCGCGAATCCACAGCCACCAATATGATCATTCCTAAATTCCCCAGGAGAGTGAAAACGTAAATGGATAGAAAAAGGAGGAAGAGGAGAATCTGAAGCTCCGTGTTATCTGTAAAGCCCCTGAGTACAAATATGGTAACTTCAGTGATATTTTTCATGGTGCAATCACACAGAACAGCCTTGAAGATGGTCTAGAAAATATTAAACAGTCTCGTGAGTCAAAAGGGTGCTTTGGGAAGGGTGGGTGAGAATGTTTAAAGGGGTAGGACTGATCAAGACACTGTATTCATTAACTGCTTTGGTGAATGGTAAGTCCTATGTACTATTTAATGACAATAAAAATATTTTTAAAAAGCACCACAAACTTCACATTTTATTTATTTATTAGCAATGTTTAATAACCAGAATATCAGGATATGATGATCAGAGCAAAAGATCAGGTTTGGTTTTATTCATACAGGTTTTCATTGAAGATATATTTTCAGTCACTGATAAGCCTATGCCACTCTCAAAATCATAATATACTGGTTAACTGTCCCTATATTAATTACTTATTCTTATAGTAATTACAGAAGTGTATCAGTGAAAGGTTCTCATGACACTCAAATTAGTGAACAGAATATAGAATGTGAATATCTGAATTCTAGATGTTTTTGTATAGTAAAACTCTTTGCTATAATATGTTCTTCTGCACAGTGAGCACAATATTTATTGGACAACAAAGATATAAATATGGAAGAGGAAATATCTTAATAAAATTGAAATTTAAGTATACAATACTATTAATTATTTTGATCCAATAGAGTAATGGCTTTTGTTTCCAATATTATAATAATATAATTGTAGGAAAGTACCTAAAATTTTTGTATCTTCATTAAATCTATTAGTATAGTTAATAAATATTGAATTTTTTTCTGTTACTGATGGTAACAAGCTTCATGTTGAGTAGTCAGGTATTTTACCATTTGTATCAAGCAACAGCCAATATTTTTTTCTATGCTCCTATCTCTCATTACCTCTTTGTTCCAGCTAGGTTGTTCATCATTTTCAGTCCTTTAGAATTCCAAATTCTTGTTGTCCTTCCTGGTTTCTGCAATACTTTAAAATCTTGACTGCAAATCAAATGACTCATTCTTAGAAACTAGAAAATATATTTTTTCTTTAATGTTGGTGTGTTGTTTAGTATTGTCTGCCAACTCAGTGAAAAAGGCACTAATTCACTCATTGTCATAGGTAAAATAATAAAGCATAATGTTTACTTAAACATTAACTATACATTAGGTATAACAAACCAAACATTTACAGTTACATATAAAATTAATTTCTAAGATTAAAAATGCCCACATGTAAGAAACCAGGAATAAATAAAACTTTATGTTATTCATTTAGAGAAATAAGAAAAAATGCTCTACATCACTGGCCATAAAAGAAATGCAAATCAAAACAACATTGAGATTCCATCTCACCCCAGTAAGAACATCATATATCAAGAAAACTAACAATAACAATTGTTGGAGGGGATGTGGCCAAAAGGGAACCCTACTTCATTGTTGGTGGGAATGTAAACTGGTTCAGCCACTCTGGCAAGCAGTATGGAGATTCCTCAGAAGGCTAAATATAGAACTCCCCTATGACCCAGCAGCCCCACTTTTGGGTATCTATCCAAAAGCCCACAAACAAAATCACAGTAATGCCACCAGCACAACAATGTTCATCGCAGCACAAATTGTCTTAGCGAGAATCTGGAACCAACCCAGATGCCCCTCAGTAGATGAATGGATCAGGAAAATGTGGTACATATACACAATGGAATTTTATGCCTCTATCAGAAAGAATGACATTGTCCCATTTGTAAGGAAATGGAAGGACTTGGAAAAAATTATACTAAGTGAAGTGAGCCAGACCCAAAGAAACATGGACTCTATGGTCTCCCTTATTGGGAATAATTAGTACAGGTTTAGGCAAGTCATAGCAGAGCATCACAAGGCCCAATAGCTATACCCTTATGAACACATAAGATGATGCTAAGTGAAATGAACTCCATGTTATGGAGACAATTGTTATATCACAGTTGTAACTACTTTCAACGTCCCATGTGTATCTGTAGCTTCTATTATTGATGATGTTCTGTACCACCTTCCTGTGGTTGTACCTACACTATCTCTGTAATCTTCTCTGAGTATATTGGAAACCGTGTATACTGGTATTAGAACTAGGAAATTGAAAGGGAATACCAAAATTGAGAGACACAGGGTAAAAAAAGACAAACAACTACAAAAGCAATACTTGCAAAACTGTTTGGTGTAAGTGAACTGAACACCTAAGGGGGGGAAAAGGAAAGGGGGTGGGGGGAGGGGGGTATGAGGGACAAGGTAACAAACAGTACAAGTAATGTATCCAATGCCTAACTTATGAAACTGCAACCTTTCTGTACATCAGTTTGATAATAAAAATTTGATAAAAACAAAAACAAAAACAAAAAAACTTTATATTATTCATTTATGCTTATGCAAATAATATGTCAAATATAACTTCTCTATTTGTAAGTATTCACATTTTATTTTTGGTTCATACTACAGCACTGTTTGTAGGAAGATTTTATTATAATCTTGAATCAATTTGTTCTTTTATATAACACAAATCATAAATTTGAATCAGTGCTGAATATACATAATCCATGCTATAGTATTTTAATTGGTACATTTCCACACAATATATCTCAACCAAACTCACTTCCTCTATTATCAGAATATTTTAGCTGTCAAATATTTGGTCACAAATATACATTATGATCAAATCATCAGTTATTGGATGTGACTTAAACTTGAGTGGGATTACTAATGCTTTATTATATTCATTTGGGATACAACGTAGGACCACCAGCTCTAAGGCAGGTGCTCAACTAACAATTTTCTTCTTTGAGTAAGGCAAATATTTGTTTTGTAACCCTTATATTCACAAAGATTATCCTATCAGGATTAATCTATAGTTATAAAGCAACAGTTTGATTACAGTTTTCCCTCTAAAGCACATACTTCTGTACTGTTGTTTTTTTTTTGTTTTTTTTTTTGTGTTTTTTTTGGCCAGTCCTGGGCCTTGGACTCAGGGCCTGAGCACCATCCCTGGCTTCTTCCTGCTCAAGGCTAGCACTCTGCCACCTGAGCCACAGCGCCCCTTCTGGCCGTTTTCCATATATGTGCTGCTGGGGAATGGAACCTAGAGCCTCATGTGTAGGAGGCAAGCACTCTTGCCACTAGGCCATATTCTCAGCCTTATGGACTGTTTTTTAACCAAGAGAGAATTTTATAAATTTTGTAATGTATTGGTGCAAAAAATATGCATTTGATCATAACAGGTATATTTGTACATTAGTGAGCTTCATTTTCTTGCATGAATGAAGTAGGACAGGTCCCAGATGTAAAGTACTTCCAGTAAATTTCTCTTGAAAATTAATTAAATTCTAAAATAATTTAAAATTATAATTCATTATTTATACATGTTAGTGAAATCTGTCATATATCAGTACATGTACACAACATGGAATGATCAGCCTTTCGTTATTCTCTCTCCTTCCACACTCTAGGAATCATTTTCTACATTCAGAGTAACTTTTGGTTTTCAATTTCCATGTCTCAGGAGGCAATAATATGTGTTATGAGTTCATCTAAAAAAGCAGTAGTTTGTGGTAAGATAGGTCAGAATTGTAAGGATTAAATGGCTATGGCTCTTGGAAACTTTATTAATAATCAATTTTTAAATTAATATAAATTCCCATATATAAGTGCAATCAGAACAAAATGCAGAAAACAAAATATATTTAATGTTGTAACACTAAGTATGCAATGGAAGACAAACAATAGCTAATTTTTGAGGACTAGAGATAGTAATGCATTTTGTGGGAAATATTTTGTTCTACTCTCCATGATCTATGTCAAAAGCAAGGTCAATGTGCTGTCTCACTCAAAATGTGGGACTTTTGCCTGCTTTGCTTTGCCCCTAGCTAAAAATCCCTGCCTCTGACCAGTGACATCCCCTGCTCCCAGTGAAAATCAAAATGAAACATTATTGAAATGATTGGGAATATTTTTACTGTTTAATAAAGAAAAATAGTAGACATCAGAAATAGTGTGGAATTGTTTCAAAATTATATATTAGTGTGATAAATCAAACTGCACTATAGATTACTTTTCTTCTGTGATCAACATCGAGAGCCTTGAATGTTAACATTTTTGGTTCAAATTCTTGTTAGGCTTTGTTTGCAATTTCCTAATTGTTCATACTTCAAAGTGACTTGTTTTCTTTCCTTGAGAAAATGAAAGTATATGCCCTACTTAGGACTTTTTTTATTTATCTCTACTAACATAAATTTCTTATTTCCTCTGTTGCTTTGCAGGATGTACTCATTTTAAATTTGGGAGTAAAACTCAATAAATTAAATTTTAGTACACACATTCTATGCAATAGGCAGGAAGTGAAGGTTTATACTACCTTCGTCATGATTAACAAGTTCAGTAAAATGTAAAATGTTGAATTTTAGGTTTCTTAAGGTATACAGACAAGATGGCATGGAATTTCTCTTACCTGTGAAACAAAAATTGTGTGTTCAGAATTATTATGAACATGGTTCATTTAGATGGTTCATATCAACATACTCCATTGTTCCTGAAGCCCAAAAGAGATATTGTTCCAAGGGGAATGCTCTCTAATTATCTTTAAATTCTGAAAACATAAGAATTTGCTCAATAAAGTATCAATAAAATGGCTTGGGGAAAAGGCATGAAATGTATTTATTTACACAGTGAACAGAGTTCCTTGATTCCTGGTTTAAAATGATGCTTCTGAAAACTGTTTCAATTAGAGATAGAAACATTAAGACAGGAATCTTAAACATTATAACAGACATTTACTATCGTTGGTTATAACATCCCCAGGGCCCAATTTTCTCATGTTAGCAATATAAGCCAATTTATGTACCAAAAAGTAAACTACAATAATAAACAATCACAGCGTGCCTTACGAAATCTAGCAAACTGATGACGAAGTCATCTTCAAACACACTCTTTGTTATTTGGTTCAAATTACCTGATTGTATTTAGAAGTAAATGAATTTTGGGCTTCTGCAGAAATATTGTAACACACATGCAAACAAAATGCTATGCATAAGAGGAAAAGAAAATTGGAAACTCCAAGATGACTCATTTCCTAAATAAGTATTCATGTAACTTTGTGAAGTATATATTACCCATTGGACATGTAAGTGTACATACAAACTAGCTGTGATATGTGATACATATATTACAGACACAGATGCAAAACCCACACATGTGTTCAATGTATAAAAATGAAGATCTTCAACACTGGTAGAATAGGAAGGTATAAGCCAATTCTTCCTTTTTGTCAATGTCCTAGATGTTTTCTTTTGAGAGAGGAATATGTATGAGTGTTGATGTGAAAGAATTTAGATGTATTTTAAAGAGAATATCAGGTTCATTTCTGTGATATTTGAGCCAAAAAGTTAATGGAGTGATTAGGTATAACATTAAATTATTTTTTAGTGAATGAAATTTAAAGATGAGCAGGTAAGAAAGATTTCTAAATATGTGATTAAATAATTTGTTATGGAAAAAAATAAAACCTTATAGAAAAGGGAGTTGACTGAAGCTGAGACAAGGCAGGCAGTAAAAGAAAAGACAGTTTTTCCAAAATATACAAACTCAACCTTTCTCTAAACACTAATTACCTGAAAAATATGAAAAAATGAATAGATAATGCAAAATTAATAAACTGTTTATCAAAAGAGGAGAAAAGATGAGAATTATGACCAAAAGAAGAAATTTTCATTAACAGAGGCTAAGGTTTGTTTAATCTGTAATACAGGAAAGTATTAATGGTAATATCACTTTCCCGAAGAATTTCAAGGGAAAGCAGCAAATTAATTGCCTACATGAACTCATAAATGTTAAACACCCACTGCCAACAGGAAGAATGATACACAGATGAGGAATAAGGTCATATAAGAATCAAAATTTTTGTATGTTACAATAAATCCCCTGGAAATGGCTTCTATTCATGCGTTTAGTTTAAACATAAGCCCTTGTGTACTTTTTGTTTTATTAATCTAGTAATGTGCTTAAGTTACCTCTCACACTATTAGGAATCTCAGCACACTAAACAAGAAAGAATTACAGAGTTATTGAAACTTAGACATTTGTAATAAGTTACATTTTATATTATCTCACTCAATAATATATTTTATATAATATATCTATAGAAATATATACAGTTTCTGCATATTGATATTATATGTCTATATGGTATGCATTACATTTCTGCCTAAGTACTGAAAGAATCAATAAGGTAATAATTTCAAGAAGAGGAAACTGGATTTTACAGAATTTTATAAAACCAGTGTCAGATCATAATATTCACTGAAGATTATACATGTTCTCATAAGTTACATTTTCATATTATTTCATTAAATATTCAATATACATGTATGTAGCATACATGTATATTACATGTGTATAAAATATAATTTTATTTGTAATGTATATGTATATCATTTGTGTATATTAAACACTTAATGAAATAATAAAATACTACATGTAATACATATTATATACATGCATACATATGTATGAATATGTATATTCACAAGAACCTGAAGAAATTGAAAAAGTTATATTTTCGAGAGGAGAAAACTGGATTTCAGAGAATTTTATAAGACCAGTATCACATAACTCATCTAAACGCTGGATCTATTTTTAATTCATTAGATTTATTTCCTAGTCTTCAGCATATGCTCTTCTTCATTGAGGAATAATTTGATACCAAGTTCTAATGTGCATTTTTGTAATCTGTTTTGTCATTTGTCATATAATTGATTATTTTAAATCCTTCATTTATTTACTATGGGAAAAGTTAACTTAGTATTGTTCTTTTCCCAGAAGGCCATTGCTGTGTTTTTTCCTGGGGCTTCCTTGGGGACCGCAGAAAGCACTTTAGTGTACAGTGGAAAGATTAAAATGTCTAACATTTGTGGCTTGCCTTAATTGGTGAAGCAGCTCATTTTGAGAGGTAAGAGGAAAAGCTTTCTATTACTTAGGAAATATTTATTAGTAATAACCTTGATTAGAAACTGAGCCTTATGCTATAAACTATGAAAATCTAAGAAAGAGGATTCTACTTCCACTGAAATTTTCCTGCAAATAGAATCAAAGGACTTTTAACAAACAGTACAAGAAATGTATCCAAAGCCTAACTTATGAAACTGTAACCCGCTGTACATCAGTTTGAAAATTTAAAAAAATAACTTCATTATAAAAAAGAGACCTGAGCTCCGCGTTTTTTGTTTATCAAAATTTAATCTAACTAGAGGCATGATAGACAAAAATTATGGAGATTAGATATTGTAGAAGTGATACTTTGAATAGAAACAAGAAGTAGACTAAAATAAACTACAATATTTAAACTACTTTCTTGATGTAGGGTCAGGTCAGTGAAAGTCAAGATCAAAGTAATCTAAGTTCTCCAGAAAAGTTTTATCCACAAACTGCTAGGAATACATAACTTGCATTGGTTATTATTGGCGTGTTCATGAGTAGAGTGCCCTGGCACATAGGTAAGAATGTCAAGGACTTTCCTTCCTGGGATGACCTCAAAGCACATTCCTTAGATTTCAGCCTTCTGTGTCACTAGTATTGCAGAAGTGAACCACTAGAACCCAGCTGACACAAAATTTTCATTATAAAAGCATCTGTCTAGGTACAAATGACTTTTCAATATTTTTGTGTTGTTGCATGTGGATGACACATACTGTGCTTTTGTTTAATACCCTTTGTAAACATTGACATAAATACATGTAGGATGATATTTTATTTGTATCACTGAGAATCTACAGGAGAGTACATTCAATGGATATACAATGAATAAAATTATCTTTATATATAAAATCTAAAATATGCTCAAGACTTTGCTTATAAATCACAATATACATGGAAACACCTGTCGTTACTATAAAGTGAAAATTCATTTCAAAAATACCAGTAAGAAAGTCAATGGATGCCACAAATGAACAATTAATGATATTTGTTTCAAAAATGAAAAGAAAGAAGAAATATTTTAGGAAACCATTACTTCAGGAAAAATCAGATTTTTTAAACTAATCTATTTATTTGCAAACAAGTTTCTATGTTAAGAAAATCATCTATTCTGTATTTCTATCCCTTAGTCGCTAATGGAATGAGATAATCAGATGAAAGGGACATTCAGATTGAGGGAAAGGGTGGGTGTGTGAGACAGGGGGAAGAATGGTGGAATGGGTGACATTCATCAAGACGCTTTTTACTCATTAACTGACTTGTTGAATTGAAATGCCATTTGAAAAACGTTTGAAAGAGTTTTTTAAAATCCAGGCTGCATTGGCTCAGACAGAAAATCTTAGCTACTGAGTGCTGAGGATCACAATTTGAAGCAACATAAACAAGTCCTTGGAAGGCAAATATGAGTACATAGTTCAGTGGTAAATCATTTGCCTGGCATGTGAGAAGTCCTGATTTATTTCCAGTGTCACAAGGACACAAAAACAATGGAAAAGAAATTAGAAATTCAGCCAGTGTAATAGGTTGATCTTTTGTGTTTGCATGTCAAAATTCACCCAGTAAATTAATAAAACATTTTATTCAATTCCTTTTAACAGAGCCATGCATCTGATTGGACCCAACTGTATGACTGCTCAACTATTCAATGACAAGGACTTCATTATGCTTGTCAAAAAAGTGAGGATGAAGATGTAATTGGACTGCAGGTTCACAGGGGATTGTTTTTAAAGTCTACAAATAACAGCTGAAATGCCAGCAGTACCACCAGGTATGGATTTGTACAGAATTCATTTGACTAATATGACTGAAGTCAACACGTTCATACTCATGGGATTCACCGATGATTTTGAACTGCAAGTCATCTTATTTTTGCTGTTTCTTGCAGTCTATCTTTTTACTCTTGTAGGCAATTTGGGATTGGTGTTACTGGTAATTGTAGATTCTCAGCTACACAACCCCATGTACTATTTTCTGAGTGTGCTATCATTCTTGGATGCCTGCTATTCTAGCGTTATCACACCAAAAATGTTGGTAAATTTTCTGGTAAAGAATAAATCCATTTCTTATCCAGGATGTGTCACTCAAATGCTTCTCTTTGTTACTTTTGGAACCACAGAAAGTTTTCTTTTGGATGCTATGGCTTATGACCGCTATGTAGCCATCTACAACCCTCTCCTCTACTCAATGACCATGTCACCCAGAGTTTATCTGCCTCTCATCATTGCTTCCTATCTTGGTGGCACTATACATGCGATGATTCACACAGTGGCTACCTTTAGCCTGTCCTTCTGTGGATCCAATGAAATCAGGCATGTCTTCTGTGATATTCCTCCGCTACTAGCTATTTCTTGTTCTGATACTCAAATAAACCAGCTTCTTCTCTTCTACTGTGTTGGGTCTATTGAGATACTCTCTATTCTGATTGTCCTGGTCTCATATGGGTTTATTCTATTGGCCATTCTGAGAATGCATTCAGGGGAAGGGAGGAGAAAAGTCTTCTCCACGTGTGGCTCTCACCTAACTGGAGTGTCCATTTATCATGGGACAATCCTCTTCATGTATTTGAGACCAAGTTCTAACTATGCCTTGGAACATGACATGATTGTGTCAACTTTTTACACCATTGTGATCCCCATGTTGAATCCTATCATTTACAGTTTCAGAAACAAAGATGTAAAGGAGGCAGTGAAGAAGTTGTTGAAAAGAAATTGGTTCATCAATAAAGTGAACTTTTAAATTTAAGACGAACCATCAAGTATGCTGTTTGTAAGTCGACATGTGTTTAATAAGAAACTGGATGAAATACACATCTTGATTATCTTACTAAAATATTTCCAAATAAACTATTACCAACTTCCTAATATAGTAGGGTAGAAACCTAAGCCTATTAAGTAATTTTTGAATCTGAAAGTACGTCCAAATTGATCTGTATTGATTAATCATTGATGGACAGATATTAGGGAGCTTAAGTTCTGCATCACTTGACCTTCATGGACTATGTGTGAAATGATATGTTCAGGATTCTCTGGCTTGAAATGCCTTACTTTGGTACATTTCCATAATCAATGCCATGTTATCACTCTGTTTTTCTCTGGTAAAATATTGCTTTCATTGTCCTATTCATCTAAACACAATCAGAGCAATCTAGTTTTTTCTAGATTTTTACTGATTTGACTAAAAACTATAGAATTCTCTTCCATCATTTAAATTTTTCTTCTCACTCCTCAGTCATAGAAGTTACTTAGTTTGCTTGTAGAACTCAAAAGTGTAAAGGAATACTGTACGTAATGCTTACTGAAAGTGTACCCCCACAAGAATCATCAAAACAAATAAAAAGATAGCTTAGGCAATAACCTACAAATGACTATTGAGCATGGCTATCCAAGATCAAAAGAACATGCTTATTTGATTCTCTAATCGTTACTCATACATAGCAAGTCCTTTTTCATAGACTAGCTTGTCTTTGTTCCTTCTCTGTGCATTTGTTATGAGTCTTTATGATGTACCCTAAATAAAAAAGTCCAAGAAAACTTGAGTAATTATATTTCATTTGTCTTCTTTAATTTAAATTTTATTCTACTGGTGATTTGTAAAGGAGTTACATTTAGATAAATAAGGTAATGAATACATTTTTGTCAACATTGTTTCTCCCTATCATTTTCTCCTATTTCCCTCCCCCTCGATTCCCTTTCCCCTCAAGTTGTAAAGTTCTTTTCTAGTATAGTGTCTTTTGAGTGTCATCATTGAATTGTTTCACCCTTTGTCCCACTAATTCTGTGATTCCCATTCCCTTCCCAAATCAGATAGACTTCATACAAAACAAAGGGTACAGAAATCAAAAACCAACCCAAAGGGTGAAAAAAGAAAGAAAGTTGAATTAACTGCAAACAGTACAATAATAATAATAACAAAAACCTTCTGGTCCCATCTGTTGGAGTTCATTTCAATGAGCGGTATTTTGCTGCATTATTTATCACAATTAAGATATGGAATCAAGGGGCTAGGAATATGGCCTAGTGGCAAGAGTGCTTGCCTCATATACAAGAAACCTTGGGTTCAGTTCCCCAGCACCTCATATATAGAAAACAGCCTGAAGTGGCGCTATGGCTCAAGTGGCACAGTGCTTGCCTTGAGCAAAGAGCAGCCAGAGATAGTGCTCAGGCCTTGATTCCAAGGCCCAGGACTGGAAAAAACAACCCCCCCCCAAAAAAAAAAAAACGATATGGAATCAACCCAGATGCCCCTCAGTAGATGAATGGATCAAGAAAATATGGTATATATACAATGGAATTCTATGCTTCCATCACCAATAATGGCACTGCCTCATTCATAAGTAAATGAAAAAACTTGGAAAAATTATATTAAGTAAAGTGAGCCAGATCTAAAGAAACATCGGCTGCAAGGTTTCCCTCATTGGTAATAACTAGAATATGTCTAGGATATTCTTAGCAGAAGATCAAAATGGCTCAATAGCTATGTATAGTTTTTTGTTTTTTTTTGTTATTATTAAGGTGATTTACAAAGGGGTTATTGTTACATAAGCCAGGTAGAGAATACATTTCTTTTTAGGCAATATCACCCAATTCCCTAGCTCTCTTAGTTTTTCCCTCTTACCTCCTCCCACAGTTGTACAGTTCATTTTCACCACAGTGAGTACCATTGACATTTCATTTGTTAAATTTTCTTTTTTTTTTTTTTTTTGGCCAGTCCTGGACCTTGGACTCAGGGCCTGAGCACCATCCCTGGCTTCTTCCCGCTCAAGGCTAGCACTCTGCCACCTGAGCCACAGCGCCCCTTCTGGCCGTTTTCCATATATGTGGTGCTGGGGAATCAAACCAAGAGCTTCATGTGTAGGAGGCAAGCACTCTTGCCACTAGGCCATATTCCCAGCCCACTCATTTGTTAAATTTTCTGTATTTATTTTTCCAAGATTCATTTATTTTTCAATGAATAGAAATCAACTTGTCTTCTAAAAAGTGATATTGCTCTTCCTGTACTGGAAACAAATCACATCCAATTTAACAAATTGACATACCTTTCCAAGTTAATTGAAGTCACATATAGCATTCCTTGCCTGAAGCCAAGAGACTTGGGTAGGTGAGATTGCAAAATCTGTGATTTAAAGCCACTCTAGACAAAAAGTTGACAGGATATAATACCAGCCACCTAAATTCTGGGTTCACTGTAATGAATTTATAATCCTAGTTATGCATGGTTTGTGCTCTACCATTTGAATCATACTGCCAGTTAGGAAAACCAGGACAAATTAGAATAGACACAAATGTAGGTATTAGTCAACAAAAATAAATTGATATGAAAATAAATCACAAATATTTCTTATATGATATTGATAAAGGATGAGTATACATTTTAAAATTGATTTAAAGGTGGGACTATGTGATGCATTTTAGAAAATTTTAATAGGTTGACAAACAAATAGAAATTGTGAAAAATCAAATTATTAATTCCTATAATAGAGACGTTACACTTTATTTTTAAAGCTTAGAAAGTATTCACAAGCAAAAAGAATCGGCATATGATAAAACAACAAGTATTCCAAAGACAATTCTTAAAATAAATTGACTAAACTGAAATGATCTATGCAACCAATTTTTTAACAAAGTGTAAACAAGACAAACTTAAATATTAAGGAGACGGACATGCATTCAAAAATAACTTTTTTATTAGAGAAAATTAAAATTGTAGATTTTATAATAGGTAAATAAAATGTTAAAATAATGAGAAATTTATAGCTTTGCCGGATCAAAGTTTATGGTAAGATACAAAATCTCAGTATATTGAAAATACCTGCTTTACAAATACCTCTGCATTAAAAACTTACTTCAAGAATATATTTCAGCTTTGTTTATGTTTAATAATTTATTTTAAAATAATATCGTTAACTGATAGCAATTAGATGAAAGTAATGAAGCAGTTAAGAAATTTCTTGACCTATAATGGAAACACATGCTCTCATAAGTTTAGCAGGTAGGTGCACATATAGGACAAATTGCTTCATGTGACCTTGGATTGAGTGAGTGAATTATAGCATTTGAGTCCCAAATCAATACAAAATGCACTTGATTTCCCCTGTGCACTAGTAGTACTTTTATCTCACAGATTTACTGACAAAATATCAGCCAATATCATGCTGATATGTATATAGAAAATTGCTAAAGAGGAAAGGCAAAAATATTTTTTTAATGTGTCACATATATCTACTAATGTCTCTGAGGACATTGACAAAACTCTCAATAATTGTCACTGTTTTTCCTCCTTCAAAAATTTAAAGATTTTCCAAAGTGTCACCATTGCTATTGTATACCGTTTTATCATAAGTTAATTCTACTTCAATATCTTATTCATAACACAAGTCAATACATCAGGTGATTCCTTTCTTTTCCAGCTGTTGTTCTTTTGAGAATTAAAACTGAGAATTTGAAAAAACAGCGAATATACTCCAACAAAAGGTACTATATATTTACATACTGTTAGAACATTAGTATTGCAATGATAATGACAAATATATGTGGTTATTGCCTTAAATATATTGCATGCATTGTCTGATCAGATATGTCTGGAATGATTTTATCTCATGCAGTTGAGGAAATGAGACTTAAATTCTCAATTACTTATTAAGGTTTGTTTAGCTAAGAATATATTCCATTAATAGAAAATTCTGAAGCTATTATCATTGTTATTGGCTATATATATTTTGTAAGAAAACACAAGGAAATTAGAGTAAGAAAGGGATATTGTATGACACAGTTTTAAGAGTGACAAGACTTTCTTATGAACATTAGTTATCTATAAAACACATATATTTAGACAAGCTTTTTAATTCATGTTTCATGATGGACAAACACAATGTGCAATTTTAAAATGTGGTAGGAAATATCTAATCTTCATTGAATAAGTGAATGATAGTTCTACAGAAATGTCAACTAATTATATTATTATATTTACAGTCAGGCTAATGAAATAACTACAAGGAATTTTAAATTTTAATTTATTTTCATGGTGATGTACAGAAAGTTTATACTTACATACAGAAGTTAATGAGTACATTTCTTTTCTAACATTGTCACTCCCTCCCTGGTTTTCTACCACTTTCCCTCCCTCCCATTTATCCTCCAAGTCGTAAAGTTCATTTCCAACATATTATCTTATGAGTATCACTGTTACATTATTTCAACTTTGTCCTTTGTCTCACCATTTTATTGTTCCCCTTCCTTTACCAGATTCAGATAAATGTATATACAAGACACAAGGTACCAAAATCAAATACAATGACACAGGTGATAAACCAAAGGGAAAAAAATAAACCAAGGAAAAAAGGAAAACTACACAAATTATATTAAAAAACAATAACAAAGAAAAACCTTTTGTATCCATATCTTGGAGTTCATTTCGCTTAACATCATCTTATGTGGACATATGTGCATAGCTATTGAGCTAAAAGGAATTATATGTTAAAGATGTTATTTCAGTTGCCCGAAGGAGACTCTCTTTTGCATGACTCTAAAGAAAGCATTTTTTACTTCCTTGTTCCTAAGACTATAAACGAGTGGATTCAGCATGGGGACCACAATCGTGTATAACACAGAGGACACTTGATCCTTTCCCAGGGAGTAGGACTGCTTGGGTTTTAAATAGGTAAAGATCATAGTGCCATAAAAAGTGGTGACTCCCAGCAGATGGGAGGCACAGGTGGAGAAGGCTTTCTGCTTTCCTGAGATAGACTTAATTTTCAGAATAGTAGACAGAATGGACACATAGGACGTGGCTATTGTGATAAGGGAGACCATTAGGGTACAACCAGCAAAAACGGACATTACAGTTTGAACCTCATCTGTATCAGTGCAGGACAGAGCTTACATTGTGGAAATGTCACAGAGAAAATGTGAGACTGCATTGGAGTTGCGAAATTTTAATCTATTCATACAAACAGCGTTCACCGAGGAGTCCATGAAACCAATCAGGTAGGATGCCATGATCAGGATTCGGCACAGGCTTTTGGACATAACCACTGGTTAGCACAGAGGACTGTAGATAGCCACATGGCGATCATAGGCCATGGAGGCCAGAAGAAAACGTACTGTAGCATAACATAGGACGAAAAAGTACATTTGGGTGAAAAATCCCAGGAAGGAAATACTCTTGGTGGAAGTCACCAAGTTCTCTAGGGTTTTAGGTGTGATGACACTTGAGTAACTGAGGTCAATGAAGGAGAGGTGAGTGAGGAAAAAATACATAGGGGTGTGAAGCTGCAGATCCAGGCGAATTATCACGATCATGGTTAGATTTCCCAGCACCCTAGCCAGGTAAATCAGGAGAAACAGCACAGAGAGTGCCTGCTGGAGCGCTCCAGAATCTGTCAGCCCCATAAGGATGAAGTAAGGAAACTTTGTGATATTTCAGGTTCTCATAGTGTGCTGATGGATACTGTGGAGAAAGTAAAAGTGATACTTAGCTCCAGTAATTTTAAATTCTTTGTGTGTGTTGTGATTTTATGAATTGTCTAGTATTTTATCAGTAGCTTAGGCAGCCTCAAAGTTAATCACACTTTTTTAAGACATGGCTTACAAGTACAAAATGTCATTTACATACAATTTAACTGAAACAACTTTGTTGTGATTAGAACCAAACTGACTATATGTTAATTACTTTTCTTTTAGGAAGACACTTGATCTCCACAGTTTTTATGCCATTCATTAAATTATTACCCAAGTATTTTAGATTAGGCAGAGTGAAGTGAGCTCACATGACTTAGATGAATTAATTCTATAAATGTTTTTCAAATCATATGACTCTAATGAACATACTAAAACTAGTATACTTTTATTTATAATCAGTTCCTTTAACTTGAACCAAAGGCTTAAATGCATAATGGACCCTGATAGAAAATGGACCCTGACTTCAATGTGTACCATATCTAATACTGTTTGTATTGTTAATAAATTCGAATAATAAATTGTAGGAGATTGTGACCACTTTAGGCTTTAGATTACATATAAACTGTTTATAGCCACATGATGTAATATTTCAAAATTAAATTGCTTCAAAGACTAAATTACCTTAATAACTACATTGTTTACATTTCTGATTTCATTAAATCTATAATTTCTGTTTTCACAAAAGTTTAGATCATTAAGAGTAAAGATCACATGTGTTATAATATGAACATTATTCTAACAAAGCCTCTCTAACAATTTACTTCCTCTATAACATTCCAAGATTAAGAAAAACACTTACATTGAGACAAATATGGTGAAAAAATGAGAGCTCCTCACAATGTCACATGCCAAATGAAGCATCAATCCCAGTTTTTCTGCACAATTGCAAAATGAAAATCATTTAAGGAGTTCAAACATTTTGTCATATAGGATTGGTTATCCATGAAATAAATGTTTTTTTTGTTCGTTTGTTTTTTTGTTTTTTTTGTTTTTTGCCAGTCCTGGGCCTTGGACTCAGGGCCTGAGCAGTGTCCCTGGCTTCCTTTTTGCTCAAGGCTAGCACTCTGCCACTTGAGCCACAGCGCCACTTCTGGCCGTTTTCTGTATACATGGTGCTGGGGAATCGAACCCAGGGCCTCATGTATACGAGGCAAGCTCTCTCGCCACTAGGCCATATCCCCAGCCCCATGAAATAAATGTTTTTGAATTTGTGTGTGCCCATGGCTTGTACTCTGAAGTAAATATACCAGTTTAATTATTGCCTTCTGGTAATGCAAATGGAAAGTATTGCAGGGAGCTATGTCTCAAAAGAAACCTGAGTAGCTACTGTGGATATAAGCAAAGCAGGCTCTGCTGTTGTTTCTCATCTCTTCTCAGTTTGAAATTCCAAGGAGCCTTCTTGTTTAATATGCCTGGGGACCAGGTCAACAGCTTGTGTTTAGGGACTAATTTCCCAGTCAAATTACTTGGCATGTGTTCAAAGGCAAAACTTCCTGTTCTAACTGAAGAAATGTTTCACCTTTTCACATGGAAAATCTACTAGCACTTAATCTAAGATTGATAGAGTACCTTTGTCAATTTTTCTTAAAATGACACCTAAAAACTAAGTTAGCTCTTTGTTGTGCCAGAGGTTGTCCTTTGTTTTGAACATAGCAAGAAGCAGACTGAATCTAAAAGGAAAAGGACATCTGAAGAGATGACCTGGCAAGAGTGAGAATTGAATGCCCCCAAGGTTTTCAATCTTGGCATTTTACCCAGTAAATGGGTTGGTGGGTAGCAAAAATCAAGGCCCTCTATTGTATCCCTCCCAAATCATTGCCAAGTTTCCAATGGTATCCCCTTCAATTTTGATTCCTTTTTTCCCCCTCATATTACACATTTTTACTTTTAATTTTTTTTTAGCCTTCCATGTTGAATCTTAACATGAGTTTGGACTCCATAAGAACATAGTGTGTAATATTAATTTAGGGCCTATGGAGCAACAGACTATCTGGGATTTAGAATTCAATGAACAACTGGGTCATTTCTTCTTCCTGCTCTTGTATCCAGTAGGCCTACTCTAACTGTTGCAATGTTTTTTTAGCTCTGATGTAGATGTATGAAACTTAAGGTGTGTGTGTAGTTTTCAAGCTAGGAAATGGAGGAGAAGAAATGTTTAGGAAAATATGTAAGATCGAGTCTTCCCAGGTTGGAAAGCATTTTATCATGAACTTTGTGTGATTCTTGCTACCAGCACAACCATGTTCATTGCAGCATTATTTACCAGAGCTAAATTATGAAACCAACCCAGATGCCCCTCAGTATATGAATGGATCAAGAAAATGTGGTATATACACACAATGGACTTGTTTCCATCAGGAAGAATAACATCGTCCCATTTGTAAGGGAAGACTTGGAAAACAACATATTAAGTGAAGTGAGCCAGAACCAAAGAAATATAGATTCTTTGCGTTCTCTCACTGGTAATAATTAGTACATCGCTAGGATAGTTCTAGAAGAGGATTACAATAACTCAATTGCTATGTACATATGATCATATAAGATGAAGCTAAGTGAAATGAACTCCAAGATATGGAAACAAGATGTTTTTCCTTGTTGTTACTTTTAAAGTAGTATGTTTAACTATTTCTTTTTTCTTTCTTATAGTTTATCCCCTGTTATCACTGTATTTGATTTTGGTACCCTGGATATTGTAGATATGTTTGTATGAATTAGGGAAGGGAAGGGGACCATCAAATCGTGAGACAAAAGATTAAGGGCAAACCAATGCAGAAGAATTCTCACAAGACAATTTGTTGGAAATTAACTGTACAACTGGGAAGGGGGGAGGACTGTTGAGGGAAGAATGGTAGGATAACAATGAGGGAGGGAATAACAACTATGACAAGAAATATACTACCTTATGCATGTAACTGTAACCCCTCTGTACATCACCTTGACAATAAAATGGAATTAAAAAAAGAAATTAAAACCAATTGAATGGCCCCCTGGCCCTCTGCAGCGGCACATGGGGAGAGGCAGAGAACAATATGGCAGATGGTGAAGAGTTGGAGTATAAAAGGAGGAGAATGGAGACACTACTGGCTGAGGAAATGGCTGTTTGTGGTGCCTGTGGGGACACTGGAAACAAGGAATGTCACTGGAACCATGGAAAGAGGTTGCTTGAGTTATTTGGACCCTTTACACACCCTGGTTTCTAACTGAGCCCTGAGTTTCTCCAGTTTTTAGCCCCATGTGAAGTTCTAATCATTGGAGTTTGCGACTTAGCATGTGAGCTCCTGCAGACCATGTCCATGCCTGGTCACAGACAGATTCATGTGATAATCATGGACTCTATGCATGTTTCCAATCTACATAGACAGTTTTTATGGAAGCCTAAAGACCTTGGAAGGCCTCACACTGTACTTGCTGCAGAATTTCTAAATGAGAGTTCCTAACTGGAATGCAGTTCTACATTTCAACTAGATTTTTTGTGATGCTTTCTATTGACAATTTCATTTTATTTCATGTGGATTGGAGTCTATCACAGCCAGATGATGGATAAATGGCATGCTGATATCCTGTCTAGTTTGATAGTTTCTCATGGTCATCTACAGCAATACTTGTGCAATTTTGCTCTATATTTATATACCATACTACTATGTTATTGTACTTACGGAAAATCCAATGAATGAAAAACTGAGATCAGCAACAATAATCAGCTTTCATGCTAATAAATACCATTGGTCTATTTCCTAGGTTCATAATCAGGTCAGCATATATTTGTAAGTAAGAAAGAAAGATTTAAGGCTGGGATATAGTTTTGTGGCAGAAAACTTGTCTAGTATGTACAAAACCTGGGTTTGATCATCAGGATTACTTTAAAAAAATAGAGAACCAGGCACTGATGTTCCTGCATGTAATTCTACATATTCATAAGGCTAAAATTTGAGATTGTGGTTGGAAGCCAGCCTGGGTATAAAAGTCTATGTGACAATACATATATATATATATATATATATATATATATATATATATATATATCCAATAAAAAACCAGAAGTAGAATACTGGCTTGAATGGAGCAGCAAAATATGTTCAAGGGCAGCATTCAGTCCCTGAGTTCAAGCTCCAGTACTGGCAAAACCAAAATAAAAACAAAACAAAAATAATACCAGACTAAGGGAAGGTAAAAAGGAAGATTGTTTTAAAATGAAATAAATAAGACTGGAATATTCATTATTGATAGTTTTCTCAAATAACCAAGCAAAGAGAGAATCTGAAAAAACTGAAATGTTTCACCGTGTGAATAAGAATGATGAGTGTTCTGAGTCTTATACTAGGCCATAAAATCTATTTCCTCTAGGCATAAAAATGACAATTTATAAAACCTGTCTTTGTTCCAGAAGTTCAGGAGACAATTCCCTGATTGGGATTTGTTTATAAGTACTTCTTTATGTATTGTATCTGTGATATTTTCTTTATTTCAGATTTTAATCTAATGCAATCCAATTTTTACCATCTTTGCCATTACATGCTGTGTTCTTGAAGTCCTGATTATAAGACAATTGCCTCTTACTTTTATTTTTTTTTCTATTTTAATTGCTACTTTTTGAAGGGTGATCTGAGAAAATAAATTTTGATGTAAATTACTCAAAATAATAATATTAATTTTTTCTTGCATTTCCTTTTGTACCTTCTTCTATTTCTTTGTAATTACTATTGTTAAAGGATGATTTGGGAAAATAAAATTTGAAATCAATTATCCAGAATAATAATGTTAATTTTATTGTATCTACTTTTAGTATCTTCTTCTATTTTTTATTCAATAATTTTTAGTTTTATTTTAGAGGCATTATATTTTCTTGGAAAGATTTATTCTTTAATGTTTTAGGTCATAGAGAATGGGATTTTATTTTTCCTGATTTCTAAAACTAGTGACTTTATAGCTTGATTTTTTTCCTACTATTTTGCTAAAAATATTTCTTATACCTAAGGGTTTTATGATCACAATTTTAAGAATATTTAAGTGTAGAATCTCTTAATCTAAGAGTATTTTGGTTTCTTCTTTCCAATTTTTGCCCTATCATCATTTTTCTCTTGCCTTATTACTGAGGTTAAAAATTCAAGTATTCTACTTAATAAAAGATAGGGGAGAAACCATGTCTCTCATTTTTACTTGTAAAGGAATTACTTGCAGGTTCTTACCTATTCAGTGTGGTGGAGACTACATATAGCATTTAACCTTCATTACATTGACTGATCCTGCTTTTATTCCTGTTATTTTTCTGAGTATAAACCAAATCTACCACTTAAATGCATCATTCTGATAAATGCTGAGATTAGACTAATCAGTAACCATAAAGTTATAGATACCATTAAACCATTTGCCAGTGTAAGCTCATAGAACAGAAATATAAGAAAAATCTAAAAAGTCTTTACTATGTGAAATGGCATAGGCCTTTACAAGATCAAGATGAGTCAGAGCAGGATCTCAGTATACCTTAGGTATTTAGTCACTTCTCACTTCCAATTTCCAAGAATTACAACTGAAAAGAAATGAGAATACAAAATTTGAAATCTACAGGACAGAGCTATTTAAGGAATATAAGACATCATGGATAAGACAAAATCCTGAAATAGAAAAATAAAGTCAAAGTTTGAAATATTTGTGTAAGAGAATTGAATAAATTTTTGATAGGATTCAACTGAAGAAATGAAATAACTCCTGAAATTGTTTATATTTTAATCACATAGGAAGTAATGAGGAATGTATTCATATATAATTTTATCTTAAATTGTTAACTTATGAAAGACAAATGTTATAAAATTATACCATGTAGTTATGTAATATTTATTTATTTGTTATATGATCATTAAATAGATCTACAAAGGGGCTTCAACTAAACATATTGTATGAGTACAATGTGTCTTAACTTTACACATTTTTTGACAATAAAATTTAAATACATAAAAACTAGAACTATCGGCCAACTGTGAATATTTATAATTATAACTCTACCTACCCAAGAAGCAAGGTAATAGTGTGATAAAAGTGTGACTGTGCCAGAAAAATCATTAGTCCCCAACATGTAAAACATACCCTAGGCATGATATATGCCTATAATTCCACCTACACAGTGTATATGTATAGGGATATTCTTTCCCTAGGCCAGTGGTTAGAAACAATAAGAGATACACATAAAAATAAATAGCATAACTTTGTTTGACAAGTATTATCAAATGTTAGATGGCTTTTAGTCAATTAAGAAATCTGCAGAAGAGAACATAGGAAATGACAGAAATGTTGTGTAATACACACGCATGCATATATTCACAATCATTTACATACAAAAGCATGCACATAACTGTCTCCAATATTTATAATGTGTTTCTTAACACATTTCAATATTTTACAAATGTTCTGTAACCTATAATATGCTATTTTCTTATAAAGAATACATTGTTCTACATAATGTCATAACTGATAATGTTTACAATATTAGCTATTTTTATGATTATGAGTTAAATCTCTAGAAAATTATCCCTATTATTCATAAAGTGTTCCACAGTAACATCTATGTCCTAACACTAATGCTATGCTACATAACATGAGGAGAGGGACAGGAAAGAAAAAAGGAGGAGAATATAGCAGTAGGCACAACATCATACTTTGAACATTATTCCAGATTAAGGGCAAATCATATAAGAAGATCACACACATAACACATTTTGCATGATATATAATTACAACATGAATTTCTGAAAGAAAACTCTCATAAATACGAGAGACTATGCCGGAGCCAGCCAGCAACTAAAGGGAATCCTGAATGAGGAAGGCGAGGATAAAAGAAAAGGAAAAATACATGACAAGAGAAAAAAGACAAGAGACCAAGATGGGGTCCGGGAGGTCTGCAGCTCAAGATTGTAACTCAAGACTGCAGCCATGTTTATTCATAACTTCCAGCTTATATAAAGTTAGAAAACCAGGAAATAGCATAGGCTTAAAATTCCAGAACACAAAAAGGCTTGGAGTTAGCAATATGCAACTATAGCTAAGACAGGATGAGGTTGGTTAACATAAGAATGGACTCCAGAGCAATATCTGATGGTAGCTAAGACAGGATGAGGTTGGTCAACATAAGAATGGACTCTGGCAGACATAGTAAAGCATTTCCGATTTTCCATTAAGCCATGTCCTTGCATGTCCTTGAAAACACAGCCAGAGGTCAGAATGAGATTAGCTGCTGGTTTGGGTCCCAACATCTCCCCCACCTTTGTTTAAAGAAGCAAACCTGCCTGTCTTTGGTTGGGTGGGTCGCCTAGCCTGCCTTACCCATCATCTGGAACTTCTTCAGAGTAAAGCTGAAGGCCCTGTCTTAGGCCAGTCAAACCATGACCTCCTCTTAAACGTCTCTGGCTGTAGTTCCTCTCAGGGGAAATTCATTTACTTGAGCTTGATCTTATGCAACTAGCTGGCTAAAGTCATAAAAGAGTTTTGCAATAAATGTACAATGGAAGTAAGGATAGGAAAACCATCAGCAAAAGTATCCCTGGGCCAAGCAATGTCATTAGCAGCCCCTTAACATTAGTCAAGGAAGGAATATACTGTTGAAGTTGTTCAAACAGTTCTTTTGCTGTTTTTGCCACTTCAGAGTCCAGAGGCAGAGCTTGTTCTAGTCAAGCTATTTGCCTATGGAGTTGAAAGAGATCTAAGGACAAATTATTATGTTGCCAAATACCATTAAGATGTGCTACAACTTGTTCCCAAGGATAGCTTGACCCATTATATTTGTGGACAGTCACACAAATAAAGTCAAACCCAGCATGGCAGCGCACCCATTGCAAAGTTTGTAAAGCACGAATTTGTTCTCCCAGAGAAAACACAGATTCATACAATGCTTCTAATTTTTGTTCTACCTTATCATCAATCCTGCCTTGAAAGTGCAGGGCTTGCGTAGTATTATGAGCAATCTGATTAACATAGTGAGCTGTTTGCACACTTTGTGTCAAAGCCACAGTAGCTCCTGCAACAGAGGCAGCTAAGGAAATAAAGGCTACAATGCCTGCTATCAATAGCCCTATAAATCGTCTAAGGTGCATGAGCTCTTTTAAATGTCTTAACACTTGAATACTTGTTTCTTCATACCAAGCTTCAGATATGTTCACAGGAAGCATGACAAATGGAAGCTGCTTAATAACAATTACAGAATCAGTAAGACCACTATACAAACAATTTGTAAAAGAACAGTTAGTACAAGTAACATTGAACATGGATCCTATAGAAATATTAAAAGGTCCATAAATAATGGCATAAGGAGGTGCTACACAACTTGTAATATTTTTTAAGAAAGAAGAAGTGAGCCAGGAGATATTAACATCCACTAACATCTAGACATGACGTTGAGGGTGTCCATTCATCCCCCACAGACCTGGGTTGTACTTGTTGGTGAGATTTGCTCCTGACCAGTCCATCAATTGAGAATTAGTTCTTGAAATATTGGTTATAAAAGGATGTTCATGTCTACACTTTATGGGGTGCATTTCTCCCGTGGATTCTACAATTTGAGAAGAATTGATGCAGCGAGGTATCATGAAGGATGATGTAGAATTAGCATGTACAGGGAACCCAGTAGGCAATGAAGTCATTCATATATTATATACTTGACTCTTATCAGGAATCTAAATTCTATGATTTATGGATTGCATTACAGAGCAGCCTGGAATATAACTGTTGGAATCCATTGTAAAACATAAAGGGGTTCCACTGCCAGAGGCTGCAAAGTCTCCCATTTTAACGTGTTGGACAAAAGGATCTAGAGCTATACCATATGCTGATCTGTTGACATGAACGAACACCTCAGCTCCTTCCCAAGTCGCAGGGTGCACAATCGGTGGATCTGGCACGTAATCCTAGTGGGTCAGCACTTGTGCCATTCTGATGAGCTTCCACAATCTGAACGCAACGCTCAGGTAGCCAGCGGGCATCATTTTCATACTGTGAAAAAACACAGACATGTCCTCAACCCCATGTCAATATTGGATCGGCCCCATGCCAAGCACCTGTAAAAGGATCTTTCCACTTAACCTGGGCAAAAGCTCTTTGCTCTTTCTTTTCCCAGAACCACTGTGCTTCGGAAAGGCTATTACAGTCCAAATTTAAAAAATTTAGTACGAATAAAGTATGAGAAAGAATATTAACAGGAGAGAGCAGGTATAATTCCCCCCCTTTAATTTAGAAATATGGTGTTTTAACAAACTGTTGGCCCATTCAACAATTCCTTGACCTTGAGGATTATAGGGAATTCCTATAGAGTGAACAATTTGGTAAGATTTGCAAAAGTTTGAAAAGCTCATCTGACATATCCTGGACCATTATCAGTTTTAATATGTTTAGGAAGTCCCATAGTAGCAAAGCAGCGTAAGGCATGGGAGATACAATGTTTGCTAGCTTCCCTGATAAGAGGGGTAACCATAATAAAATTAGAGTAGGTGTCTATGGTAACATGGACAAAGCGGAGCCATCCAAAAGAGGGAATGCGGGTAACATCCATTTGCCAAACATGGTTGGCCACTAATTCATAATAGGGAGTTAACACTTTTGTGGGAGTATCAGGCCATAGAAGGGGTCCCTTCTGCCAGAGGACCACTGTTGGAGAATGAGGTGTAGTTAAAAATATATGCTTCCCAAGGGGCTGAGTAATCAATACCCAAAACTCCTTTCTCCCCTAGGGTTTGTAGTAGCTGAGGCACCGACTGAAATTAAAGGAACAAGGATGAGCTGAGCAATTCTTTGTCCTGCAGGGATAGAGATAACACTAGCAGGTGCTGAAGCCATGATTTTTATTTCTCCAGTATAGTCCTGATCTATCACTCCTGGAATAATATGTAGGCCCCTCAGTGCAGAGCTGCTGCGGCCTAACAGTAAGCCAACAGATTCCCTCAGAAGGTGGCCAATGACTCCTGTAGGGAGGGCCTGAACTCCCATTTCTGAAGTCAGTACTGCACAGGTGGAGGAACAGAGGTCCAGTCCTGCACTCCCTGGTGTGGCTCGGAGGAGACTGGAAACTGATTGTTGCTGCGGGTTGTTGGGGGATAGGCTTGAGGTTGGGGGAAGGAAGGAGCCGTCTCAAAATTTTTCTGTGCGGCCAGGGGCTGGCCTCTCTGCCAGTTTCCCAAAATCGGGTGGCCAGAGTAGATCTGCAATTCTTAGCCCAATGCTTCCACTTTTTACAGTGGGGACAAATTCTATGCATAGCTCTCCTTTTCTGATTAGGGCAGTGAGCCATTAAGTGGCCCATTTGTCCGCAGGAAAAACAGCTGCCAGGAGACCCAGCAGTATATAGATGTCCCCTCCCCTTTCCTCCTGTATGGGGGTTGTGTAAGAACTCAGTTACAGTCTTCTATTGGAGCGCTGTAGCCAGCGTGAGGTCCTGCATATAGGATGGACCAATATCTGCACAAAGCCGAATATAGTCAGTTATTCCTCCATTTTTCTTAAAAGGCCTGATGGCTGCTTGGCAAGCTGCATTAGCGTTTTCATATGCCAATTGTTGTACAAGAACCTTGCCAGCATCCTCATCTTGGATCAGACAGCCTGTTGCTTCTAATAATTGAGAGACAAAATCTTGATAAGGTTCATCTAGTCCCTGTCTAATTTTGGAAAGGTCTTCAGTCTTACTAGAGTTAGGGAGTCTATTTCAGGCATGTTTAGCAGCAGCACTGATCTGACCATAAATGTTTGGAGTGTAATCTAACTGGGTCTGTGTGTCATTGTAATCACCTTCCCCAGAAAGCTCTTCAACTGAAGCAGGTATATTATTTGTCTTGTTGGCCTCTGCTGTGGCCTGACACTGTTCCACAAATTCAGACTTCCACAATAAGTAATCTCCTCCACTAAGACAAGCCCTAGCCAAATGTTTCCAATCGTTTCGGCATAAAGCTTCAGTAGCCAAGGTTTCAAGAATGACTTGAGTAAACGGCACTGTAGGGCCGTATTGAGCACAAGCATTCTTTAGATCTCTTATTTGTTTAAATGGCAAAGGCTGATGAAATCTTTCGCTATCTTCATCCTGCCTTGCAGGGAATAAATGAAAACTAGAAATGTCCTCCCCTCTTTGAGCAGCCTGCACCAAGGAGAGTTGTAGGGCGCTACGCTTAGGGGTGAGATTAGAACTTGTCCCAAAAGGGAGTTCACCATTAGGGGGGCCAGGTGCCGTTAACAGCCCAGGCTGTGATGGCTGTGAGACAATAACAGGCAGAGGGGGTGGTGGGAAAGGATCAAAGTCCACCAGGATTGTGGGTGGGGGTCCACATGTCTCTACCTTTAAAGGAGTTTGTTGTTTTGGATGAAGCTGTCACAATAGGGCTATAATTGATTCCAACATATTCTCAACATGGGCCAATCTATCTTTAGTAAGCTCATTGCATAATTTTTTCTCCGTGTCTGAGCCATCTGAGTCTTCCTTAATATCTAGCCCAGTGGGCTCAGATTTTATAAATTTTTTCAGATCTTTCCGGGCAGCTGCATAAGCTCCAGGGGCTGGGCAATGCTCATCAGGTCCCTGTTCAGTTTCTCTGATCGACTGATTGAATCTAATCCATTCATGTCTAGGATCCAAACAATCTCGGAGCAGATTCCAGAGAGTAATAGCGTCCACTGGGGTTTTCTCAGGGCCATGTGCGTCATATTGTTCCTGAATTTTTTTTTCCAATTTTCTGCCAAGTTTCTAAGTTAATGGTTCCTTCCTCTGGGAACCAGGGGCATACTTCCTCAATAAAGTGAAAGAAATATTCTAACTGACTTTGGCAAACTTTCACTCCCCGGGCATGAAGCATCCCTTTGAGGGCCTGCACGTATAGCATGCGGCTGTTACCTTGTCCCATAATTTCTTACTCCCGACAATACTCTCTCTCCCACTCTCCTTCCCAAGTGTTCGGACATCCTTACCTAAGTGGCGACCTCTGCGGTTGTCCCAGGTGTTCGGGTTACACTCTGCCGGAGCCAGCTGGGAACGAAAGGGAATCCTGAATGGGGGGGATGGGGGGCAAGGATTAAAGAAAAGGAAAAATACAAGACAAGAGAAAAAATTCAAGAGACAAAGATGGGGTCCTGGAGGTCTGCAGCTCAAGATTGTAACTCAAGACTGCAGCCATGTTCATTCATAACTTCCAGCTTATATGCAGTTTGAAAACCAGGAAATAGCGTAGGCTAAATTCCAGAACACAAAAAAGCTTAGAGTTAGCAATACCCAACTATAGCTAAGACAGGATGAGGTTGGTTGACATAAGAATGGACACCAGAGCAATATCTGATGGTAGCTAAGACAGGATGAGGTTGGTTAACGTAAGAATGGACACTGGCAGATATAGTAAAGCATTTCTGATTTTCCATTAAGCCATGTCCTTGCATGTCCTTGAAAACACATCCAGAGGCCAGAATGAGATTAGCTGCTGGTTCAGTTCCCAACAAGCCTATGCACAGAAAAATTAATTCTGGACAAATATAAAGGAAGTATTCATTTTGTGAGAGACAGAGGAAATCACCATACCCAGGGAAAATTATAAAGATGAGTTTAAATGCTTAGAATCACAGTTATTTTAATCTCCTGAAACTTTCCTTCTTCTGCATGACCCCAATGAAAGCATTTTTCACTTCCTTGTTTCTCAGACTATAAATGAGGTGGTTTAGCATAGGAATCACAATAGTGTAAAACTCAGAAGCCACTTGGTCCTTGCCAAGGGAGTAGGACTTCTTGGGTTTTAAATAAGTAAAGATCATGCTGCCATAAAAACAGTAACTCCCAATATATGGGAGGCACAGGTGGAGAAGGCTTTCTGCTTTCCTGAAGTGGAACTGATTTTCAGAATAGTCGATAGAATGGACACATAAGACACACAATATTATGATAAGTGAGACTATGAATGTGGAGCCAGTAAGAAACATTATCATCATCTCAGTGTTATAGGTTTCATTGCAGGACAGCATCAAAATTGATTAGGGATGTGTCATAGAAAAATTGTTGGATTATGTTGGAATTGCAGAAATGCAATCTGCTTAGGCAAAGGTCATTGACAAGGGAATCCATAAACATAACCATGTAGGACCCAGTGAGTAGGGTTCAGCAGAGTCTTGGTGACATAATTGCTGGATCGTGCAAAGGGTTACATATTGCAATGTAGTGATCATAAGCCATGGAGGCCAGGAGAAAACATTCTGTAGCAAAGAGTAGAATGAAAAAGAACATCTGCATGAAGCAGCCCACGAATGAAATACTTTTGGAGGAAGTCAGCAAGTTCGCTAAGGTTTTTGGTGTGGTGATATTTGAATAACATAGTTCATGGAAGGAAAGGTGAGTGAGGAAAAAATACATAGGAATGTGAAACTGGTGATGAAGCCAAATTATCACTATCATACCTAGATTCCCCAGCACAGTAACCAGTTAAATCAGGAAAAACAGCAGTGATAGGACCCGTTGGACTTCTCCAGAATTTGTCAATCCCGCAAGGATAAACCAGGGCACATTTGTGTTATTCCAGGTTCGCATAGTGTGCTGCTGCAAACTATTGAGAAATGAGAGGTGACAACATAAATAACTTCAACATCTTTTAATCAACGGACAAATCAATGAACAATTTTTTTTATTATTTAAAAAAATTTTGACATGGTGTTTTGCAAAAGGGGTACAGTTACATAATAGGGCACTGTGTACATTTCCTGTGATATTGTACAACCTGCTTTTCTTCCCTTCCCTAGATCATTTAGACATATATACAATACGCAGTGTATCAAAAACATACAATATCCACGTGGCCTATGCCAAAGGAAATTCACTTAGGACTTTAGATGTAATGTCAACAATAGAGTTTCCTTATTCTTGTCTTATATGAACATACATACATAGCTTTTGAGCTATTGTGATCCACTGAGAGGTCTATTTTTGACCTTTATATGTTGAGTCATTGCTTGGTTTTAGTTACATAATTTAGGGTCGCTGACCCAGACCTGTGGGAAATACCATTTGACAAGAAGTTTTTGGTTTCACAGACCTGGTCTCTACTGTCTCCCCCTCCCTCCACCTTAACAGTCATATATCAAGGAGATCATGGCCCTTTGTTTTCTGCATTCTAGGCTTGTCTCGCTCAACATTATTTGTTCAAGTTCTGACCATTTACCTTCAAATAACAATATTTCACCACTTCTAATCACTATGTAGTATTCCATTGTGTAAAGGTACCATATTTTTTGGATCCATTCATCTGTGGAGGGGCATCTGAGTTGTTTCCATATTTTGGCTATTGTGAATTGTGTAGTGATAAACATGGAAATGCAGATGTCTTTTTGATATCTTGAGGCCTGTTGTTCAGGATAGATGCCTAGGAGTGGTATGGCTGGGTCATAGGTTAGGTCTATGTTGAGCTTTTTGAGGAACCTCCATACTGTTCTCCAAAGTGGTTGTACTAATTTGCACTCCCACCAACAATGAAGAAGGGTTCCTCTTTCCCCGCACCCCCTCCAGCATTTGTTGTTGCCTGAGTTCAGAGTATAGGCCATTCTAACTGGAGTGAGGTGGTATCTCAGGGTTGTTTTTATTTGCATTTCCTTTACTGCCAGGGATGTTGCACATTTCCTCATATGTTTCTTTGCCATTTTTATCTCTTCTCTTGTGAAGTCTCACTTTAGCTCCTTTGCCCATTTCATAATTGGTTTATTGGGCTTGGAGGGGGATAGATTTTTGAGTTCTCTGTAGATGACGGATATTAGGCCTTTGTCTGTTGCTGTCCTGGTAAAGATCCTTTCCATATGGTTGGCTGCCTTTCTAGTTTGGTGGCTATATCTTTAGCTGTGCAGAAACGTTTTACTTTGGAGTAGACCCATTTGTCGAGTCTCTCCCCTATCTGTTGTGCCCCTGGGACTCTATTCAGGAAGTTCCTTCCTGTGCCTATAAGTTCTAGCATCTTTCCTACTCTGTCCTTCAGTAGTTTCAAGGATTCAGGTCTGATGTTGAGGTCCTTGATCTATTTTGAGTTGATCTTGGTGCATGGTGATAGGGTAGTGTCTACTTTGCCTTTTCTGCATATGGCTGCCCAGTTTTCCCAGCATCAGTAGTTAAAGAGGCTATGTTTTTTCCATTGTATGTCTTTAGCTCCTTTGTCGATTATCAGCTGACTGTAAGAGTGCAGTTCTATTTCTGGGTCTTCAATTCTATTCCCTTTGTCTTCAGGTCTATTTTTATACCAATACCAGGCTGTTTTTGTTATGATGGCTCTATAATAGAGCTGGGAGTCTGGTACTGTGATACCTTCTGCACAGCTTTTTTTCCACTAGAATTGCTTTGGCTATTCTAGGTCTTTTGCTGTTCCATATGAATTTATGGGTTGCTGTCTCTATTTCAGTGAAGAATGTACCTGGGATCTTCATGGGGATTGCATTGAATTTGTATAACACTTTGGGCAATTGGCCATTTTCACTATATAGATTCTGCCTACCCATGAGCATGGGAGGTCTTTCCATCTCCTTGTGTCTTCTTAGATTTCCCTTTTTAGATTTCTTATAGTTTTTATTATATAGGTCCTTCACGTCTTTAGTCAGGTTGATCCCTAGGTAATTTATTCTTTTTTTAGCTTGTAAATGGTATTATTTCCATAATTTCCTTTTCTGCTTGAAAATTGCTGGTGTACAGAAAAGCTGCTGACTTTTGTGAATTGATTTTGTATCCTGCTACTTTGCCAAAATGCTTTATTAGGTGTAGGAGTTTGGGGACTGAGTTTTTTGGGTCCTTCTGATATAAGATCATGTCATCTGCAAATAGGGATAGTTTGATTTCTTTTCTGATGTGGATCCCTTTGATGGCCTCTTCTTGCCTTATTGCTATGGCTAGCGATTCCAGCACTAGGTTGAAAACAAGTGGGGAGAGTGGGCATCCTTGTCTTTTTCCTGAGTTTAGGGGGAATGATTTTAGATTCTCTCCATTTAATATGGCATTAGCAGTTGGTTTGTTGTATATGGCTTTTATTATTTTGAGGAATGTTCCAACTATTCCTGTTCTCTCCAAAGCTTTTAATAAGTATGGATGTTGTATTTTGTCAAAGGCTTTTTGGGTATCGACTGAGATAACAATGTGATTCTTGATTTTAGTTCTGTTTATGTGATGAATTACATTAATAGATTTGCAGATGTTGAACCATCCTTGTGTTTCTGGGATGAAGCCTACATGGTCATGATCTATAATTTTTTTGATCAGTTTCTGGATCTTGTTAGCTAATATTTTATTGAGGAGCTTTGTGTCTGTGTTCATTAGTGATATTGGTCTTTTTTGGTGGGCCTTTTTTTTGGTGGGACTTTGCCGGGTTTGGGGATGAGTATAATATTATCTTCATAGAATGAGTTTGGGATTTCTCCCTCTGTTTCTATTCCGTGGAAGAGTTTGAGGAGTACTGGTATTAGCTCCTCACTAAAGGTTTTATAGACTTCATTGGAGAATCCATCAGGGCCTGGGCTTTTCTTTGTTGGGAGGCTCTTGATTACCCCCTGTATCTCCCTGTAAGTTATTGGTTTATTTATTTGATTTATTTCTTCTTGTTTCAGTTTGGGCATTTTATACTTCTCTAAGAATTGATCCATTTCTGTAAAATTATTGTTTTTTAGTGAGTAGAGATTCTGGAAATAGTTCCTTATGATTGTTTGAATATCGTGTGTATTTGTTGTAATTTTTCCGTTAGAGTCCCTGATTTTACGGATATGAATCTTTTCTTTTTTTTTTTTTGTAAGTCTTGCGAGGGGTCTGTCAAATTTATTTATTTTCTCAAAGAACCAGCTTTTAGTTTCATTTATTTGTTGAATGGTCTTTCTATTTTCAATCAGATTTATCTCTTCTTTAATCTTTGTGATCTCTCTCCTCCTAGTCATTTTAGATTCCATCATTTCTTGTTTTTCCAGATGTTTTAGTTTCATCGTGAGGTTATTCACCTGCTCTGCTTCCATTCTTTTAATGTGAGTGCTGAGGGCAATGATCTTGCCCCTCAGCACTGCCTTAGCTGTATCCCATAGGTTTCTTTGTAATGTGTTTTCACTGTCATTGTGGCTTATGAATTCGTTAATTCCATCCTTAATTTGGTCTGTGACCCAAGTGTTAGATAACAGTGAAGGATTTAGTCTCCAAGTGTTTGTATAGCCTCTGTGGTATTCTTTGTTATTGAGGGTTCCCTTAATTCCACTGTGGTCAGATATAATACATGGGATGATGTCAATACATTTGTATTTGCTGAGGTTCTTTGTGTGGGCTATGACATGATCTATTGTGGAGTATGTTCCATGGGCTGCTGAGAAGAAGGTGTATTGGGTCTTTGTAGGGTGGACAATTCTGTATAGATCTGTCAGATCCATTTGGGACATGGTGTTACTTAGGTCCTCAGCTTCCTTGCTAATTCTCTGGGTGTTGGATCTGTGTCTTGGAGAGAGTGGGGTATTATAGTCTCCCATTATGATTGTGTTTGGGTCTATCTTGTTCTGTATTTCTGTGAGAATTTGCTTGACATATGTAGGGCCTCTTTTGTTCGGTAAGTATACATTTATCACCGTGATGTCCTGATTATGGATTTTTCCTTGTATTAAAATGTTGTGCCCTTCTTTGTCTTTTTGACTTGATTTTAATGAGAAGTCCAGCTTGTCTGAGATATGATGGCTACTCCTGCTGCTTCAGTGGGTGTGTTTGCTTGGAAGATCTTGCTCCATCCTTTCATTCGGAGCCTGTTTTTGTCCCTTGCTGTAAGATGGGTCTCTTGAAGACAACAGATGGCAACTTTTTGTTTATGGATCCACTCTGTCAGTCTGCTCCTCTTTGTTGGAGAGTTTATACCATTTATATTCAAGGAGATCATGGAGAAGAGTGTTTTTTTCCCTTCCATTTTCCTTTTAGGCTTTTTTTCCTCTCCTTTTTTTTTTTTTTTTTTTTTTAAGTTGTCTTTATTGAGCTGCTCTTTCTCTTGGGTTCTGGCTATTAAAGTTTCTTTCTGTTTCTGTCTGTGTGTCCTGTGTGTTTTCTGTTTGGTGGTTTTCCTCTTTTAGATTTCACTGTAAGGCTGGTTTTTACTCACATATTCCTTTAGATCCTCTTTGCTATGGAAAGATCTGGTTTTTCCCTAGAAGGTGAATTCTAGTTTTGCTGGATATCTAATACTTGGTTGGCAATTTCTGAACTGGAGGACATAGATTGTGTTCTTCCAAGCTCTTCGTGCATTGTAGGTTTGTTTGGAGAGGTCTGTTGTGATTCAGATCATTTTCCCATTGTAATATAGTTCTTTCTTCATTTTGGCTGCATTCAATATTTGCTCTTTATTCTTGAGATCTGAAGTCTTGATTATTATGTGCCTGGGAGAGGATTTTCTCTTGTCTGGTCTGCCCAGCATCCTATAGGCTTTGGTTACTGGGGTTAGGTCCCTTGTGAGATTGGGGAAGTTTTCTGCAATAACTCTATTGAAAATATGTTGTAGCCCTCTGCTCTCGTATTTGGCTCCCTCATCTATTCCAATTATGCACAGATTATATCTCTTGTCTTTGTCCACTAGCTTCTGGATTAGTCTGCCCTGGAGTTTAACCATTTCTCGGAGTGTGGTAATTTTCTGGTCCTTATCAACTGCATCGTTGTCCAAAAGAGAGATTTGGGATTCGCTATGGTCAATTCTTTGTGCTGTGGCTTCTAGTGTGGAGTTTATGGTTGCCAGATCAGCTTTCATCGTGGAAATTTCTTCCTTAAAAGAGTGGTATTTTAAATCTATTTTTTCATGCATTTTGTTTCTCAGGATGTTAAGGTCTTCTTTAATTTAGGAGTGCACTGTATCCATTTTTGCTTCTATTTCTTTCTTGACTTCCTGAAGGTTCTTCGAGACTTCCATTCTAAACTCCTGGAATTGTTTTCTGAATTCGTTCCTGAGGCTTTCCATCATTTCTGCTATCTTAGCCTCAGTTGTTTTTTTATTCCCCGTCTCCTCTTCAGTCGTACTACTTTTTGGAGCTGGCAATTTGGCTTGACCTTTCATGAAGTTTCTAATATTTCTTTGTGATTTGCGCATCTGGAGTTCTGTAGGTAGTGACATTGGCTTGGCTTTGTGCTGGTTCCCGCTGGTCCGTCAGAGGAGACTTGTTTGTGTCCTGGTTCTGGGTTTGAGTTTGGCTGTTGAACCTTACTGCCCAATGGGTGAGCATGACCATCTTGGTTGTTGCGGAGGTGGTCACCCTCACTGCACTTGGAGGTGGGTAGGTTCTATGTCTTTCTCTGCAGGACTGTGCCCTGCCATTGTGTTGTGCTGACCCTAGTGTGTCCCTGATGTGGGTTTGCAGGTGGCCCGTTCAGTGTGGCATGGAGACTTTTCTCTTCTTTAATTCTTTTCCCACTAGGTGCCGTGGTCAAAAGAGCTCACCTCTTAGCTTGAGAATTGTCGCTGATAGGCGGCTTGCCCACCTGTGTGGAGTACTCTTGTCGGAGCAGGTGTTGCTGTTGAGGGGTGGCCTGACCACCTGTGCGGAGTGCGCCTATCTGAGTGGGCGCTGCCGCTGGGGGGCCCTGCCCACCTGTGTGGAGTGCACCTATCTGACTGGGTGTTGCTGCTGAGGGGGAAGCTTGCCTGCTTCTGTGCTCCCACAGGAGGTTGGGCAGTAGATCCTCTTGCTGGAGGGCTAGCATGCTGACCCACGCTGGCCCTCAGGGGGGGCACATGCGCAAGCGCTCTAGTGTTTCCTTTGATGGTGTGCTGCCTTGAGTTTTTGGAGGGTGCTTGTGCCCTCTCGCGAGTCTGCTGTGGGGGGTCGGTATGTGTGGACCCCAGGAGGTTCAAGTGTCTGGGCGCGGGTTGGTGCCCACAGACTCTCTGTGACTCCTCTGTGAGGGGGGTGTGTATTCGAGCCCAGGAGTCCCTGCTGGGCTGGTATTGCATACCAGCAAGCCTGTGACTGTTGTTCAAAAAGTCCGTGCAGACCAGGGCACCTCTGTTGGCTTTCCAAAGCCTACCAGTCCCTGAGTCCCTCTTGGGGGGGGGCTGGTGCAAATAGTTTCGGGCTCCCCAGCAGGGGCTTTGGGGGACGCCTGTCTAAGGTCACTTTGTTAGGCGCTGTTCCAACTCTGCTAGCTCCCGTGTCCTCCCAGAGGCTGTAGGGTCCTAGAGCCACCAGATATGGGCCTCCTTTGTTCCCTCAAGGTAGGGAGGGGGAGGGAGGGAGCTCTAGCTTCTTTCTAGGGTTTGGGTCTCTGCTAGAGTTGGTCTCCTGTTGGGCAGGTAGGGGACAATGGGGAACTTACTGGTCCTGGATTGTGTGTATGTCCTGCACTGCTCTGTGCTTTTCAGGGCTGGGGTGCTGGGGTGTGGGGATCAGTCATTTGGTGGTGGCGGTCCCAGCTCTCCCTGTCCAGCCCTCCCCGTCAGCATTGCCCGGTTTCCCTGCAGCTGTTGTCTGTTCCCAGCCATTTGGTCCTGCACCTCCGGTTCCATGCCGCTTTCTGTCTCAGTCAGTCTGTACTCCGTCTGGGGCCTGTGGAGCTCCTGCTGTCTGGACGTTGTACTCCTGGCATGACTTTTCGGTTATTGCTTCTCTGATCGCTGATGGTCTGCAGTCCAATTTACCAGCACAAGGTGCCCTTTCACAGCCTGGCCTTCTTCGGGCTGGGGTTGGCGGTGGGGGCAGGGGGAGTGCCCTGGAGATTTTCCGGCTCTCTGCAGGTTAACTCTTTCATTTCTGCTATGGTGAATTAAATCAATCAAGATTTTTTTTCTGGCTAATTTAATAAAAATATGCTAGGGACCTCTGCCTCCAAAGAACCGTAAACAAGTATTTTTATTTTCTATAGATCAGTGGTTACCTACTCTCCAAGCATGACAGCTTCAGGGTGCCTAATTTAAAGGGCATGGAGAATAAGGCAACATTATGTCCTTCTCAGGGACTAATTTCCAGTAAAAATAAATAACTTGGGGCTGGGGATATAGCCTAGTGGCAAGAGTGCCTGCCTCATATACATGAGGTCCTGGGTTCGATTCCCCAGCACCACATATATAGAAAATGGCCTGAAGTGGCGCTGTGGCTCAAGTGGCAGAGTGCTAGCCTTGAGCAAAAACAAGCCAGGGACAGTGCTCAGGCCCAGAGTCCAAGCCCCAGGACTCGCCAAAAAAAAAAAAAAAAAAAAAAAATTTAGACACATCCATGAGAACCACATTAAAATACAGTTGAAATTTTATTAATCATTACTCCTTGTAAAGAAATGACTAAGTATTGTTGTGCTGTTGACAGTGCCTCATGCTAATTTCTCTCTCTCTCTCTCTCTCACACACACACACACACACACACACACACACACACACACACACACATTTTTATCCTGTAGGACCCACTAGTATCTTTTGCTTTCCCCTTTCTCCTCTGATTGGTCCTCTGCTCTGCCCAGTGTTCTTAATTGTTTCAGATCTGTTTCAGTCATTAATGTTGCTATGTCTCAGATTGGTAGTCAAATACATCTAGAAATGTATACACTTACTCTAGATTTCTTAGTTTATTAGATTATAGTTTTCAGAATATTTTCTGATAACAAACATCTAAATTTCATTGCTAGTCATGTTAATATCTTTTTATCTCCAATTTTATGCATTTGAGTCTTCTATTCATTTTGAGTTATTTTGCCTAAGGGCTTGTTAATCTTATCTACCTTTCCAAAAACAACTTTTTTCAGTTTCTTCTTTTTTTTTTGTTTCATTCTCTATTTATCAATGTTTGCCTTAACCTTTGTTATTTCTTCCTGTAATTGTAGGTTTGGTTTCTCCTTTTACTAGGGGTTTGGAGAATTATTAGGTTATTTGTTTGTAATATTGAGTTTTTGTTGCTGTTGGTGTTATTATTGTTCTTGTTTTAAATATATGTAACCACACTACAATTTCCTCTTAGCACTTTATTTGATAAATATAATAATGTTGAGGAAATTTCGTTTTCACTTTTACTCTATATTTTTTATTTTTATTTTTTATTATCAAACTGAATTACAGAGGTTACAGTTTCATACCTTAGGCATTGAATACATTTCTTGTACAGTTTGTTACCTTTTCCCTTGTTTACCTTTCCCCCTCCCTCTTTCCCTGTCCCCCCCCACCATGAGTTGTTCAGTTCATTTACACCAAACAGTTTTGCAAGTATTCCTTTTGTAGTTGTTTGTCTTTTTTTTTTGCCCTGTGTCTCTCGAATTTGGTATTCCCTTTCAATTCCCTGGTTCTAATACCAGTATACACGGTTTCTAATATACTCAGATAAGATACAGAGATAGTGTAGGTACAACCACAGGAGGGTGATACAAGAAGATCATCATTAATTGAAGCTACAGTTACACATGGCACATTGAAAGTAGTTACAACTGTAATATAACAGTCGTTTCCATAACATGGAGTACATTTCACTTAGCATCATCTTATGTGTTCATAAGGGTATAGTATAGCTATTGGGCTCTTGTGATCCTCTGCTGTGACTTGCCTAAACCTGTGCTAACTATTCCCTATAAGGAAGACCATATAGTCCATGTTTCTTTAGGGCTGGCTCACTTCACTTAGTATAAGTGTTTCCAAGTCCTTCCATTTCCTTACAAATGGGGCAATGTCATTCATTCTGATAGAGGCATAAAATTCCATTGTGTATATGTCCCACATTTTCCTGATCCATTCTTCTACTGAGGGGCATCTGCGTTGGTTCCAGATTCTAGCTATTACAAATTGTGCTGCGATGAACATTGTTGTGCTGGTGGCTTTAGTGTGATTTGTTTGTGGTCTTTTGGATAGATACCCAAAAGTGGGCTGCTGGGTCATAGGGGTGTTCTATATTTAGCCTTCTGAGGACTCTCCATACCACTTGCCAGAGTGGCTGAACCAGTTTACTTGCCAACAACAATGGAGTAGGGTTCCCTTTTGGCCACATCCCCTCCAACAATTGTTATTGTTAGTTTTCTTGAAATAGGACATTCTTACTGGGGTGAAATGGAATCCGAATGTTGTTTTGATTTGCATTTCTTTTATGGCCAGTGATGTAGCGCACTTTTTCATATGTCATTTCCTCATCAGAGAAGTTTCTTTGAGGGGGCTATTGGTTCTTTGCGTTTTTTTTTTTTTTTTTGAGGAAGGTAATTTTTTTAGTTCTGCATATATTTTAAATATGAAGCCTTTGTCCATTGAATGGCCGGTAAAGATCTTCTCCCAATCTGTGGGCTTTCTGTTTATCTTGCAAGCTATGTCCTTTGACCTGCAGAAGCTCTGCAGTTTGATGCAGTAACATTTGTCCAACCTTTCTTTGATTTGTAGCCTTTCTGGGTCTTTGTTAAGGAAGTTCCATCCTGCGCCAAGGAGCCCAAGTGTTTCTCCTACTCCTTCCTTTAGAGTTTCCAGGGTGTCTGATTTGATTTCGAGGTCTTTAATCCATTTGGAATTGATTTTGGTGCAGGGTGATATATAAGGATCTAGTTTTAGTTTGTTGTATGTGTTGAACCAGTTTTTCCAGCACCATTTTTTAAAGAGGCTATCTTTCTTCCAAACTATTGTTTTAGCTCCTTTATCAAAGATTAAGTAGGTGTAGTTCTGAGGGTTCATTTCTGGGTCTTCAATTCTGTTCCATTGGTCTTCAGGCCTGTTCCGGTGCCAATACCATGCTGTTTTTATTACTATAGCTTTATAATACAGCTTAAAGATGGGTATTGTAATTCCTCCAGCATTGTTCTTTCTGCTTAGGATTGTTTTTGCTATTCTGGGTCTTTTGTTGTTCCACAGGAATTTCTGGATTGCTTCCTCTATTTCATTAAAAAATGGTGTTGGAATTCTTAGGTTATTTGTTTGTAATATTTGGTTTTTGTTGCTGTTGTTGCTATTATTGTTCTTGTTTTAAATATATGTAACCACATTACAATTTCCTCTTAGCACTTTTTTTGGTAAATATAATAATGTTGAGGAAATTTCATTTTCACTTTTACTTTATATTTTTTAATATTTATTTTTATTTCATCATTTATTTTCCTGGGTGTTTAAGCAGTCTATTTTGCATTATCCTTGAAATTTAATATTTTCTCTAATTTCACTTGGTATAGATTTCTAGTATTATTTCACTTTGGTCTGATAGAACACAGGGGTATATTTCACATAGGGTATGTTACCCTCATCATTCTTCCTCATTGTTCCTTCCACTCTCCCAAACTAATCTTGGAAGTTTCACTATTCCATTTTCACATTCAAGCATGTATGTGCTGTATTTTCTAATAAATTAATTTACTTATTGTCAAAGTGATATATAAAGGGTTACAGTTTCTTACATAATGTAGTGAGTACATTTCACATCAAACTTGTTACTTCCTCCCTCCCTTTTCTCCCACCTTCCGCCCTCCCCGTATCCCTCCCCCCCCAATTGTAAAGTTGGTTTATAGCATTTTGTCTCTAAGCATTGCTTTTGCATTGGTTCACCTTTTACCATTGTCTCTCCATTTTGATGTTCCCCTTCCCTTTCCTAGTTCCAATAAATGTAAATAAAATATGCAGGCTACAAATATCAATTACATTGACATCAGTGGTAAAACCATGGGGAAGAAAGACAAAGGAAAAAAGACATAATTTAACATGTTGGTATGAAGCATTTTGACCATAGCTTTTCATCTTTTTCATTTGTCTTCTCCAATCCAACTAGAACCCACACCCCATAAGAGATTTGTTTCATATTATTTTTGAATTCCATTTCATGAGATTGAGGAAGATGGGAAGTAGGTATCTTATGCTCGAGTTCAGGAAAGCTCACCCAGAAGACCACCAGAGACCCTCACCAATGCAATAGCAGCAGAGTCTTTATTGAAAGCAAGAGCTTGGGTCCCCCACACACTGGGCAACAGCAGCCAGTGACAATGAGTGGCCTCGAGCTCAGGGTTACAGCACTTTTTATACATTTCTTTGGGGGGAGGCAGAGACTAAACAACAAATCACCATACACCGCAGGAAAATCATAAGACAACACTGTAAAACAATTGGCACGCTACCAAGCGGGAAAGGGTCAGAAACAAATCATTGGTTAGGTCTCAGAGTTGGCGTATTTAAACTGGTTGGGTGTCACTATTTATTAGGTTGACTAATGGTGACTCAAGGGCATGTGCTAAACTTTAGGGTTTCTGGTCTCAGATAAAGATTACCAGACCACAGGAGGGGCTATTCTGGTATTTCAGATAATCCGACATCTCCTCGTGAACAGGCACCACTTGGGATTCCGGGAGCTGTTAACGGGATGCCATTTCCTGGTAGTAGGGCAAATGTAGGCCTAGGGTCACAGCACAGCATAGGGTCTTAGCAATATGGAGTTTCTGGGTCCTTAGCAGCAAAGCGGTTTACAGAAGAAAAATTAGCGGTTAGTAACTACAAAATGGTGGTTACAATTTTCCGTTACTCAGGTAATGTAAAAGTCTGCTTCCTAACTTCTTCAACACAACTTTCCTTAATATCTGGCTCTTGGCAATTAACGTAGTCTTACACTTAGTATTCTCATTTTTCTGCACCAAATTGTATATATGATGTTGTTCACATTATGATGGGACATTTATGAATTAAGTGTCATACCATCTTATTGTTTTTGTTGAATTTTTTTTTTTGCCAGTCCTGGGGCTTGGACTCAGGACCTGAGCACTGTCCCTGACTTCTTTTTTTACTCAAGGCTAACACTCTGCCACTTGAGCCACAGCACTCCTTCTGGCCATTTTCTGTATATGTGGTGCTGGGGAATTGAACCCAGGGCTTCATGTATATGAGGCAAGCACTCTTGCCACTAGGTCATATCTCCAGACCCTTGATGACATATTTTAAAGTGCCAATATACTAAAAATATTTTAGGATAAAAAATAAAGCAATGTGAAAAAACATATTTGGACAATGCAAATAAAGCTTTGACTAATAGACAAAATGGATTTTGACTAAAATTTTGCAGCATTCTTCAATATGTATATTTGGACGTACTGTATGATAAAACGTATTCCTGTGCTCTAGCTCCATATTCAAGAATCAAAGTATGATACTGTATAAAGTAATAAATCTAGGTGCTTCAGAAAGACATCTGTCTTTAGAAGCAGTTCTAAAATTTTGCTTCTCTGATAAAAATTGCAAATACAAATTTCTAGACAGTTTTATGAAGTATGTGAAATGCTAAATACTAAAATGAAGCTTTTTAGAAGAAAATCTGCATGCCAGATGAAATCTCATAAACAATAGGTTCTATTTCTGTTGTTTATAACAAATAAAGGTGTATAGTGGATAAAATAAGTTGTATCTCTCCACATCTGTTTCAGATTGCCCTTAGTCACAACGTAGAAAAAATTTCAAAATTACAATTTGAACTTAGATTTGAAATAACCATTGAAGCCAACTTAGTCCCCATTCATTCAAGCCCTAAAATTAAAAGAATGAAATAGTGTGACATGTGGATAAACTAATATATAACCCACCACTCAATTAGAAGTAGTATATCACAGGTCACAGTATATAGTCTTTCCTTTCAGTGGTCTATAATGAATAAATGTGTGGAATGGAATACATAATTTTCTACAAAGAGAATACAGCCACTTGTTATGTAGAACAGATAACTGAATGTAATATTTGAAAAGCTATTTTTTAATAAACTTTCCTTGTAAAACTAAAAAATAGAAATAGAATGTAGGAAAAATACAATAATTGAGTAAATATTTGTCAGTTGTTCATCTGATTATAGATTCACATTAGAATATATAAAGAATTAAATATTGAACCACTCCAACCTTCACAATTCAATTAATAATTATGCAAATAAACTAAGTATGTTTCTCATAACGACAAAATGGCCAACACATACATGAAAAGAATAATGCCTAACTTTTTTAACTGTCAGAGAAATTCTAATAAATGCTAAAGTGATATTACTCTCCAATTCAGTCAGAATAGACAACAATGGCACAGCGTGGGGAGGGGAGGACCAAGAACTATGTATTTGAATCCAAGAATAGAAATAACGGAAATATCATTCATTGCTTTGGTAACTCAAATTAGTACATCTACTATGGAAATCTGTATGGAGTTCCCTTTCTCAATAACAAAATACTGACAAAAATAAACAAAGGAATGGATAAATGAGCAAATGAATGATCAGATGGAGGAATAAATAAGTGAATGAATAAAAAGAACATTGAGGAAGGTGTTGTGGCTCCAGTGATTCCAACTCTTGCTTAGCACACAGATGTTACTGGGCTAAATCTACAATAATGAGCATAGTATCGCTGTTTTAAAAGTTTTTTGTTTTTTTTAAACAAACATTTGTTTTGCTTGTTTATTTGGCTTTAGTCTCAGAAGTGACAGTAAGAGGCACTCAGAAACAAAGTTTGGTGTTTTGTATTTTCAGTTGAATCCTTGAGTTGAAAAATTGTTTTTAACTCTCACACCAACATTTCCTACATAATTTAGCCAGTGCTTCTTTCACGTCTTTGTTTCTCAGACTGTAGATGATGGGATTCAGCACGGGGATCACAATGGTGTAAAACACCGACACGATCATGTCATGCTCCAGAGCATAGCTAGAACTCGGCCTCATGTACATGAAGAGGATCGTCCCGTGATAAACTGACACTCCGGTTAGGTGAGAGGCACACGTAGAGAACACCTTTCTCCTCCCTTCAGCAGAACGCATCCTCACGATGGCCCACAGGATGCAGCCATAGGAGAGCAGGACAATCAGGAGAGTGACCAGCTCAATGGAACTCACAAAGACAAAGAGCAGAAGCTGGTTTGTGTGCGTGTCAGTGCACGAGATGGCGAGCAGAGGAGGGATATCACAGAAGAAATGTTGAATTTCATTGGAGCCACAGAAAGACAGGCTCCACGTGGCTACTGTGTGTAGGGTGGAATGCAGTAACCCCCCCGCATAAGAAGCAGTGATGAGGGGCACATACACTCTGGGTGACATGTTCACTGAGTAGAGCAAAGGGTGGTAGATGGCTACATAGCGATCATAAGCCATGGCAGCCAACAGAAAACATTCTGTGGTCCCACACGTCACAGCAAGAAACATCTGTGCTGCACAGCCAGACAGAGAAATGACTTTCTTCTCTGATATAAAATCCAGTAACATTTTGGGGATAATAATGGTAGAAAAGCACGCATCCAAAGACGATAAAACGCTTAGGAAATAGTACATCGGGTTATGCAGTCGCGAATCACCAGCCACCAATATGATCATTCCTAAATTCCCCAGGAGAGTGAAAACGTAAATGGATAGAAAAAGGAGGAAGAGGAGAATCTGAAGCTCCGTGTTATCTGTAAAGCCCCTGAGTACAAATATGGTAACTTCGGTGTTATTTTTCATGGTGCAATCACACAGAACAGGCTTGAAGATGGTCTAGAAAATATTAAACAGTCTCGTGAGTCAAAAGGGTGCTTTGGGAAGGGTGGGTGAGAATGTTTAAAGGGGTAGGACTGATCAAGACACTGTATTCATTAACTGCTTTGGTGAATGGTAAGTCCTATGTACTATTTAAAGACAATACAAAATGTTTTTTAAAAAGCACCACAAACTACACATTTTATTTATTTATTAGCTATCTTTAATATCCAGAATATCAGCATATGATGATCAGAGCAAGAGTCCAGGTTTGGTTTTATTCATGCAGGATCTCATTGAAGATGGGATTTACACTCACTGATAAGCCTATGCCACTCTCAAAACCATAATATTGTGATTAACTATCCCTATATTTAATTATTTATTCTTATAGTAATTGCATAATTGTGTCAGTGAAAGGTTCTCATGAGACTCTAATTAGTGAGCAGAATATAGAATGTGAATATCTGAATTCTAGATGTTTTCATATAGTAAAAGTATTTGCTATAATATGTTCTGCACAGGAGAAAATTATCTATTAGACAACAAAGATATAAATATGGAAGAGGAAATATCTTCATAAAATTGAAATTCAAGTATACCACATAATTAATTATTTTGATCCAATAGAGTAATGGCTTCTGCTTCCAATATTATAAAAATATATTTGTAGGAAAGTATCTAAAATATTTGTATCTTCATTAAATCTATTAGTATATTTAATAAAGATTGAATGTTTTTCTGTTACTGACGGTAGCTAGCTTCATGTTGAGTAGTCATGTATTTTACCATTTGTATCAAGCACCAGCAAATATTTTTTCCTATATTCCTATTATTCCATTACCTCTTTGTTCCAGCTAGGTTGTTCATCATTTTCAGTCCTTTAGAATTCCAATTTCTTGTTGTCCTTCATGGTTTCTACAATACTTTAAAATCTTGACTGCAAATCAAATGACTCATTCTTAGAAACTAGAAAATATATTTTTTCTTTAATGTTGGTGTGTTGTTTAGTATTGTCTGCCAACTCAGTGAAAAAGACACTAATTGACTCATTGTCATAGGTAAAATAGTAAAGCATAATGTTTACTTAAACATGAACATTAACTATACATTAGGTATAACAAACCAAACATTTACAATTACATATACAATTAATATCTAAGATTAAAAATGTCCACATGTAAGAAACCAGGAATAAAACTTTATATTATTAATTTTATGCTTATGCAAATTATATGTCAAATATAACTTCTCTATTTGTAAGTATTCACATTCTATTTTTGGTTTATTCTACAGCACTGTTTGTAGGAAGATTTTATTATACTCATGAATCAATTTATTCTTTTATATAACACAATCATAAATTTGAGTCAGTCCTGAATGTAGATACGCCATGCTATAGTATTTTCATTGGTACATTTCCGTACAATATATCTCAACCAAGCACACTTCCTCTATTATCAGAATATTTTAGCTGTCAAATATTTGGTCACAAATATACATTATGATCAAATCATCAGTTATTGAATGTGACTTAAACTTGAGTGGGATTTCTAATGCTTTATTATGTTCATTTGGAATACAACGTGGGACCACCAGCTCTAAGGCAAGTGCTCTACTAACAATTTTCTTCTTTGAGTAAGGCAAATATTTGTTTTGTCACACTTATATTCACAAACATTATCCTGTCAGGATTAATCTATAGTTATAAAGCAACATTTTGATTATAGTTTTCCCTACAAACTACATACTTCTGGACTATTTTTTAACCAACAGAGAATTTTATAAATTTTGTAACGTGTTGATGCCAAAAATATGCATTTCATCATAACAGGCATATTTGTACATCAGTGAGCTTCATTTTCTTGCATGAATGAAATAGGACAGGTCCCAGATGTAAAGTACTTCAAGTAAATTTCTCTTGAAAATTAATTAAATTCTAAAATAATTTAAAATTAAAATGCATTATTTATACAAATTAGTGAAATCTGTCATATATCAGTACATGTACACAACATGGAATGATCAGCCTTTCATTATTCTCTCTCTCCTTCCACACTCTAGGAATAATTTTCTACATTCAGAATAGCTTTTGTGTTACAATTTCCTTATCTCAGGAGGCAATAATGGGTGATAGATGTTTGTCTTAAAAAACAATAGTTTGTGGTAAGACAGGTCAGAATTGTAAAGATGAAATGACTACAGCTCTTGGAAACTTTATTAATAATCAATTTTTAAATTAATATAAATTTCCATATATAAGTGCAATTAGAACAAGCAGAAAACAAAATATATTTAATTTTGTAACACGAAGTTTGCAATGCAAGACAAACAATAGCTAATTTTTGAGGACTAGAGATAGTAACGCATTTTGTGGGAAATATTTTGTTCTACTCTCCATGATCTATGTCAAAAGCAAGATCAATGTGCTGTCTCACTCAAAATGTGGGACTTTTGCCTGCTTTGCTTTGCCTCTAGCTAAAAATCCCTGCCTCTGACCAGTGACATCCCCTGCTCCCAGTGAAAATCAAAATGAAACATTATTGAAATGATTGGGAATATTTTTACTGTTTGATAAAGAAAAATAGTAGACATCAGAAATAGTGAGGAATTGTTTCAAAATAATATATTAGTGTGATAAATCAAACTGCACTATAGATTACTTTTCTTCTGTGATCCACATCGAGAGCCTTGAATGTTAACATTTTTGGTTCAAATTCTTGTTAGGCTTTGTTTGCAATTTCCTAATTGTTCATACTTCAAAGTGACTTGTTCTCTTTCCTTGAGAAAATGAAAGTATATGCCCTACTTAGAACTTTTTTTATTTATCTCTACTAACATAAATTAAGTATTTCTTATTTCCTCTGTTGCTTTGCAGGATGTACTCATTTTGAATTTGGGGGTAAAATTCTCAATAAATTAAAATTTAGTACACACATTCTATGCAATAGGCAGGAAGTGAAGTTTTATACTACCTCCTTCATGGTTAACAAGTTCAGTAAAATGTAAAATGTTGAATTTTAGGTTTCTTAAGGTATTCAGACAAGATGGCATGGAATTTCTCTTACCTGTGAAACGAAAATTGTGTGTTTAGAATTATTATGAATACGGTTCATTTAGATGTTTTATATCAACATTCTCCATTGTTCCTGAAGCCCAAAGGAGATATTGTTCTAAGGGGAATGCTCTCTAATTATCTTCAAATTCTGAAAACATGATGATTTGCTCAATGAAGTATCAATAAAATGGCTTGGGGAAAAAGGCATAAAATGTATTTATTTACACAGTGAAAAGAGTTCCTTGATCTCTGGTTTAAAATGATGCTTCTGAAAACTGTTTCAAAAATGTTTGAATTTGAGATAGAAACATTAAGACAGGAATCTTAAACATTTTAACAGACATTTACTATCGTTGGTTATAATTTAACCTCCCCAGGGTCCAATTTTCTCATGCTAAAAATATAAGCCAATTTATGTACCAAAAAGTAAACTACAATAATATACAATCACAGCGTGCCTTACAAAATCTAGCAGACTGATGAAGAAGTCATCTTCAAACACACTTCATGTTATTTGGTTCACATTACCTGATTGTATCTAGAAGTAAATGAATTTTGGGCTTCTGCAGAAATATTGTAACACAAATGCAAACAAAATGTTATGCATAAGAGGAAAAGAAAATTGGAAACTCCAAGATGAGTCATTTCCTAAATAAGTATTCACATAACTTTGTGAAGCATATATTACCCATTGGACATGTAAGTGTACATACAAATTAGCTGTGATATGTGATACATATATTACAGACACAGATGCAAAATCCACACATGTGTTCAATGTAATATAAAAATGAAGATCTTCAACACTGGTAGAATAGGAAGGTATAAGCCAATTCTTCCTTTTTGTCAATGTCCTAGATGTTTTCTTTTGAGAGAGGAATATGTATGAGTGTTGATGTGAAAGATTTTCAGGTTCATTTCTGTGATATTTGGCCAAAAAGTTAATGGAGTGATTAGGTATAACATTAAATTATTTTTTAGTGAACGAATTTTAAAGATGAGCAGGTAAGAAAGATTTCTAAATATGTGATTAAATAACTTGTTATGAAAAAAAATAAAACCTTATAGAAAAGGGAGATGACTGAAGTTGAGACAAGGCAGGCAGTAAAAGAAAAGACAGTTTTTCCAAAATAAACAAATCAACTTTTCCCTAAACACTAATTACCTGAAAAATATGAAAAAATGAACAAATAACACAAAATTAATAAATTGTTTATCAAAAGAGGAGAAAAGATGAGAATTATGACCAAAAGAAGAAATTTCCATTAACACAGGCTAAGGTTTGTTTAATCTGTAATACAGGAAAATATTAATGGTAATATCACTTTCCCGAAGAATTTCTAGGGAAAGCAGCAAATTAATTGCCTACATGAACTCATAAATGTTAAACACCCACTGCTAAAAGGAAGAATGATACACAGATGAGGAATAAGGTCATATAAGAATCAAACAAGTTCTGTATATTACAATAACTCCCATGGAAATGGCTTCTATTCATGCATTTAGTTTAAACATAAGCCCTTGTGTACTTTTTGTTTTATTAATCTAGTAATATGCTTAAGTTATCTCTCACACTAGTAGGAATCACAGCACAATAAACAACAAAGAATTACAGAGTTATTGAAACTTAGACATTTGTAATAGGTTACCTTTATATTATCTCATTCAATATCAATGTATTTTGTATATCTATATGAAATAGTTATATATAGTCTCTGCATATTGATATTATGTATCTATATGCTATGCAATATATATCTGCATAAGATACTGAAAGAATCAATAAGGTAATAATTTCAAAAAGAGGAAACTGGATTTTGCAGAATTTTATAAAACCAGTGTCAGATCATAATATTTACTGAAGATTACACATGTTCTCATAAGTTACATTTTCATATTATTTCATTAAATATTCAATATACATGGATATGGCATATGTGTATATTATATGTGTATAAAATATGTTATTTGTAATGTATATCATATGTGTATATTAAACACTTAATGAAATAAAATATTACATGGTAATGCATATTATATACATGCATACATATGTATGTATGTGTATATTCACAAGAACCTGAAGAAATTGAAAAAGTTATATTTTCAAGAGGAGGAAACTGGATTTCAGAGAATTTTATAAGACCAGTATCACATAATTCATCTAAAAGCTGGATCTATTTCTAATTCATTAGATTTATTTCCTAGTCTTCAGCATATGCTCTTCTTCCTTGAGGAATAATTTGATACCAGGTTCTAATGTGCATTTTTGTAATCTGTTTTGTCATTTGTCATATAATTGATTATTTTAAATCCTTCATTTATTTACTATGGGAAAAGTTAACTTAGTATTGTTCTTTTCCCAGAAGGCCATTGCTGTGTTTTTTCCTGGGGCTTCCTTGGGGACCGCAGAAAGCACTTTAGTGTACAGTGGAAAGATTAAAATGTCTAACATTTGTGGCTTGCCTTAATTGGTGAAGCAGTTCATTTTGAGAGGTAAGAGGAAAAGATTTCTATTACTTAGGAAATATTTATTAGTCATAACCTTGATTAGAAACTGAACGTTATGCTATAAACTATGAAAATCTAAGAAAGAGGATTCTACTTCCACTGAAATTTTCCTGCAAATAGAATCAAAGGACTTTCAACAAACAGTACAAGAAATGTATCCAATGCCTAACTTATGAAACTGTAACCGCTCTGTATATCAGTTTGACAATAAAAAAAAAAACTTAGTTAAAAAAAAAGAGACCTGAACTCCGTGTTTTTTGTCTATCAAAATTCAATCTAGCTAGAGGCATGATAGACACAAATTATGGAGTTTAGATATAGTAGAAGTGATACTTTGAATAGTAACACGATTTAGACGAAAATAAACTACAATATGTAAGCCACTTTCTTGACATAGAGTCAGGTTAGTGAAAGTCAAGATCAAAGTAATCTAAGTTTACCAGAAAAGTTTTATCCACAGAAGAGCTAGGATTATATAACTCGCATTGGTTACTATTGGCATGTACATGGGTAGAGTACCCTGGCACATAGGTAAGAATGTCAAGGACTTTCATTCCTGGGATGACTTCAAAACACATTCCTCAGATTTCAGCCTTCTGTGTCACTAGTATTGCAGAAGTGAGCCACTAGAACCCAGCTGACACAAAATTTTCATTATAAAAGCATCTGTCTAGGTACAAATGACTTTTCAATATTTTTGTGTTGTTGTATGTGGATGACACATGCTGTGCTTTTGTTTAATACCCTTTGTAAACATTGATATAAATACATGTAGGATGATGTTTTATTTGTATCACTGAGAATCTACAGGAGAGTACATTCAATGGATATACAATGAATAAAATTATGTGTATATACAAAATCTAAAATATGCTCAAGACTTTGCTTATAAATCACAATATACATGGAAACACCTGTCGTTACTATAAAGTGAAAATTCATTTCAAAAATACCAGTAAGAAAGCCAATGGATGCCACAAATGAACAATTAATGATATTTGTTTCAAGGATGAAAAGTAAAAAGAAATATTTTAGGAAACCATTACTTCAGGAAAAATCAGATTTTTTAAAACTTATTTGCAAACAAGTTTCTATGTTAAGACAATCATCTATTCTGTATTTCTATCCCTTAGTCGCTAATGGAATGAGATAATCAGATGAAAGGGACATTCAGATTGAGGGAAAGGGTGGGTGTGTGAGACAGGGGGAAGAATGGTGGAATGGGTGACATTCATCAAGATGCTTTGTACTCATTAACTGACTTGTTGAAATGAAATGCCATTTGAAAAACGTTTGAAAGAGTTTTTTAAAATCCAGGCTGCACTGGCTCAGACAGAAAATCTTAGCTACTTAGGAGACTGAGTGCTGAGAATCACAATTTGAAGCAACATAAACAAGTCCTTGGAAGGCAAATATGAGTACATAGTTCAGTGGTAAATCATTTGCCTGGCATGTGAGAAGTCCTGGTTTATTTCCAGTGTCACAAGGACACAAAAACAATGGAAAAGAAACTAGAAATTCAGCCAGTGTAATAGGATGATCTTTTGTGTTTGCATGTCAAAATTCAACCAGTAAATGAATAAAATATTTTATTCAATTCCTTTGAACAGAGCCATGCATCTGGTTGGACCCAACTATATGACTCCTCAATTATTCAATGACAAGGACTTCACTGTGCTTGTCAAAAATGTGAAGATGCAGATGTAATTGGACTGCAGGTTCACAGGGTATTGTTTTTAAACTGTACAAATAACAGCTGAAATGCCAGCAATACCACCAGGTATGGATTTGTACAGAATTCATTTGAGTAATATGACTGAAGTCAACACATTCATACTCATGGGATTCACCGATGATTTTGAACTGCAAGTCAGCTTATTTTTGCTGTTTCTAGCAGTCTATCTTTTTACTCTGGTAGGCAATCTGGGATTGGTGTTACTGGTAATCATAGATTCTCGGCTACACAACCCCATGTATTATTTTCTGAGTGTGCTATCATTCTTGGATGCCTGCTATTCTAGCGTTGTCACACCAAAAATGTTGGTTAATTTTCTGGTAAAGAATAAATCCATTTCTTATCCAGGATGTGTCACTCAAATGCTTCTCTTTGTTACTTTTGGAACTGCAGAATGTTTTCTTTTGGCTGCCATGGCTTATGACCGCTATGTAGCCATCTACAACCCTCTCCTCTACTCAGTGACCATGTCACCCAGAGTTTATCTGCCTCTCATCATTGCTTCCTATCTTGGTGGTATTATACATGCAATGATCCACACAGTGGATACCTTTAGCCTGTCCTTCTGTGGATCCAATGAAATCAGGCATGTCTTCTGTGATATCCCTCCACTGCTAGCTATTTCTTGTTCTGATACTCAAATAAACCAGCTTCTACTCTTCTACTGTGTTGGGTCTATTGAAATAGTCACTATTCTGATTGTCCTGATCTCTTATGGGTTTATTCTACTGGCCATTCTGAGAATGCATTCAGGGGAAGGGAGGAGAAAAGTCTTCTCCACGTGTGGCTCTCACCTAACTGGAGTGTCCATTTATCATGGGACAATCCTCTTCATGTATGTGAGACCAAGTTCTAACTATGCCTTGGAGCATGACATGATTGTGTCAACTTTTTACACCATTGTGATCCCCATGTTGAATCCCATCATTTACAGTTTGAGAAACAAAGATGTGAAGGAGGCAGTGAAGAAATTGTTGAAAAGAAATTGGTTCATCAATAAAGTGAACTTTTAAATTTAAGAAGAACCATCAAGTATGCTGTTTGTAAGTCGACACCTGTTTAATCAGAAACTGGATGAAATACACATCTTGATTATATTACAAAAACATTTCCAAATAAACTATTATCAACTTCCTAATATAGTAGGATAGAAACCTAAACCTATTAAGTAATTTTTGTATCTGAAAGTACGTCCAAATTGATCTGTATTGATTAATCATTGATGGACAGATATTAGGGAGCTTAAGTTCTGCATCACTTGACCTTCATGGACTATGTGTGAAATGATTTGTTCAAAATTCTCTGGCTTGAAATGCCTTACTTTGGTACATTTCCATAATCAATGCCATGTTATCACTCTGTTTTTCTCTGGTAAAATATTGCTTTCATTGTACTATTCATCTAAACACAATCAGAGCAATCTAGTTGTTTCTAGATTTTTCCCGATTTGACTAAAAATTATAGATTTCTCTTCAGTCATTTAAATTTTTCTTTTCACTCCTCAGTCATAGAAGTTACTTAGTTTGCTTGTAGAACTCAAAAGTGTAAAGGGATACTGTATGTAGTGCTTACTGAAAGTGTACCCTCACCACAATCCTCAAAACAAATTAAAAGATAGCTTAGGCAATAACCTACAAATGACTATTGAACATGGATATCCAAGATCAAAAGAGCATGCTTATTTTGATTCTGTAAGTTTACGCATATGTAGCAAGTCCTTGTTCATAGACTAGCTTGTCTTTGTCCCTTCTCTGTGCATTTGTTATGAGTCTTCCTGATGTACACTAAATAAAAAAGATCAAGAAAACTTGAGTAATTGTATTTCATTTGTCTTCTTTAATTTAAATTTTATTGTACTGGTGATGTGTAAAGGAGTTACATTTAGATAAATAAGGTAATGAATACATTTCTTTTTCAACATTGTTTCTCCTCTATCATTTTCTGCCTATTTCCCTCCCCATCAATTCCCTTTCCCCTCAAGTTGTAAAGTTCTTTTCCAGTATAGTGTCTTTTGAGTGTCCTCATTGAATTGGTTCACCCTTTGTCCCACTAATTCTGTAATTCCCATTCTCTTCCCAAACCAGATAGACTTTTATACAAAACAAAGGGTATAGAAATCAAAAACCAACCCAAAGGGTGAAAAAGAAAGAAAGAAGAATTAACTGCAAACAGTACAATAATAATAATAATAATAATAACAAAAACCTTCTGTTCCCATCTCGTGGAGTTCATTTCAATGAGCATTATTTTGCTGCATTATTATTTTTTTTTTATTTTTATTTTTTGGCCAGTCCTGGGGCTTGGACTCACGGCCTGAGCACTGTCCCTGGCTTCTTCTTGCTCAAGGCTAGCACTCTGCCACTTGAGCCACAGCGCCACATCTGGCCATTTTCTGTATATGTGGTGCTGGGGAATCGAACCTAGGGCCTCATGTATACAAGGCAAGCACTCTAGCCACTAGGCCATATCCCCAGCCCCATTTTGCTGCATTATTTACCACAATTAGGATATGGAATCAAGGGGCTAGGAATATGGTCTAGTGGCAAGAGTGCTTGCCTCATATACATGAAGCCCTGGGTTCAATTCCCCAGCACCACATATATACAAAAAGGCCAGAAGTGCTGCTGTGGCTCAAGTGGCACAGTGCTAGCCTTGAGCAAAGAAAAGCCAGGGACAGTGCTCAGGGCCTGAGTCCAAGGCCCAACTGGCAAAAAAAAAAAAAAAAAAAAAAAAAAAAAACCCACAAAAATGATATGGAATCAACCCAGATGCCTCTCAGTAAATGTGTGGATCAAGAAAATATGCTATATACACAATGGAATTCTATGCTTCCATCACCTGTAATGGCATTGTCTCATTCATAAAGAAATGCAAAGACTTGGAAAAATTATATTAAGTAATGTAAGCCAGATCCACTGAAACATCAGCTGCAAGGTTTCCCTCATTGGTAATAACTAGAATATGTCTAGCAGTGGATCACAATGGCTCAATAGCTATGTGTAAATATTTCTTTTTTGCTATTATTAAGGTGATTTACAGAGGAGTTATTGTTACATAAGTCAGGCAGAGAATACATTTCTTTTTAGACTATATCACACAATTCCCTAGCTCTCTCCCAGTTTTTCCCTCTGACCCCCTCCCACAGTCGTATAGTTCATTTTCAACACAGTGACTACCATTGACATTTTATTTACTAAATTTTCTGTATTTATTTTTCCAAGATTCATTTATTTTTCAATGAATGGAAATCAACTTGTCTTCTAAAAAGTGATATTACTCTTCCAGTACTGGAAACAAATCACATCCAATTTAACAAATTTAACAAATTGACATACTTTTACAAGTTAATTGAAGTCACATATAGCATCCCTTGCCTGAAGCCAAGAGACTTGGGTGGGTGAGATTGGGAAAACTGTGTTTCAAAGCCACTACAAACAAAAAGTTGACAGGACATAATGCCAGCCAACTAAATTCTGGGTTCAGTGTAATGAATTTATAATCCTAGTTACACATGGTTTGTGCTCTACCATTTGAATCATACCCCCAGTTAGGAAAACCAGGACAAATAAGAATAGCCACAAATGTAGGTATTAGTCAACAAAAATAAAGTGATATGAAAATAAATCTCAAATATTTCTTATATGATGTAGAGGATGTGTATACATTTTAAAATTAATTTAAAGTTGGGACTATGTGATGCATTTTAGAAAATTTTAATAGGTTGACAAACAAATAGAAATTGGGAATAATCAAATTATTTATTCCTATAATAGAGAAGTTACACTTTATTTTTAAAGCTTAGAAAGTATTCACAAGCAAAAAGAATTGGCATATAATAAAACAACAAGTATTCCAAAGACAATTCCTAAAATAAATTGACTAAACTGAAATGATCTATGCAACCAATTTTTTAACAAAGTGTAAACAAGAAAACCTTAAATATTAAGGAGATGGACATGTGCATTCTAAAATAACCTTTTTGAATTAGAGATAATTAAAATTGTAGACTTTATCATAGGTAAATAAAATGCTAAAATAATGAGAAATTTATAATTTTGCATGATCACAATTTATGGTAAGAAACAAAATTTAAGTATATTGAAAATACCTGCTTTACAAATACCTTGGCATAAAAACTTACTGCAAGAACATATTTCAGCTTTGTTTATTTTTAATAATTTATTTTAAAATAATATTGTTAACTGATATCAATTAGATGAAAGTAATGAAGCAGTTAAGAAATTTCTAGACATATAATGGAAACACATGCTTTCATAAGTTTAGCAGGTAGGTGCACATATAGGACAAATTGCTTCATGTGATCTTGTATTGATTGAGTGAATTATAGCATTTGAGTCCCAAATCACTACAAAATGCACTTGATTTCCCCTGTGCAGTAGTAGTACTTTAATCTAACAGATTTACTGACAAAATATCAGCCAATATCATGCTGATATGTATATAGAAAATTGCTAAAGAGGAAAGGCAAAAACATTTTTCATATGTGTCACATATATCTACCAATGTCTCTGAGGACATTGACAAACTCTCAATAATTGTCACTGTTTTTCCTCCTTCAAAAATTTAAAGATTTTCCAAAGTGTCACCATTGCTAGTGTATAACATTTGATCATAAGTTAATTCTATTTCAATACCTTATTCATAACACAAGTCAATACATCAGGTGATTCCTTTCTTTTCCAGCTGTTGTTCTTTTGTGAATTAAAATTGAGAATTTGAATAAACAGTGAATATACTCCAACAAAAGGTACAATATATTTACATACTGTTAGAACATTAGTATTGCAATGATAATGACAAATATATGTGGTTATTGTCTTAAATATATTGCATGCATTGTCTGATCAGATATGTCTGGAATGATTTTATCTCATGCAGTTGAGGAAATGAGACTTAAATTCTCAATTACTTATTAAGGTTTGCTTAGCTAAGAATATTTTCCATTAGTAGAAAATTCTGAAGCTATTATCATTGTTACTGGCTATATATATTTTGTAAGAAAACACAAGGAAATTAGAGTAAGAAAGGGATTTTTTTTTTTTTTTGGCCAGTCCTGGGCCATGAACTCAGGGACTGAGCACTGTCCCTGGCTTCTTTTTTGCTCAAGGCTAGCACTCTGCCACTTGAGCCACAATGCCACTTCTGGCCATTTTCTGTATATGTGGTGCTGAGGAATCGAACCCAGGGCCCCATGTATACGAGGCAAGCACTCTTGCCACTAGGCCATATTCCCAGCCCAGAAAGGGATATTGTATGACATAGTTTTAAGAGTGACAAGACTTTCTTAGGAACATTAGTTATCTATAAAACACATATATTTAGACAAGCTTTTTAATTCATATTTCATGATGGACAAACACAATGTGCAATTTTAAAATGTGGTAGGAAATGTCTAATCTTCATTGAATAAGTGAATGATAGTTCTACAGAAATGTAGAATAATTATAATATTATATTTACAGTCAGGCTAATGAAATCACTACAAGGAATTTTTAAAATTTAATTTATTTTCAAGGTGATGTACAGAAAGATTATATTTACATACACAAGGTAATGAGTACATTTCTTTTTTTTTTTTTTGGCCAGTCCTGGGCCTTGGACTCAGAGCCTGAGCACTGTCCCTGGCTTCTTTTTGCTCAAGGCTAGCACTCTGCCACTTGAGCCACAGAGCCACTTCTGGCAGTTTTCTGTATATGTGGTGCTAGGGAATCGAACCCAGAGCTTCATGTATTAGAGGCAAGCACTCTTGCCACTAGGCCATATCCCCAGCCCATGAGTACATTTCTTTTCCAACATTATCACTCCCTCCCTGGTTTTCTACCACTTTCCTTCCCTTCCATGTACCCTCCAAGTTGTAAAGTTCATTTCCAACATATTGTCTTGTGAGTATCACTGTTACATTGTTTCAACTTTGTCCTTTGTCTCACCATTTTATTGTTCCCCTTCCTTTACCAGATTCAGATAAATGTATATACAAGACACAAGGTACCAAAATCAAATACAGTGACAAAGGGGATAAACCAAAGGGAAAAAAATAAACCAAGGAAAAGAGAAAAACTTCACATATTATATTAAACAACAACAACAACAAAGAAAAATCTTTTGTTTCCATAACTTGGAGTTCATTTTGCTTAACATCTTCTTATGTGGTCATATGTACATAGCTATTGAGCTGAAAGGAATTATTGTTAAAGATGAATTTAAACACACATTACACATCACGGTTATTTCAGTTGCCCAAAGGAGACTCTCTTCTGCATGACTCGAAAGAAAGCATTTTTTACTTCCTTGTTCCTAAGACTATAAATGAGTGGATTCAGCATGGGGATCACAATCGTGTAAAACACAGAAGCCACTTGATCCTTTCCCAGGGAGTAGGACTGCTTGGGTTTCAAATAGGTAAAGATCATAGTGCCATAAAAAATGGTGACTCCCAGCAGATGGGAGGCACAGGTGGAGAAGGCTTTCTGCTTTCCTGTGATAGACTTAATTTTCAGAATAGTAGACAGAATGGACACATAGGACGTGGCTATTGTGATAAGGGAGACCATTAGGGTACAACCAGCAAAAACAAAAATTATAGTTTGAACCTCATCTGTATCAGTGCAGGACAGAGCTAACATTGGGGAAGTGTCACAGAAAAAATGTGAGACTGCATTGGAGTTGCAAAATTTTAATCTACTCATACAAACAGCATTCACCGAGGAGTCAATGAAACCAATCAGGTAGGATGCCATGATCAGGACTCGGCACAGGCTTTTGGACAAAATCTCTGGGTAGCGCAGAGGACTGTAGATAGCCACATGGCGATCATAGGCCATGGAGGCCAGGAGAAAACATTCTGCAGCACCAAGTAGAACAAAAAAGTACATCTGCGTGAAGCATCCCAGGAAGGAAATACTCTTGGTGGAAGTCAACAAGTTCTCTAGGGTTTTAGGTGTGATGACACTTGAGTAACTGAGGTCAATGAAGGAGAGGTGAGTGAGGAAAAAATACATAGGAGTGTGAAGCTGTACATCCAGACGAATTATCACAATCATAGCTAGATTTCCCAGCACACTAGCCAGGTAAATCAGGAGAAACAGCATAGAGAGTGCCTGCTGGAGCTCTCCAGAGTCTGTCAGCCCCATAAGGATGAAGTAAGGAAACTCTGTGTTATTCCAGGTTCTCATAGTGTGCTGATGGATACTGTGGAGAAAATAAAAGTGATACTTAGCTCCAGTAACTTCAATTTCTTTGTGTGTGTTGGGGTTTTCTGAATTGTCTAGTATTTTATCAGTAGCTTAGGCTGCCTCAACATTAATCACACTTTTTGTATGACATGCTTTAATCATTGATCAACTGTAAATGCAAGTACAAAAAGTCATTTGCATACAATTTAACTAAAACAACTTTGTTGTGTTTAGAACCGACCTGGCCATATGTTAAATACTTTTTTTTACTAAGATACTTGATCTCCACAGTTTTTATGCCATCCATTAAATTATTACCCAAGTATTTTAGATGAGGCAGAATGAAGTGAGCTCACATAACTTAGATGAATTAATTCACAAAGCATACTAATTCTATAATTTTTTTCAAATCATATGATTCCAAAGAACATCCTAATACTAGTATACTTTTATTTACAATCAGTTCCTTTAACTTGAACCAAAGGCTTAATTGTATCATGGTCCCTGATACAAATAGACTTCAATGTGTCCTGTATCTAATACTGTTTGTATTGTTGATAAGTTCTAATAATAAAAATTTTTCAATTGTAGGAGATTTTGAATACTTTAGTCCTTTAGATTCCATATAAACTGTTTATAGCCACATGATGTAATATTTCAAAATTAAATTGCTTCATAGTCTAAGTTACCTAAATAACTACAAAGTTTACATTTTCTGATTTCATTAAATCTACAATTACTGTTTTCACAAAAGTTTACATCATTAAAAGTAAAGATCAAATGTGTTATATATGAACATTATTCTAATAAAGCCTCTGTAACAATTTACTTCCTCTATAACATTCCAAGGTTAAGATAAACACTTACATTGAGACAGATATGGTGAAAAAAAGAGAGCTCCTCACAATGTCACATGCCAAATGAAGCATCAATCCCAGTTTTTCTGCACAATTGCAAGATGAAAATCATTTAAGGAGTTCAAACATTTTGTCATATAGGATTGGTTATCCATGAAATAAATGTTTTTGTATTTGTGTGTGCCCATGGCTTGTACTCTGAAGTAAATATACCAGTTTAATTATTTCCTTCTGGTAATGCAAATGGAAAGTATTGCAGGAAGCTATGTCTCAAAAGAAACCTGAGTAGCTACTGTGGATATAAGCAAAGCAGGCTCTGCTGTTGTTTCTCATCTCTTCTCAGTTTCAAAAGTCCAAGGAGCCTTCTTGCTTAATACACCTGGGGACCAGGCAACAACTTGTGTTTAGGGACTAATTTCCCAGTCAAATTACTTGGCATGTGTTCAAAGGCAAAACTTCCTGTTCTGACTGAAGAAATGTTTCACCCTTTCACATGTGAACTACACTAGCACTTAATCTTAGATTGATAGAGTACCTTTGTCAATTTTTCTTAAAATGACACCTAAACACTAAGTTAGCTCTTTTTGTTGTGCCAGAGGTTGTTCTTTGTTTTGAACATAGCAGGAAGCAAACTGAATCTAAAGGCAAAAGGATATCTGAAGAGATGAGCTGGCAAGAGTGAGAATTGAATGCCCCCAAGGTTTTCAATCTTGGCATTTTACCCAGTAAATGGGTTGGTGGGTAGCAAAAATCAAGGCCTTCTATTGTATCCCTCCCAACTCATTGCCAAGTTTCCAATGGTATCCCCTTCTAATTTGATTACTTTTTTTCCCTCATGCTACACATTTTTGCTTTTAATTCTTTAACCTTCCATGTTGAATCTTAACATGAGTTTGGACTCCATAAGAACATAGTGTGTAATATTTATCTAGGGCCTAAGGAGCAGCAGACTATCTGGGATTTAGAATTGAGTGAACAACTGGGTCATTTCTTCTTCCTGCTCTTGTATCCAGTAGGCCTACTCTAACTGTTGCAATGCTTCTTTAGCTCTGATGTAGATGTATGAAACTTAAGGTGTGTGTGTAGTTTTCAAGCTAGGAAATGGAGGAGAAGAAATGCTTAGGAAAATATGTAAGATCGAGTCTTCCCAGGATGGAAAGCATTTTATCATGAACTTTGTGTGGTTCTTGCTACCAGCACAACCACGTTCATTGCAGCATTATTTACCAGAGCTAAATTATAAAACCAACCCAGACACCCCTCAGTACATGAATGGATCAATAAAATCTGGCATATACACACAATGGAATTCTATGTTTCTATCAGAAAGAATGACATTGCCCCATTTGTAAGGGAAGACTTGGAAAACAACATATTAAGTGAAGTGAGCCAGAACCAAAGAAATATAGATTCTTTGGGTTCTCTCATTCTTAATAATTAGTACTGAAAGCATGGGTCCTGGCCATCCCAGAGGACCATGTGGAGATAATTACAAACAGAAGAAGAAGGTTCATAAGGAGGTTTATTAGTGGGGCCATAGTTCCCATGGGAGAGGGAGATACATGGAGTCCGCACCTTATCCAGGTGGCATCTTCTCTCTCTGGGGTTAAAGGGGAAGTAGGTAGGTAGTGATTAGGAGTGGCTCATTAGGTATGGGTGGATCTGGGGGCTATTGGGAGGAGCTGAGGATCTGAGGCTAGGGAAATGCTAACATTCTCCATTTTTTGTTTATTAATAACAGAGGAGGGGTACCAGGCTGAGAGTATGGACGGAGGTTGTGTCTTCTGGAGCTACTTCCTGCTGTAAAGGAGTGAAGTAGTCAGGGGTCTCTGATTCATCATTTGGCCTGGTACCATCCAAGAAGTATTTGTTTGACAGTTTGGTTGGTAAAAGTCCTCATCATTTCCATGAGTATGGTTATCAAGGCCAACGGTGTCATGGTCTCCTCTGGCAAGCTCCTGCAGCTTGGGCACATCAAGGAGTCACTGGGCCTGGGGTCTTCAGGGTCTAGATCTGCACTGGGCATAGCAATGTTGTAAGAGGATGGCCTTGAACTGCAAGTTCCCAGGTGGCAACCTGGGTGAGGGATGTTATCCAGTTAAAAGCGACTTTTGAAAACGTCAGGCAAAAGGCTGACAAGTTCACAGGACCAGTTAACATGAACAATATGGGAGAACACCCCCTGGGCACAAGCCAGAAAAGTTCCATTTGGAATATAAACCCAATTGTGGCCCACTACAAGGAAGGAGTTATAACTGGACTGGGGGCAGGAAGGAAGTATTTAGGGATAGTGGACTGGTTGGGAGTAACCAGTCAGAAGTTATATATATATACACAAATAGCAAGTAACAAAGGCAGGAATGCAAGTTTCTGTCCAGATGGAAAATTGACAGGTATGGACATTAAGTAGGTAAACAAGTATTCCTCTTGATCTCCCGGCTCTGATTAATTTTGAAAAGGTGAGACAAGTGACTCCATTTAGGATGTACATCATTCTCCTCTTACTCCTCTCCATGATCCTTGTTCCCTGAACTGGCTGAGTCCCAGGGGTCTAGGTGCTTGTTTCTGGGATGTCTTGTCCCAGTTGGCATTCACAGGGTTTGAACTCAAGGCCTGGGCACTCTCCCTGAGCACTTCTGCTCCAGGCTAGTGCTCTACCACTTGAGCCACAGTGTCGCTTTCAGCATTTGGCTGGTTCTCTTGAGCCAAGCTTCCAGTCTGGGTCTTTGATGGTTAGTTGGGAGATGGAGTTTTAGAGAGATATTTTTTTTTCTTGCCCAGGCTGGCTTTGAGCTGCAATCCAAGGAGTCTTAGCCATAAAAGCCCTTTTTATTTCTAGTTAAAGCAACAGGAGAACAATAGAAGTAGAGCTTACCTGTAACTTGTTGAGAATTGACCAACAAATACTTGCCAGAGTTCTGCTGTAACACTTAGAGAACAGCAGACTGAATGAGATCCATGTGTCATCAAATCAAATCATATCACTTAACCTTACCAGCAGGTGGAAGAGAATACAAATGAATACAATCAAGAGGGCAAAGTGTCAGGACAATGTAAAAGTCTCAGCCTCAGTGGATCCAAACTGGCTGTGTCTTCCATCCTGAATCAGCAGGCTTAATGTGTGATGGAGGCAAGCAGGAGAGAAGGGTTGGAGCTAGGCAAGGCTGTAATGGCATCTCTCAGAGTACCCTAGATATATTGTCACACCTCCTGCTGTGTTGCCTGCAAATTGCTGCACAGACTGGTTAAAGACATTTGAAATCGCCCAGTATACTCTGGCTTTTGTAGGCTGGTACCCTACTGGTTTAAGCAGAGTGACAACTTTTAAAAGATTTTAGAAGGCTTGGGCCTTTAACCATCTTCCTAGTCACAAAATCCACACAGACCAAAGGCCAACCAAGTTTGCTCTCTGCAGCAGCAATGACAGTTTCTGAGACATGGAGGGGGAAGACACCAATGCTACCCCAATGCAACCCTGTGGCCACCAAACACAACTCTGATGCTTTTAACCTTGAAGTAAGGCTTGGTTACAACTCTATCATGATAGGCCTGCTATAAGCCCAAGTTGATCTTGGGGGGGGGGGGCGTGCAGAGCCAGGGCAGGAGCACTCTGGGTCTGTCAAAATCTTCACAGGACTCCTAGATTCCCTTAGCAGTTTTCCATGCAAGAGAGAGAATAAGGAATCACTAGTAGTGAAACCAGGCAGTTTTGGAGCAGACTGTGGAGGCAGCTTCCCGTAGCCACGGACCGCCACAATCCATGCAGCTAGCACACATGTTGACCTACATCCTATAAAGCAAAATATCAATCCTGGGTCAGGAAAACCTAGGTTAGCAGCCACTTTGTCTATACCAAAGAACTGTCAGGAACAGATGTACATTTAACTTTTAGCATAGATGGACATAAAGAATAACACACTGGTTTTACATCATTGTACTTATACCATGTGCAGCATATTAGAACCTTTTGGAGTTTTTCTTAGACACATTTGCTTGCACCCAAACATGATCAGTTTGGGTTTAAAACCTGGGTTGTTTTTTTGTTTTTTTTTTTTTTTTTTTTTGGCTTGGAGTCTGTTGATAAGAGTCAGGATTTCCTCCAGGCTGTTCACTGTGACTCCACCCACAGGCTGCAAAGATCAGTTTAACACAATACTTAAAGTAAGTTAAAATAACAGTGAAAAAAGCAAGTGATTTTGAAACCATGATGCCAGTTTTAACGTTTTACCAACAGACAGACAGACATACAGACAGTTGTGCATAAGCTTTGGGGCATGCTTAGAAAATTTTTTTTTAATTGGCCATGTAAGTTTTGTGGAATTTCAGTGGCAAAATGATATTATTTTTGCCCATATTTTAGAACCATGTGGTCAGTTAGAAAACAAAAACTTTTCCAGCAAACAAAAATTTTCACAGATTATCCCGCGAGGAAATGGAGAAGCCACATTTTGAGAAACCAGTTTAGCTCCAATGGGGAGCTGAAGTGGGATGCTATAACCAGAGAAGGTTCAGGAGATGGGAGACAGGACACAAACAGAACAAAGACACGTGGCACGGTGTAATGGTGGCAGAGCTGGTCAGAGCCTTAGCAGGCTCACAGCAAGACACCTTCACCTCTGAGCATTTGAATTGCAAGGCACATTTGAATAGCAAGGCCACAGTTACAGAGTTCAGGGTTGGGTGGGGGCAGGGTTACTGGGAGCTTGAGTCTCCACATCTCTGCTCAGCCTCAAGGAATTTGGGAAGCCCATTACCTGGGGGATGGGTGGGACTCCACCTCCAAGAGTTTTTGGAACCTTGATGGAACCAAGATGGCGCTTGCTAAAACCAATTCTATTGTCCACCATGTGGACAATGCTAGAGAAAACAGGATTTAGCCAACAACAAGCAGAACTTCACCGAATCCCCAAGCTTAACAAACATCAATAACAAGAACAGAAAACCTTTCTTTGTGTCTTTCAAAGCAGATGTTAAATTGTACCTTTGGAAGCTAGTACCAGCTCATCCTATATCACAGGCAGGCAGGCAGAATTTAGAGAGAGGCAGAAAGAGAAAATTCCATCTGCCCGAGCACTCATGGAAGTTATGGAAGTTCTGTAAAATACTCCAAATTTGTAAGATTGGGCTCAAACTTGAGAGCTTTTAGATTGTGTACCTCCCATAGTAAGTGATTAGCGGAACTGAGGAGTTAAATACCAAGTGTCCTCGGTTTTACTCTGGTCAGCTGAAATGTAGGGGACAATCAGCAATGAGGTCATCACCCCAGTAGCTGTGTCCTGGACTGAGCACAGAGTGTGGCCCAGAAGCCATGGCCCTGTGGCCCAATGCTATGGTCGCCTGGAGTGGGGCTCGGAACTTGGCGCCAAGATTTTTCTGTAGTGTGGCCCTGAAGTCACGCCCTGTGGCCCTATAGTAAATCTGAAAATCGGATCAGAGCCCTTGGTAAGATGATCACTTACCCTGGGTGTGAGGGTGAATTTGTAGATTGTCATGGTGGATGGAAGTAGAGCGCTCAGTCAGGGGGTTACCTCGGTGGTCCTCTGGGTGGGCTTAGGACAGCAGAATAGGTCCCGGGGGCAGCTTGGACCCCCCAGAAATGGGGGAGTAAATCCACCGGTGAGCCTATCCCGGGTTCGGCACCAATGAAAGCATAGGTCTCAGCCATCCCAGAGGACCATGCGGAGATAATCATAGGCAGGAGAAGAAGGTTCATAAGAAGGTTTATTAGTGGAGCCATAGTTCCCATGGGAGAGGGGGCTACATGGCATCTGTACCTTATCCAGGTGGCAGCTTCTCTCTCTGAGGGTAAAGGGGAAGTAGGTAGGTAGTGAGTAGGAGTGGCTCATTAGGTATGGGTGGATATGGGAGTTAGTGGAGGAGCTGAGGACCTGAGGCTAGGGAAATGCCAACAAGTACATCACTAGGATAGTTCTAGAAGAGGATCACAATAACTCAATTGCTATGTACATATGATCATATAAGATGAAGCTAAGTGAAATGAACTCCAAGATATGGAAACAAGATGTTTTTCCTTGTTGTTACTTTTAAAGTAGTATGTAAAACGATTTCTTTTTTCTTTCTTATAGTTTATCCCCTGTTGTCACTGTATTTGATTTTGGTACCCTGGATATTGTAGATATGTTTATCTGAATTAGGGGAGGGAAAGGACCATCAAATCATGAGACAAAAGATTAAGGGCAAACCAATGCAGAAGAATTCTCACAAGACAATTTGTTGGAAATTAACTGTACAACTAAGAAGGGGGGAGGACTGTGGAGGGAAGAATGGTAGGATAACAATGAGTGAGGGAATAACAACTATGACAAGAAATATACTACCTTATGCATGTAACTGTAACCCCTCTGTACATCACCTTGACAATAAAATGGAATTAAAAAAAGAAATTAAAACCAATTGAATGGCCCCCTGGCCCTCTGCAGAGGCACCTGGGGAGAGGCAGAGAACAATATGGCAGATGGCAAAGAGTTGGAGAAGAAAAGGAGGAGAATAGAGACGCTACTGGCTGAGGAAATGGCTGTTTGTGGTAACTGTGGGGACACTGGAAACAAGGAATGTCACTGGAACCATGGAAAGAGGTTGCTTGAGTTATTTGGACCCTTTACACACCCTGGTTTCTAACTGAGCCCTGAGTTTCTCCAGTTTTTAGCCCCATGTGAAGTTCTAATCATTGGAGCTTGCGGCTTACCATGTGACCTCCTGAAAACCATGTCCATGCCTGATCACAGATTCACGTGATAATCATGGACTCTATGCATGTTTCCAATCTACATAGACAGTTTTTATGGAAGCCTAAAGACCTTGGAAGGCTTCACATTGTACTTGCTGCAGAATTTCTAAATGAGAGTTCCTAATTGGAATGTAGTTCGACATTTCAACTAGACTTTTTGTGATGCTTTCTATTGACAATTTCATTTTATTTCGTGTGGATTGGAGTCTATCACAGCCAGATGATGGATAAATGGCATGCTGATATCCTGTCTAGTTTGCTAGTTTCTCATGGTCATCTGCGGCAATACTTGTGCAAGTTTGCTCTATATTTATATATCATCCTACTATTTATTGTACTTACAGAAAATCCAATGAATGAAAAACTGAGATCAGCAACAAAAATCAGCTTTCATGCTAATAAATACCATTGGTCTATTTCCTAGGTTCATAATCAGGTCAGCATATATTTGTAAGTAAGAAAGAAAGATTTAACGCTGGGATATAGTTTTGTGGCAGAAAACTTGTCTAGTATGCACAAAACCTGGGTTTGATCATCAGGATCACTTTAAAAAAATAGAGAAAACCAGGCACTGCTGGCTCATGCTTGTAATCCTACATATTCATAAGGCTAAAATCTGAGATTGTGGTTGGAAGCCAGCTTGGGTACAAAAGTCTATGAGACTTGTTTTAAAATAAAATAAATAAGACTGGAATATTCATATTGATAATTTTCTCAAATTACCAAGCAAAGAAAGAGTCTGAAAAGCTTCACAGTGTGAATAAGAGTGATGAGTGTTCTGAGTCTTATGTTAGGCCATAAGATCTATTTCCTCCAGTCATCAAAATGACAATTTATAAAAACTGTCCTTGTTCCAGAAGTTCAGGAGACAATTCCCTGATTGGGGTTTTTTTTTTAAGTACTTCTGTATGCATTGTATCTTTCATATTTTCTTTATTTCAGATTTTAATCTAAGTCAATCAAATTTTCACCATCTTTGCCATGAATTTTAAAACAAAGAAGTCATAGAATTCTGCTCAACAAAAGTTTATAGGATGCCCCCCAAACCTAAAGTCATTCTCAAATCTTTCGCTTTACAGAAAGTTTTTTTTTTATTAAAAATATTAAAAAAGGAACCAGGTGCCAAGGAATCACATCTGTACTCCTAGTTACTCAGGAAACTGAGATCTGATGACCGTGGCTCAAGACTAGCTAAAGAAGGAAAATCTATGACACACTTAGAATTGTGGCTCAAGTAGTAGACTGCTATAAGTGAGTGATCAAAAATTTCATCTCAGGATCCTTGCTCTTAGTTCAAGCCCCAGTACTAACACACACACACACACACACACACACACACACACACACACACACACACACACACAATGAGAATCAAGCACTAACTTTGAGTCTTATTTTTCAGTGTATTACAAATCCAAAGCACTCAGGCAAAAAGCAATAATTCAGTTTACCAAAGTTTTATCATATTTCACAGAAAATTGTGGTTTTTCAAATATTTAATAGGTAAACACATAAAAATATAAGTGCATGTCCATTTTAGTGGGTAAACTTATAGTAGTCAGGGCCAATGAATTAAGATATGCTTTCTATTTGTTAATGACTGAAAACACATTCATCTTAGAACTTTTACTGACAAGGACATTGTCAAATATTTCACTTTTACATAAATGCTGAAAGTTATACCCATGAAATGACTGGTTTTCATTTCTCATGTCATACACTGACATATGTTCAAATTTCTTTTTTGAATAGGTTGCACTGAGTTATCAAGAATTGTTAGTATTTATCTTCCTTAACAGATTTAAATTCTTTTCAGTTTGACTCCAACATCAGCACATAAAATTTTCCAGTTATTTATTTCCACTTTATCAGTATGCATTCTAAATACAAATATTTCATCTATTTATTATTTTTTCAAGGATTATTGTGGTGCTGAATTATACTAAAAAAGTATCCATAAAGATGGGTGCTACTGGTTTATGCCTGTAATCTTAGCTAATCAGAAGACTAAGTATTGTGGCTAGCAGCCAGCCAGTGTTAGAGTTCTGTTTCCAATAAACCATCAAAACACTGCATACATGGTTCAGGTGTTAGAGCAACTGCCACAAACAATGGAGCTGAACAAGAATGAGATATTCTGGGTCTAAGCTCTGGAAACAGCACAGCAAAATGTAGTAGTATGTGGAACACTAGGGGGTACTCCTCAAAAAGTGTTTTAAACTATTTCACACATGAAAATTTAGTAAAAAAAAATCCAGCACTATGATTATTATCTTAAATTTGTTATATCCATCATCTGATCACATATTTCAAAAATATGGATTTATCTTACATAGATGAACAAATGGTTAGCTTTTCAGTCCTTTGTTAACAGTTATGCAGCCAAGAAATGATTACTTATTATGAAAAGACTGCCATCTGAACCTATTCATATGCATGTACATATGCATATATATATTCCTTCATAATAAAATTCCTTAAAGTTGAAATATGTATAGAATGCTTTATGACATAGTTTTAAAAGGGATACCTGTCTAGATAGAGATGGTGTTGCTTCTTTTTGCTTTTTGTCTTCTTTGTTCTTCTTGAATCGCTTTTGAGGATGAAAAGAGAGGTAGAGAAATAGAGGGATAAAGGGTGGACACATACACATACATTCAGTAGACATTATGAAAATGAACTGTGCAGCTTGTGGGGGAGGAAACTGAGAGAGAGGTGAAGGTGGAGCTGACAGTGCACAAAAAGAAATATGTTCATTACCTGACTTATGAAACAGTAAGTCCTCTGTATAACACAGTAATAATAACAATTTTTTTTTTGGCCAGTCCTGGTCCTTGAACTCAGGGCCTGAGCACTATCCTCAGCTTCTTTGTGCTCAAGGCTAGCACTCTACCATTTGATCCAGAGCCATTTGATCCAGAGTGCTACTTCTGGCTTTTTCTATATACGTGGTGCTGAGGAATCAAACTCAGAGCTTCATGTATATGAGGCAAGCACTCTACCACTAGGCCATGTTCCCAGCCTCAATAAAAATAAATTTTAAGAGAAAGAATTACACCTAAAAATCCTTCTGTTACACAGGTGGTTCCCTTAAGAATACATTTATTTACTTTTAATTTTGTTAAGTTTTCTTTGATGCTGTGGCTTGAAATCAGGCCATTTTGGTCCCTCCCGCTTTGTTTTTTCACTCTTTGGAGAGAAAACTAGCAGATTTTCTGCTATTTCTGGCTTCAAATGGCATTCCTCTGATCTTGGGCTCTTGAGTACATATGAGAGCTGTTATGATGGTGCCAGGGTAAAATTGAGGTTGCATTAAGAATTCTAACTACTGTATGTACCACACTTTAGTCATTTGGACCATTTATACATGTATTTGACCCAGAAACACACACACACACACACACACACAAATACACATGCATATATATACACAAGTTATATCACATATTATATGACTTTAAGTTACAGTAGGACTCTCTAACACCACATACCATGAAATGTATAAGACCATGTTTAGATAAATAAAATAGAATTTTGCTATGAAAATACCAATGAAATTCAATTGTGGTTTTTTTTTCATTGAGAAGAAAAAAAAAACAAGGAAATTTTAAACACGTAAACTAGCAAATGATGAATCTACACATTTCAAACCATTATTATTTTAGTTGCCAGGAATTCCCTTTCTTCTGAAAAACTCGAATGAAAGCATTTTTCACTTCCTTGTTCCTAAGACTATAAATGAGAGGGTTCAGCATTGGAATCACAATGGTGTAAAACACAGAAGCCACTTGATCCTTTCACAGGGAGTAGGACTTCTTGGGTTTTAAATAAGTAAAGGTTGTCGTGACATAAAAAATGGTGACTCCCAGCAGGTGAGAGGCACAGGTAGAGAAGGCTTTCTGCTTTCCTGAGGTGGACTTAATTTTCAGAATAGTAGAGAAAATGGAAACATAGGACCAGCACATGGTGATAAGGGAGAGTGAGAGGGTCGAACCAACACAAATGTAGAGTACAATTTCAGTGGCGTATGTGTCATGGCATGACAGAGCTAGAATTGGGAATAAATCACAGAAAAGTGCAATATTACATTGGAGTTGCAGAAAGGCAGCCTGGCTATAGGGAGAATACTGACTGAACAATCCACAAAGGCAGCCATGTAACTGCCAGTAACCAGGGCACAGCAGAGTCTTGAGGACATTATTATGGGATACTGTAGAGGATTACATATAGCCACGTAGCGATCATAGGCCATGGCAGAAAGGACAGCAATTTCAGCAACAGCAAGCAAACCAAAAAGGTACATCTGTGTGAAGCAGCCCAGGAATGAAATGTTCTTGGTGGAAGTCAGTAAGTTCACTAAAGTTTTAGGTGTGATGACACTTGAGTAACTGAGGTCAATGAATGAGAGGTGAGTGAGAAAAAAATACATAGGGGTGTGAAGCTGGAGATCCAGCCGAATTATCATGATCATGCCTAGGTTTCCCAGCACAGTAATCAGGTAAATCAAGAGGAACAGCACAGAAATTGCATGCTGTATCTTTCCAGAATCTGTCAGTCCCATAAGAATGAAGTCAGGAAACTTTGAGTTGTTCCAGGTTCTCATAATGTTCTGGTGGACACTGATAAGAAAAGAGGGATGATCCTTAGCTCAAACAATTCCAAAATGAGTTTTCTTTATATGAAAGATCCAGCATTTATTCACCATTTTAGGTTATCCCACAACTAATCATAAAGTTATGCATTATAATTAAATTTAATCATGAACTCTAAATAATGTTATATAATTACATTTAGATATCTTGCAATGAAATGTAACTTTCTCCATTGTTATCCTATAATGTGCTAAATGCTTTACTAAAATATTTAAGTGGTACAAAAATGCTATAGATAAAATACTACTATTGTGAAATCAAATATATTTTGTGACTTATTATTATTATTATTAATTTTATGTGTACCTGTAGAAAGGTTAAGATACCATAAATCCGGTTATGAGTATGATATTTCTTAGTCAATATCACCCCTTTCTTCATTCTCCAATTTTGCCCTTTCAGTGTCTATCTTCAAGTAAATATAACATCTTAATAATACTTACTGTGATCAAAAGTTGGTGCAAAAAAGCCTTCTTCTAAAATAGTAACCCAAAATTTGCTAAATCTTGTTTTAAAATATGCCATTCTTATACGGTACTAAATATTTCTGTAATGTAATATTTGTTTTCCTTCTGGTTATTTTTATACTTTGGAGGCATATTTTTTTATTGTGAGGCAAATTAAAAATCAAAGATCTTTTATCACATTGCTCAAAAGAAAAGTTTACCAGAAAGGTCTATCTCTAAAGAATCCTGAGGAGCTTTTGTAGGAACAGTGTGTGCTTCTCCCAGTGTGATATCTCCAAAGCACACAATTTAATGGGCAGTGGTATTGTGCAACACTTTGTCACTCACAGCCAACAATTAGAAGGAAGTTTGCTTGGCATGGTTTCAAGATCAAATTTTCAAGTGCTAAAACTGCGTGAGTTTTTCACATAGGAACACTACACCAAAGAGGAAGATCACCTGATCTCATTTGATGCATTGCTATTTTAATTTTTTGTTGTTGTTGAGAGCTAAAACAGTAATGAATTAGATAATAACACCTGAAATACTTCATTGAGGATTATTTTTCCAAGATGGGGGAAGCACATGAGGGAATATAAAATGTTCCCAGTAAGAATTAGGATAAGATTCTCATGAATCTTGCATTGCATGATCATAAAATTCATTTTCCTGTATATATGTAAGAAATATGTCTGAAAATAGTATGCTCATTCTCTACAATTTTAAGAGGCAATTTAATGGTGTAAGTAAAGACATACTATAGATCTTACAAGCAGATCCAGTGGTCTTTTAGAAGGCAGTGCTATTTTAAAAGACAGAGAATATTTCTAGTCTTGGAGGCCAAGAACCCAGCATCAAAGTATGTGATAAGCAAGAAGCATTAAGAGAGACGAACAGCTCAGGGTGGTTTTCTTTTCTTTTCTTTTTTTTTAAATTAATTTTATTGTCAAGGTGACATACAGAGGGGTTACAGTTACAAATGTATGGCAGTGAGTACATTTCTTGTCAAACTTGTTATGTCTTTAATCGTTTTCCTCCCAGCTTCCCTCTGCCCCAATTCTGCCCTCTAGAGCAGTACAGTTAATTTCCAACATATTTCCTTGTAAGTATCTCTGTTGCATCGGTATGCCTTTTATGCTTTGTCACACCTTTTAGGTTCCCCTTCCCTTCCCTAGTTCAAATAAATATATGACATTGTCCCATTCATTAGGAAAGGAAAGACTTAGAAAAACTCATTCTAAGTGAAGTGAGCCAGACCCAAAGAAACATAGACTCTATGTTTCCTTTCACTGGTAATAATTAGTATATGTCTGTCTATGATAGTCCAAGCAGAGAATCAAAGTATCTCAATGAATATGTACATATGATCATATAAGATGACACTAAGCAAAATGAACTCCAAGACATGAAAACAATTGTTTTTAGTATTGTTGTTATTTTTAATGTACGATGTGAAATTATTTCTTTTTTCTTGCACTTTTCTTTTATATGTTTTTCCCCCTGTTGTCACTGTATTGGATTTTGGTACTCAGGGTATTGTATATATGTTCATCAAGGTGATTTTCTGTGTCACCTTAATACTCTTGATGAATGTCAAATCACCAGGAAAAAATACTTTTCTGCAAGATTTTTACAAACAGTAAAAATTAATATTCACAAACCATATAGATGTTGATGATTGCCAAAGAATTTCTTAGATTATTGTATTTTAAGGAAGTCAAAGTGTGATCAGAAAGTCTATATCTCTTTCAATTGTACATAATGAATGAAGTTTGAATTTTGCACAACTATTGTGATGTCTGAGTTATAAGGAACATTGATTCAATTTATACAAAATAGCATATTTATTGATGTATGAATGTTGATCTAGCCTTGCTAGAAATATCCCAATTCCATGAGTATAGCCATTGGTAAAGCATTTCATTACCACCAAAACCTCAAAGAAAATTTCATTAAATGATAACTGCCTGATCAATACTATTCTCAACTTCAAACACACAAACATAAGGATACTAGCAAATAATTTTCAACATGGCATAGTTATGAAAACAAAAATCAGTTAAATTTATTTTGAATGACAGTGATATTTGATGAGGCAATATTGTGAAATATATTATAGTAGCAAAATACAATAAACATTGAAATATTTTTTAAAAATTGGGCATTTTGAAATGATGAGACTCTATTAAATAATTAACTACTGAAATAGACATATTGGATTTTTAAATTTATTTATCTTTATTTTATTTTATTTTATTTTGTTTCTAGCATTTTTTTAAATTTTTATTATAAAACTGATGTACAGAGAGGTTACAGTTTCATACGTTAGGCATTGGATACATTTCTTGTACTGTTTGTTACCTTGCCCCTCATACCCCCCTACCCCCCTCCCCCTTTCCCCCCCTGAGGTGTTCAGTTCACTTACACCATACAGTATTGCATGTATTGATTTGTTGTTGTTTCTCTTATTTTACCCTTTGTCTCTCAATTTTGGTATTCCCTTTCAATTTCCTAATTCTAATACCAGTATACACGATTTCCAATATACTCAGATAAGATTACAGAGATAGTGTAGATACAATCACAAGAAGGTGATACAAGAACATCATCAACAGTATAAACTACAGATACACATGGGATGTTGAAAGTAGTTACAACTGTGATATAACAATCATTTCCATTAAATGGAGTTCATTTCACTTAGCATCATCTTATGTGATCATAAGGGTATAGCTATTGGGCTCTTGTGATCCTCTGCTGTGGCTTGCCTAAACCTGTGCTAATTATTCCCAATAAAGGAGACCATAGAGTCCATGTTTCTTTGGGTCTGGCTCACTTCACTTAGTATAATTTTTTCCAAGTCCTTCCATTTCCTTACAAATGGGGCAATGTCATTCTTTCTGATAGAGGCATAAAATTCCATTGTGTATATGTACCACATTTTCCTGATCCATTCGTCTACGGAGGGCCATCTGGGTTGGTTCCAGGTTCTCACTATGACAAATTGCGCTGCAATGAATATTGTTGTGCTGGTGGCATTACTGTGATTTTGTTTGTGGTTTTTTGGATAAATACCCAAAAGTGGGGTTGCTGGGTCATAGGGGAGTTCTAGATTTAGCCTTCTGAGGAATCTCCATACTGCTTGCCAGAGTGTCTGAACCAGTTTACATTCCCACCAACAATGAAGTAGGGTTCCCTTTTGGCCACATCCCCTCCAACAACTGTTATTGTTAGTTTTCTTGATATATGACATTCTTACTGGGGTGAGATGGAATCTCAATGTTGTTTTGATTTGCATTTCTTTTATGGCCAGTGATGTAGAGCACTTTTTCATAAGTCTCTTGGCGATTCTCATTTCCTCATCAGAGAAGTCTCTTTGTAGGTCTTTAGCCCACTTGATGAGTGGGCTATTAGTTCTTTGCGGTTTTGTTTTGGAGGAAGGTAATTTTTTTAGTTCTGCATATATATATTTGAGATATGAGGCCTTTGTCCATTGAATGGCCGGTAAAGATCTTCTCCCAGTCTGTGGGATTTCTGTTTATCTTGCAAGCTATGTCCTTTGCCATGCAGAAGCTCTGCAGTTTGATGCAGTCCCATTTGTGCAACCTTTCTTTGATTTGTAGCCTTTCTGCGTCTTTGTTAAGGAAGTTCCGTCCTGTGCCAAGGAGCCCAAGTGTTTCTCCTACTTCTTCCTTTAGTGTTTTCAGGGTGTCTGTTTTGATATCGAGGTCTTTAATCCATTTGGAATTGATTTTGGTGCAGGGTGATATATAAGGATCTAGTTTTAGTTTGTTGCATGTGTTGAGCCAGTTTTTCCAGCACAATTTGTTAAAGAGGCTATCTTTGTTCCTAACTATTCTTTTAGCCCCTTTATCAAAGATTAAGTAGGCGTAGTTCTGTGGGTTCATTCCCGGGTCTTCAATTCTGTTCCATTGGTCTTCAGGCCTGTTCCGGTGCCAATACCAAGCTGTTTTTATTACTATAGCTTTATAATACAACTTGTAGTTGGGTGTTGTAATTCCCCCAGCACTGTTCTTTCTGCTTAGGATTGTTTTCGCTATTCTAGGTCTTTTATTATTCCATATGAATTTCTGGATTGCTTCCTCTATTTCATCAAAAAATGGTGTTGGGATATTAATGGGTATTGCATTGAATTTGTAGATAGCCTTTGGCAATATTGCCATTTTGTTTATATTAATCCTCCCAATCCAGGAGCATGGGAGGTTTTTCCATTTCCTTAGTTCTGACTTAATTTCGTTTTTCAAGGATTTAAAGTTCTCCTCAAAGAGGTCTTTCACTTCTTTGGTTAAGGTTGTTCCTAGGTATTTTATGTTTTGGGGGGGCTATTGCAAAGAGCGTTGCTTTTCTGATATCAGCCTCGGTCTTTGGGTCGTTAGCATAGAGAAAGGCCGTTGATTTTTGAAGGTTTATTTTATATCCTGCAACTTTGCCAAAGTTTTGGATCAGCTCTAGTAGCTTGGGGGTAGAGTCTATGGGATTCTTTAGGTATAGGATCATGTCATCTGTGAAGAGAGAGAGTTTAACTTCATCTTTTCCTATTTGTATCCCCTTATATTTTCTTCTTGCCTGATTGCTCTGGCTAGGAATTCTAGAACCATGTTGAAGAGTAGGGGAGAGAGTGGACATCCCTGCCTTGTTCCTGATTTTAAAGGGAATGGCTTTAGTTTTTCACCATTTAGAGTTCTGCTTGCTGTTGGTTTGTCATAAACTGCCTTGATTATATTCAGGAATGTTCCCTGGAATCCCAGTTTTTCCAGGGCTTTTAGCATAAATGGGTGCTGGATTTTATCAAACGCTTTTTCCGCATCCAGAGATAAAGCCATGTGGTTCTTTATCTTGCTCCAGTTGATGTGGTGGATTACATTAATTGACTTGCGTATATTAAACCAACTTTGCATCCCTGGGATGAATCCAGTTTGATCGTGGTGTATGATTTGGCAATACAGAGTTTGAACAAAGGGATGCATTTGTAGCAAGTGCATTGCTGTATTAACACTTAGAAGGCATTTAGGAAAACATTTAATTTAATTTTTAAAAATTTAAGACAAACCAATGGACCAGCAATACTTACAAAACTATATGCTGTAAACCAACTGTGCAACTCATGGGGGGAGGGGAATGGGAGAGGGGATCCTGGGAGTAAAAGAGGGAGGAGGTAACAAGTTGGAAAGAAATGTACTCACTGCCTTACTCATGAAACTGTAACCCCTCTGTACATCACATTGACAATAAATAAATTTAAAAAATTAGACATTAGTTTCATAGTTATTTTATAAAATTATAATGGCTATATTTAGATGATCTATGTAATTTCTAGTTAAAATATATTTTAAGATCAAAAATAGGAAAAGAAACTGTACTTTTATTAAGTAAATGTTAACATCAGAAAAATTCAAATTGCAATTCCAAACTACTTAGATAAAAACTGACACTTAATGAAATGTTAGCATTCATCTAAATCGAAGTTTATGAAATGTCACAACCCTACATTTATTATCAAATATTTGTTTTATCTCTATTCAGAACTATTAGAAGGTTAAATTGAACAATTAATTCATGAATTTGTTTTTAAATTTTTAAATTTATTCCAACCCCCAGGAAACACGCTAGTTCAATGAAGCTGACCTGATGTGTCACTGGACGCATGTTCCACACATATTTACCAGATGCCCACAAAAGAAATGTTACTGCAAGTAGATTTCACCATGGAAAAGTCACAGTATCTCAGTTTAAAGCATTGCAAAATGATTCTTAAATTCCCCTGTTTACTGAGACCATAATCTACTCACAGCTTTTATTGAAACGGTCCTCACAAATGTAATTGATCTTAAGTGATTACAACAAGTTACATTAGAGTGCATAGGAAATGAAACAAATTAGACTAAAGTAAGCCATATGGATACACACAATCATAGTTATTTTCACAAGAATATACATAATAGTAGAGTATATTGCTAATTAATTTCAAGAGAACTTTCCAAATTGCTTTCATTCTACATTAGCATATGCCAGTGTTATATAAGATGAATTTATTTCAATAAGATATTCTAAATGAAACGTTCTGAAATGCTGTTGTTTTCATCTGCCATTTTTTCAGGTTTCTTAAATGAAATTGAATAATATATGTATATATATACATATATGTATATATATACATATATATATATATATATGTACATATATGTATATATATATACATATATACAGTGGAGAGGCAGGCCCTGGTAGCTCACACCTGTAATCTTGCTACTCAGGATGCTAACATCTGAGGATATTTGCTCAAAATCAGCCCTGATCCCCCTCCAAAAACTCCATGAGACTCTCTTCTTAAGTTATACACCCTAAACTCAGTAAAAACATCTTGGAATACCAAGTGCAGGCAACAGAACAGACATACATAAATAACAAATTAGAACTGCATTTGCATTACAGTATTAAAGGAGCAGTACTTAATAATAAAGAAAAGACACAGGATTATTAAAGTCAATATAATTCATCTCTCAGGTAACATATGGAGCAGAAATTAAAGTTTACTTTGTGTCAGTAGGTAATTGAGCTGTAATCATGCAGAGACTTCTTAAGCATTGTACACCTAAGAAATTATACTAAGCATAAAAAATGTACATAAACAGTTATCCTTGGACATGTATAGATATCACCTCCACAAGAAAATTTAGTAAGCACCCAATTATGGTATACATAGAATAGTTAGTGGAATAATTTAAATAATTAGTGCTGTATATTAGTTGGCCCTATCAGATCATCAGTTATCATGTAGAAATTCAGTATAGATGTCTAATAATAAATCTTAGAAATGCCAATTATGGTAAGAGAAATGAAGAGCAAGAGAACCTAAGCAAACACAAATGAATCACTTCTTTCAGAGACCATGGAAATGTTTAAATGCTTCAGATGGCTATCATATTATTTGCTTCGAGCTCCATTTCTTCTGCACAACTGTAATGAAAACACTTTTCACTCCCTTGTTCCTAAGACTATAAATGAGTGGGTTCAGCATGAGGATCACAATCATGTAAAACACAGAAGGCACTTGATCATTTCCCAGGGAGTAGGACTTCTTGGGTTTAAAATAAGTAAAAGCTGCCATGCTATAAAAAAACAGTAACTCCCAGCAGGTGGGAGGCACAGGTGGAGAAGGCTTTCTGCTTTGCTGAGGCAGACTTTAATTTTCAGAATAGTGGACAGAATGGACATGTAGGACCAGCACATTGTGAAAGGGACAGGAAGAGGGTAGAGCCAGCACAAATGTAGACTACCATTTGAGTGGTATATGTATCATTGCAGGACAGAGCTAAAATTGGAATTAAATCACAGAAAAAGTGGAGAATTACATTGGAGTTGCAGAAAGGCAACCTTGCTATAGGGATCACTGTGAGAGAACAATCCACAAAGCCAATTATGTAACTACTAGTAACCAGGGAACAGCAGAGACTTGAGGACATTATTGTAGGATACCGTAGAGGATTTCAGATAGCCACATAGCAATCACAGGCCATGGAAGAGAGGAGAAAAATTTCCGCACCACCAAATAAGTCTAAGAGGTACATCTGTGGGAAGCAGCCCAGGAATGAAATGTTCTTGGTGGAAGTCAGTAAGCTCACTGTAGCTTTAGATGTGATGACACTTGAGTAGCTGTGGTCAATGAATAAGAGGTGAGTGAGGAAAAAATACATAGGGGTGTGAAGCTGGAGATCCAGGTGAATTATAATGATCATGCCAAATTGCCCCGCACAGTGATCAGGTAAATAATGAGGAACAGTATAGAGAGCACCAACTGCCTCTTTGCAGAATCTGTCAGTCCCATAAGGATGAAGTTGGGCACCTGTGTGTTATTCCAGGTTCTCAGAGTGTGCTGATGGACAGAGAAGTGATGGGTGATCCCTGCTTCAAAGGACTCCCAAATGAGTTGTCTTGTTTTTGTTTTGGCCAGTCCTGGGCCTTGGACCCCAGGCCTGAGCAATGTCCCTGGCTTCTTTTTGCTCAAGGCTAGCACTCTGCTGTAGGGAGCAGAGCTAGCAGTTATTCTCACTTTGATCTCTGGCTATGTTGCCATCACAAGGATATGCTAACTGCAAGGACATTTGTTTACTAGTATCTCTGCCACTACGCGGAATTGCTTTGCTATGTCTGCTCTGCTATGTCTGCTGGAGTACATTCCTATGTTATTCAACCTCATCCTGTGGTTACTTCCATCAAATGTTGCAAACTTCGAAGCCTCTTTGTGTTCTTGAATTTTAGCAACCCTATGTTATTCCCTGGTTCCAAAACTGCATATAAGCTGGAAATTAAGAATAAACCTGGCTGCAGTCTTGAGTTACAATCTTAAGATGCAGACCTTCTGAACCCCATCTTTAGTCTCTTGTCTTCTTTTTTCTCTTATCTATCTTTCTTTTTCGTTAATCCTCGCCCCCTCAATCAGGATTTCCTCTTCACTGCCGGCTGGTTTCGGCACTCTGCCACTTGAGCCACAGTGCCACTTCTGGCCATTTTCTGTATATGTGGTGCTGAGGAATCGAACCCAGGGCTTCATGTATAGGATATAAGCACTCTTGCGGCTAGACCATATTCCCAGCCCCAGCTAATGAGTTGTCTTGTATGGATGATGCAGGATTTTTATCAATACCTTGTGTTGTTTCAAAAATAACCATAAAGTTTTGCTTTATGACTTAAATTTAATCATGAACTCTAAATAATTGTACAAATGACATTTAGATACCTTACTGAAAGTAACTTTCTTGATTGTTGTCCTATATTCTGCTAAATGCTGTGTTAAAATTTAAGCAGTACAAAATGCTATAGCTTCAGTACTTACAAAACTATATGCTGTAAATCAACTGTACCACTTGTGGTGGGAGAGGGATTTGGGGTTTGGGGAGGGACTTGGGGTGGAGGAAGGTAGGAAAAAGTGAAGGAGGTAACTAGTTTGATAAGAAATGTACTCACTCACTTACAAATGTAATTGTTACCCCTCTGTACATCACTTTGAGAATAAACAAATCAATTAAAAAAATTCCATAGCTTACATACAAGCTGTAAACCAACTGTACAACTCCTAGGAGAGGAGGCAAATTGGGAGGGCAGAAGCCAGAGGAAAAACAAGAAAGGAGGTAACAAGTTGAATAACAAATGTATATACTGCCTTATGTATGAAACTATAACCTTCTTTATGTCACTTTGACAATAAAGAAACAAGTAAACATTTTAAAATGGTATACCTTATATATTACTAAATTTAAATCCAAAATGTATTACTATTATTATTTTGTAGTTGTAAAAAGGGTTACAGCTCTAAAAGTCTGGTTATCAGTGTAATGATTCTTGGTCAATACCACCTCTTTCCTTCTTCTCTAAATTTCCCACCTACAGTGTCTATCTTCAAGTAAATATAACATCTTAAGAATACTTACTGTGAATGAAAGTTGGTACACCCAAACCTTCTTCCAAAACAGTAAATCAAAATTTTCTAAATCTCATTTAAAACATACCATTCCTTTATAGTAGTAAACATTTCTGTAATCTAATATTTGTTTTCCTTCATGTAGTTATTTTTACACTTTGAAAGTATATATAAATTATTGTGAGGTAAATTAAAAATCAAAGAACTCTTATCAGATTGCTCAAAAGAAAAGTTGATCAAAAAGATATACCTCTAAAGAATTCCCTAGGACCTTTTATAAGAGAAGTTCATGCTTCTTCTCCCAGTCTGATATCTGCAAAGCACCCAATTTAATGGGCAGTGGTAGTGTGCAACACTTTGTCACTAGTGACAACCAATTGGAAGGAAGTTTGCTTGCCATGTTTTCAAGGACAAATCAATGCTAGAACTGCATGAATTTTTGACATAGGAGCCCCACAGCAAAGAGGAAGATCACCTGATCTCATTTGACGCATTGCTATTTTAAATATTTGTTGTTGTTGAGAGCCAAAATAGTAATGAATTAGATAATAACACCTGAAATATTTCATTGAGGATTATTTTTCCAAGATGAGGAAGCACATAG